>NC_072476.1:59614056-59937806 GCF_027574615.1 Eptesicus fuscus
GGTGGGCATGGCTTGGGTGTAGCAGAGGTATGGTCAATTTGCATATTTGTCTATTATTATGTAGGATATGAGTGAAATCTACTAAACTTGCTCCATGAAGACATCAATAACTTCACTTGGTGTTCTACCTTTCCAATGTGTTTATCCCATTTCCCTCTTGACCACCATTTAACATCCCTCTACACTCTTGTTGTTTTACTCAAACACTAGAGGCCCGATGCACAAAATTCCCTCTGCCACCCGGGACCCAGGCTTCTCTCTGGTCACTGGCAGGCACCAGGGACCCAGTGCTTCCCTCGCAGCCCTGGCTTAGTCTGGAAGGAAGTCCAGTCTAATTAGCATATTATGCTTTTATTATTATAGACTAGAGGCCCAGTGCATGATTGAATCATGCACGTGTAGGGTCCCCTACACGCTTTCGCTTTTCGCGGTGGAGCTGGGTGCCTGTCCGCTGGTGCACCAGGCCTTTCAGAAGCCTCCGGCTCGGCGGAGGCTTCTGAAAGGCCTGGTGCCGGAGCAGTCACCCAGCTCCCCCACTTTTGATGGTTCGCGGCCGCTGAGGGGGGCTACCCTGCTGTTGAGAGGCGCAGGGGGCGGGACTGAAGGAGGGGGGCTGCCTCTCAACGGCCACTGAGGGGGGCCTCTCAACGGCCACTGAGGGGGGCTGCCGCGGACACCTGGCTACCCTGCCGTTGAGAGGCGCAGCTGGGTGTCCGCGGCAGCCCCCCTCAGCGGCCACGGATCTGGCCTTTGAGAGGCACAGGGGGCGGGAGTCCCGCCCCCGCGCCTCTCAACAGCAGGGTAGCCCCCCTCAGTGGCAGCGGATCCGTGCCTCTCAATGGCCTGATAGGCCACCCCGAGTCCTGCCCCCCAGCCTCCCACCGCCCAATCGTGGGCGTATCGGAGTGATGGTAATTTACATGTTACTCTATTATTAGATAGGATTGATTTTTGTCTTTGTCTCAAATGTTTGGGTGTACCTCCCAATTTTGTTCTTCATCAGAGAACTAATCTATACCCACAGTTTTAACTGTCACCTCAGTGAATATAACTCCAAAGTCTTTATTGTCATTCATTTATTCATTCATTTATGCAATACTATATTATGTATTTAGGATGTTCAAAGCACAATGCTAGGTGCTCTGAGGGATAAAAAGAGAAATGAAACCTAATTCTTCTTCTTGAGAAGCTAAAAATCTCTGGTATGCCTTTTGTCCCAAGTCTGTTGCCTCTTTCACCCTCTTGGACATTGAAAGTTGTCCCATCATAACCCCAAATTCAGTATATTTCAATTTTAACTTGAATTCTTCCTCTTAAAATACTTTCCTTTCTTAGCTCATGGATATCTACCAGTAGCACAATTATTTTACTCATGAAGACTCAAAAAATCAAATCCTCTTTGATGATTCTCTGCCTAATTCTATAGAATTCTCTGGCAATATCTATAGAATTTTATAATAAAAATTCTATAGGTATTGCTATTGTAATATTCCTCAGTTTTACCCTTAATTTTAGATTCTCTTGATATGCTATGCCATGCTATCTATATGAAATGCCCTTTCTGCTTATTCAAGACCCATCCATCCTTTAAGATCCAACTGGAATCTGCCTCTTACCTCAACTCCAGCCAATAGTGAGCTCCACTTCAGAACGTATAATGATGCATTTGTCCTCCTCAGTTGACATTTAACATTTTTACTCTTTCAGTTTTTTGTAGACATGTGTCAGGCATTGTGGTAAGCACTTCATATGCATCATCTAATTTATTCTTCACTATTGAGTAGGTTCTATCATCCACATGTTGCAGATGAGAAAAATGAAACTCATTTTTCTAGGCTATGTGACTTGTCCAAGGTCACAAAGAAAGGCTGAAATTAGAACAGTTTCACCTGGACTTCAAAGGTTATGATTTAAACCACTATGCAACATTGCCTTATGACATTTACATGCTATTTATTTACTCATGATCTCATTTAATTTTACTGTGTCTTGACTCCACAAAATCATAAATTCTAGTACCAGAAATAAGTATTATGGTACATATTATGCACAACAGTAAACAAAGGTAATCATTTAGTTGCATATGCAATAAATAGAAAGATACCTATAAATGTAAAATAGCAATTTGGTTATGAGTCCCATAACTACTCAAACTAGCCATTTTGTATACTAAATATTTAACAAAAGAAAGGTTACTGTCAAATAATCTTCATTTCTTTATTTTGCCATTATCTTTCTGATATCCTCTCTAACATCTATACCTCACATTTAAAAAAAAATGGCATCTACCATTCCTAATATGATAGAAAAAGGAACTTTCTGCTTCCTATGCATATAACTCATTCCTATCCCCAGCTACTACCTTTGGTGCTATAGATGACTCAAAACCGAGTGCAGTCCCTGTTGTCACAGAGCTCCAGTGTGTCCCCATTAATCACTCTCCTTTTTATTCCCATAACTGCCATCCAAATTCAAGTTCCCCATACCTGAATAAGACACATTCCAGACATTCTCAGCAATAACATATATTAAGAACGTTGCCAACAATACTGAAGATTGATTCCTTCCTTCCTTCCTTCCTTCCTTCCTTCCTTCCTTCCTTCCTTCCTTCCTTCCTTCCTTCCTTCTTTCCTTCCTTCCTTCTTTCCTTCCTTCCTTCCCTCCTTCCCTCCTTCCCTCCTTCCTTGTCTAAAGTTTTACATATGTCTCCTTTTTCCCAGCTTGCCCCCACCCAGCCATTTCCCACCCCGGGCAAGTCCCCACCACCCCAGTGTCTGTGTCCATTGGTATACTGAAGATTTCTTGAGGCAAGATAGCATAGGCATTAAGAGTACTGACCCTGGTACCAGACTGCAGTGTGGTCTTGGGCAAAGTACTTCACCTCTTTCCCTCAGTTTCCTAATCTGTAAAAGGTAGTTAATAATAGTCCTTGCCTTACAAGGTTGTTAGGAGGATTAAGTGAATAAATGTGCATAAATATTAGTACAATGTCTATGACATAGTAAGAATTTTATAAGTATAATATGGTTAGTAGTATTATTGTTAGCAGCAGCATTGTTAGTACCCAGGAAGATTGTCATGTTATTAAAGGGAATAGAAGGTCTGAGTAGGAATAGATTTTAGAGGGAAAGAAAACTATTTCTGTTTCTCACATACTGAGTTTGAAATGTCATCAGGCCATCAAACTGGGTATTCCAGCAGATATTAGAAATAGAAATCTCACCATGGTCAGTTTCTCAGTGGTTAGAGCGTGACCCTGTTGGCCTAAGGATTGTGCGTTTGATTCTGGTCAAGAACACATACCGTGGTTGCAGGTTCAATCCCTGGCCTCAGTCAGGGCACATGCAGGAGGTAGCCAGTCGATGTGACTCTCTTACATCAATGTTTTTCTCAATGTTTCTCTCTCTTCCCCCTCCTCCCTCTCTCCCACTCTCTCTCTCTAAAGATCAATGGAAAAAATATCCTTGGGTGAGGATTAAAAAATAAAAAGAAATAAAAATCTGGAATTCAAAGAAGAGGTTATAGATAGAGACTTAAATTTGAGAAGTACTCATTAGAGATAAAAGTAATTACTGAAACAGGTTATTGAAAGTGAAGGGGGGCCGAAACCGGTTTGGCTCAGTGGATAGAGCATCGGCCTGTGGACTGAAAGGTCCCGGGTTCGATTCCGGTCAAGGGCATGTACCTTGGTTGCGGGCACATCCCCAGTAGGGGGTGTGCAAGAGGCAGCTGATCGATGTTTCTCTCTCATCGATGTTTCTAACTCTCTATCCCTCTCCCTTCCTCTCTGTAAAAAATCAATAAAATATATTTTTAAAAAAAGAAAAAAGAAAGTGAAGGGGGGAGAGCTAAGAACATTTCTGTGAAGAATGCCTCTATTTAAGGGGCCAGGGAGGGTAAATAACAGAGCAAAGACTGAGAAGAAATCATCAGAGTGGCAGGAGGGAAATTAGAAGCCAAAAGTTTTGAAAAATATATCACTAGAATTAAATATGGCAAATGCTCATGGAAGATGAGAACTGAGGAAAGCATCATGAACAGTAGTGGTGGCTCGATCATGACATTGGTGCTTATGGTTCCCCTAGAGTGGTGAGAGCAGAGCATAAGGCAAATCAAAGCAATTGGTATAAACTGTCCTTCGAAATGGTTTGACTCTGAAAGGGTAGAGGAGAAACAGGAACTTATGGAGTGTGTTTTGGTAATGGAGAACTCATGCTATTTTAGAAGGGAAGGCTGAGTTCCAGAGCTAGAGGATCAAGGTCTCAGAAGAGACAGGGTTGGGTGGAAGAAAGCGCAGAAGAGAAGGGATGAGTTCCGTGGAGAGATTCTGGGTGAAAGGGTGGGTGTTGAGGAAATACATGTGACCCCATCTCTTTCCAGGAAAGTGGAAGAAATAGTCACTGATTGTGAGTTGAAAGTTGAAATGGAATGCTCTGGAGAAAAGAGGATTGAAAGAATACTTGGGAGGGATGTAATAGCCTGTCAACACAAGATAAATGAATGGATACTCAAGTAATTGTGAAAGCCTGTCTGGGGCTATATGACATTAAAGGAGTAACTAGCACCAAAAGCAGAACAGTTCACAGCCCAGGATGATTTGTACAGAAGCAGGGTAATACAGAAAGGACATAATGACAAGTACAATAAAGTCCATGGAAGGGAAGGGACAAGGAAAGCCAAAATTGAGTGGATGGGTTGGAAGAATGGGGAAGAGTTGGAAGGAGGGAGCCTCTTAATCAGTAGGATAGGGAAGGCTTAGCCTACCAAACGAAGGTGTAAATGGCAGAAGAAGATAATTATGTTACTCTGGACACTTTAAATTATATTTAAAAGTTAAATGTACTTTGACACTTCTGAAAGCATCAATTAAACTGTTCGATAAAGGAAGTTTAATTTTGTAATCCATCTTCTTTAACTTTTCACCTATGGCCTTAAATGAAGTCTGCATTAAAAGAAGAAAAAGAGTTATCAGAGAGAGTTGTGAATTATAGAATGACATCTACCATATGTTTCTCTGTCTCTTTCATTAATATTGCTTAGCATTTTGAGTTTTAAAAATAACACAGTTATTGGGATTTAAAACTCTGTGGATGCAGAATACATATTTGAAAATAAGACTTTTTTACTATGCATAGCCAATTATAGTCCACTGAGAAAATAATGTATTTTTCCAATACATTTTTATTATGTACTTAACTGATGGACTTTCCAAGCTTCTTCATAGGCATTCCACTCCATCAGCCACTGTACATAATATACTTCTTAGGAATCTACTTAAAGTCATATTTACCTGTGAGGCTCAATTGGCTCCAGGGGACACTGATCTTTTTTCCTTGAGTAAATTATACATATTTTAGAAAACTATCTAAAAATGTATTTACCTCTTATGGAATTCTGGCCTCAAGGGTAATTAAGAGCAGTTTTTAAAAAGCATAGGCAATGCACTTTAGCTCTCTCAGGTAAATGAGATATCTATAATAATAAAAGCGTAATATGCTAATTAGACCAGACATCCGAACGACCTTCCGGATGAAGCCAGGGCTGCGAGGGCCGAGCCCCTTGCACAAATGTTATGCATTGGGCCTCTAGTGTTTTATAATCATCTAAGAACAATTTTTCTCTTCTCTTTCCCTTCTCCTGTAACTATCACTTGCCTCTTTTATACACATATTTAGTAATTATTTCAGATGCTGCTTTTCTCTGGGGGTCAGCACACCTGTTATGCTTTCCTTCCATTCCATGTACTGGCAACTATGCACAGAAGATGTATAGTCCACTCTACATGTAATTGCTAGAAGGGAAGTTACTTTATGAAGATCCAGATTCTTCTACATATACATTTTCTTTAGTCTTCATATTCCAAGGAGTTTCCAATATTGAGGAATTTATTCGTAAAGCTAAGAGTAGACTTTTATTTGCTAAGAGATGCATCATTGAATGAACACTATATTTTGAGTTTATTTGAAAAATGGAAGAGATATCTGAAAGTAAATATGTAATAACATCATTGTAGTTATTTGCAAAAGTAACTTTGTACTACAATCATTATTAAACCTAAATAAATGAAATTTCTTAGAATTACATGTTTTTGCATTTAGCTATTTTGCACTTCTAAAACATTGTGTACATGCTGATTACTTTGTATAATTGAATAATGAAAATGCACAGCCTATTCTTTCTTTGTCCTAAAAAACTATTGAAATGGTTCCCCCAGGAAGAAAGCAGTAGGAAATCTATGTGACAATAATTGTTAGGTGGTTTGTGCAAAAGACGTGAGAAGAAAACTGAAAACTTGGGGAAAAGGTGTTTTCTAGAAACTGTTAGATGAATGTAAGGAGTAGAATAATGCCAGGTTTATTTATCTCCTCTGCCTCTGAGGACGTCCTTTACATTTCATGAAGTGGCTGTGGATAAATGTCACTGCTGCATGCCCTCTTCCACTGCGAGGTCAAGGTTTCTACTGGTCTCTCCCTACTCAGGGCAATTGGGACCTGAGAGTTTATCCTGCACAGTCCAAGCCAGTGCATGCCTTTAAATCAGATCTTCTGGATTTAGGGCTTATAAACCCTCCCTATTAAAATATTTGCAGTGATCAATAAGCCTCAAGACTTGGATGAGGGCTTGGTTGAGTTTGTGGCCTAAATCCTAACTAATCAACTTTCCTGCCTAAATTAGTCTTACAACTCAGGTGACCAGGAGTCTTGGTTTGCCTTAGCAGATCCCCGTTTACACCTGGTATCCTACTGTATATCAATAGTGACACTTTCTGAAGTGTCTTGGTTTAGATCGAGGGTAGGGAACGCCTGGTCTGCAAGCCATATAAGGCCCACAAAACCATTTGGTCTGGCCCTGCCAAGGCATTAGGGGTGAGTTAATTAAATATTTGACCAAATAGAGCAGGCTAATTTTTAAGTTGATAATTTTGTATGGCCCTCCAATGATGTTATAAATATCAAATGGCCCTTGGCAGAAAAAAAGGTTCCCCACCCCTGGTTTAGATGGTAAAGGATATATGATTTCTCTACTTACATGAGTTCTTTGGAGTGAGGTGTTTCTCCCCCCCAGGGTGCTTTTGTGTTTGTGATTTTTATGACTATGAGGAGTTGTTTTCTTTTTACAACTCAGCTAAATCTGAGGATAGCTTAAAGAAAAGGCCCTAGTTTTCATCAGAGTCATCTAGGGACCATTTTAAAACATAGAATCTTTAGCCCCACCCCAAGAGATTTGAATTCTGTAAGGATCGGGTGAGGCCCAGGAATTTTTTTTAACTAGGTGATTCTTAGTCACTTTAGAGTTTGAGAACTTTAGTTTCAAGCACCTGAAAACTCAACCTATCTATTTGACCCCTTAACCTCTTTGGGTTACATCAGACTCTACGGACATCATTTTGTGGTTACATTGCCATCTCCCATTTATTTATAAAAAAAAAAAAAAAGTTCCGTCATTTCAACGTATGTACATATGTGCTTTATGTTTTTTATTATTTATTTACCACAAGTAAAGGTCAGGAATTGTTATCTTTCTTTTACATTTTTTTAAAAATATATTTTATTGATTTTTTACAGAGAGGAAGAGAGAGGGATAGAGAGTTAGAAACATCGATCAGCTGCCTCTTGCACACGCCCTACTGGGGATGTGCCCGCAACCAAGGTACATGCCCTTGACCAGAATCGAACCTGGGACCCTTGAGTCCGCAGGCCGACGCTCTATCCACTGAGCCAAACCGGTTTCGGCTTCTTTTACATTTTTTTTACTGTTTCACTTCATTGCTGCTGTGTATGTGCTCCATGTGAGTGACGTAGGTGCTTATGTAGGTGGGTTCCGACTTATGGCGAAAATCTCGTGACCTCGCACCATAGGAATGGATCTCCAATGTAACCCAAGGACCTACTGTGCATACAAAGGCATATAACTCCAAGGTTCTCTGGTGAACATTCGGTCTAGTTGAGCAGCTGCAGTCTGACTGGGTGATACTGACAGGTTTGAACAACTAATATTTCCCCAGCTAGCTTGGAGGGCTTGTCCTTGTACCTTGCATTAGCTGGAACTCAGGTCATCATTTTGGATGAAATTCAGGCCAAAGAATTCTTTCCCAGTTCTCTTACAAACACACAAACACTGCTTCATCCAGAATTAATTGACATACCTGAGGAAACTATGTTGAATATTTTACAAGGTGAGTGGTGAGTAGGGATTGAATAATGGTTCATTTCTGAGAGGTTGATCTTGGAACAAAAGACAGATCATTAAGTGATTCAGCTCCCCCACTCTGCATTCCTTCATGCGGCATTATGCGCGCACAATCAAGGACACATGTCATTCAACAGCGGCTCAGTTTTGCTGACACTCTCAAAGTCATTCTTTTTTTTTTTTTAACAGCTGTCAGGGCTCTGCACACTTTATGCGTTCCTTCTGGGGACTGGATCCTCACATCCCACCAGGCAGGAGAAGCATGCACCTGAACAAAAGGAAGCAAGGACACTTGGCCTCCCAAAGATCAGGGCTGTAGGCCTCGCACATATTAACCAACTTGTTTACATTCTCCAGGTCATTTTTATTAGTTTTTCAAGGGTACCTGTAACAATTTTTTTTCCCTTACTCACATCTTCACCCCCTTCCTCCACCCTACCTTGACCCTCTGTCATACACTATCTTGCATGTCTGGACTCTGTAGAAGGAAATTAAACTGTGATTTGGTATGCTAAATTTCCTGAACTAAAAACTATAATTTGCAATATTATTAAGTCATCACTGTCACGGATTTCAATTTCTTTCTGTGTAAACCCCGAACTCCAGCATCGCTATTTTCGATTATTACGGAAAGGGGAAAAGCAGAGAGAGAAGCCCTTGGTTGCTCTATTGAATGATCATGTCTATCCAGAAAGTTAAAATAGTATGTTTCCTACCTCGGAGCCTGGCCGGTTTTCAGTGAAAAACCCCACAGTGCTTCATAGACACAGTGCTTGCTAGTGTCTGTGGACACCTGGGAAAGGTCTGAGGCTTCTTGCTGCTGACAGCTTGGGCCAGTTGCAGGAAATGGAAATTCCACCTTCTACTTCCAGAGAAACCCTGACCAGGTTCCAGTCCTGGATGATGAGGGAGTGTCTTTCTGAACTGCCGCTCCCAGGCTTTATGGAAACACCTGGATATTTCCTGTTAGCTGGTAGCATCAATGGCCTTTGCAGCAGCCAGAAGCCTCCTCCCTTCTTCTGCTGTATCCTCTATGTTGCTGCTGTGAGTTAGGCATCAATATTATCTGCAAGAGTGGACCAGTAAGGATAGGATTGGTTCCGCTGCAGTGATGACTCCAAATCTTGGTGGCTCTGAACCTCAGTGCTTTATGTCTGCTTGTGCCATGTGTTCGTCACAGTGGGCAGGGGCTTTGCTCCTTCCCTTGGCTGTCTTCCTCACCTAAGCTGACGGAGAAGCTGCTATTTAGCTAGTTACCAAATCGAAAGGAGAACCATGGCAAAGCACGCATTGACTTTTAAGGCTTCCTCCTGGAGACAACACAGACCATTGCTGCTCACCTTTCATTGGCCAATGCAAGTCACTTCTGGGAGCTATAAAAGTACCATCTTACCACAGGCCCCAAAAGACAAAGCCAGAATATCTGTGCAGGGCCTTCATGATGACTACAAAGGTGTAGGAGTTGCATGAGTCTAAACTAATGAAGGGAGAAAATAACTGTAAAAACCAAGTCTTATCTACCCAAAAATATGTCATTGGAGCCATTAACAGCTTAACGCTTCCCCCTTCACTTAAATAACATTACAAAAGCAAGGTGCAGACTTCCATCACTGTTGGGAAATAGCAATGTTGAAATGCGATCACAGGTTCCTGTGACTGCCACCTCCCTCTGTGACTGCCCAGGCATGGATAGCACAGGGCAGGTGCACGCTTTAATACGTCAGTAGTGTTCTAGGGAATAAGGAGACTGGAATATGCTATATGCTCTCTTTGTTTCTCACTCATCAGGTCTCCACGGAAGAATATAGATTTTACCAGCTGATTGTACAGATAAGGGTAATAGTTCATTCAGGCTCTGGACTCAGATTTTCTCAATTTAAATTCCAGCTCCATCATTCACTAGCTAAATGACCTTGGGTAAATTGCCTAACCACTCTATGGTCTCAGTTTGCTCATATGTCTAGTGGATCTAATAGTAGTATTTAATTTACAGCATTGATAAAATATATTAATAGCTCTTGATCCAAGGCTCCACAAATATTTGCCCTAACAAGAAACCGCTTCTCCTTTTCTTATTCACTTTAATACAGTATTATAGATTCTGAAATTTAGGGAAACTCTCTTTTTCTGTGGCTTTGACAAAATATTTTTAATATTTTTTGTTCTTCAAAAGCAGGTTTCAGGGCACAGGACTGTATATATCTTAAGTTCTAAGCAATGTCAACTATTAAGACACCATTGCAGGTGTCTTTTGCCCAGTCAACCACAGCAAATGCTTCTGTCTATTCAAAGAAAATATTTTTTCTTTAGTGTCCTTAATGACAGATTGGACTAGCAAAAATTACATAGGCTGGTGAGGATTCTGAACCTCGTTCAAGGTTGATCTAAGTATTTAAATGTGATGCACATCATCTAATAAGATATGGATGCTGAGAATCAAAACATAACCCAGGTCATGACATAAGCCAAGGACAAGAATGCTGTGAGGGCCACAATTACAGTGTAAGTTTGAAGGATAGCTATTTCTTGACCTTCTGTGTCAGCTCCTGTCCCACACTTCTGATTGTGTTGAGTGCTCCTGAGTGGGCAGGCCAGACTACTCGTGGTAGTCCTCTGTCAAGGTAACAGCAGCTTGTCTTTACCCAGGAGAAAAAAGTATAATAATAGGTACAAACTACTTCTCTCATTTTTTTCTTAGTTTGTGGGCCCAAGAGAAAGCTTGAAATATGTTACAGTACTTCAAGAAGAAATTCTTGAAAACTACTAGTATCATCACAGTATCCAATAATAGAGAAACTTAGAGTGCTCATGACAGTGCCCAAGAAGTGGTTGTGGCCCTGACTGGTTTGGCTCAGTGGATAGAGCGTCAGCCGGTGGACTGAAGGGTCCTGGGTTCGATTCAGGTCAAGGGCATGTACCTTGGTTGTAGGCTCAATCTCCTATAGGGGGCATGCAGGAGGCAGCTAATCAATGATTCTCTCTCATGGATGTTTCTATCTCTCTATCCTCTCACTTTCTCTCTCTAAAACATCAACTAAAAATATTTTTTTAAAAATTGGATGTGCAAGGGAATATTAACTATATTTTCCAGGAAATTCCACAGCTATTAATAGAAGGAACAAAGGTCACAGAATAACAGCTTGCCCACAGATTTCAATCAACCATGCAGAACTAAATTTTTAGAGCATGAGGCCAAGGAGGTCAAGCAATCATGGGTTTTGTTCTGTCACCACAAAGGTATACCTGCCCCTCTAACCATGTCAGAATGTCCCTGTTAAAAATAAGAGCCCAACAGGGAGCCATGTGTATTCAGTCACTCTAAGGAATCTTGTCAAGGGACTACTGTCCTGACAGTGTTTTGGGAGTACCAAACCCTGCTTTTTAACAAGCACTATGTCCTAACTATACATGCCATTGTGGCACGTGTTTGTCTGGTTGAGGAAATGCTTTCCTCTGCAAGATAAATAAGGAAACTGAGTTTCAAAGTCCATTTACCTCTGGAAGATCCAGAAGTAGAATAAAATCCACATGTATGAATCTAATTATCTGAGTTAAAATGACCTAATTTGACAATAGTATCAGATCTGCCTTATGGCTTCAAAAGCTTATTGTGGAGTAATTATCCCAATTCAGTTAGTATTAAAGACCACTAAACAACCAATCAGAAGACCTGGATTCTAGATCGGCCTCTGGTGCAGTCTAGAGCAAGTGGCTTTTCCTCTCTTTGCCTAATACATAAAATGGGTTATTTGGACTAGAGCAGAGGTCAACAAACTACAGCCCATGAGCCAAATCCAGCCCACTGCCTGTTTTTGTGAATAAACTTTTATGGGAGCACAGCTACATCCATTTGTCTACGTAGTATCTATGGCTGCCTTTGTACTACCTTGGCAGAGCTGAGTAGTTGCAACAGAGGCTGTATGTCCTATCAAATAAAAAATGTTTACTATATAGCCCTTTACAGAAAAAAAAATTTACTGACTCCTGGATTAGAAACTAAGCTATATTTTCTGTTTCCTCATCTGCAAAATGGGAATACAAATAGTACCTCATACTATTAGAAGGACCAAATTATATTTCTTTGTACAGTTCCTATGTAGTGAATGTTAGCTAACATGTAAGTATGTCATTGTTAATTAAGTGGTGATAGGACCGCTGTCAGAATTCTAGCAAGCCCTGCTGCAGTGCGCTGCCTGGAAAGGTGAGGATGCTGGTTTACCATGTGACTCTTGGACAACGGGGGTAACAAAACCCAACATAGGCAGACGATATCCCATAGACTGACTGTACGTCCAGCCTAAAGAATGCTGGAATATCACATTATCTAATTATTAACTGGATATTTGAGCCAACTTTTAAAGGCTAAGTCAGATTCAGTCAAGCCAAGATAGGAATCCAAAGTATCCAAGGTCCAGGGAAGTAAGATGCCCAGGAAGTAGGAGCAGTGAGTAGGAGTAGTAGAATTTGGCGGGAGCAAAATAATGGGATCTGAGAGTCATGAATGACTGCGCTAAGAAGGTTCGTGGGGGTCAGATTGCATAGTTCTGAGCTCTGGAGTAAGGAATGGTGGGAAGTCTTTTATGTGCATTGAGTAAGGTTTCTAAACTTGAAAGAATTAGTATTTCTAGAATAATTTATCTACCTATGGTACAGAATGCATTAGTGAAAAAAGAAACAAGAAGTTAACTTCATTTTATAGAGATGATTTTCAGTTTAGTCTGTACTGTTATTACAATTATAATATTTGTTGTTTATATTTTTTCTTACATCCCTTTCTGAAACTTCACTTAAACCTACTTTAATGAGTGTGTTTAAAATAGAGTAGTAGCTAAATGCACAAATGTAAAAATGAATTCATGGTTTTTTCCTCTTTATAGCTACTTAAAAAGCATCATTTTACATGTACTTCAAAAAACATTGGTAATGTTTTTTGTTGATTTAACAACACTTAGTGAGGGCCTACTGTGTAAAAGATAGGGGGAAATTAGTAAAACACAGGTTCTGCCTTCATGAAGTGGAGAAAGTGACAGAAATAAGTTAATACAGGCTGTAGGTAATTTAAGTTTTCAGAAGGGGTGAGAGGTTGGAAAGGCTCTAAAAGTGTGACACTGTTCATTGCCTACCCAATGCCCATTTTCCCTTGCTAACAGAAGACTGATTTTATACATGATGCCAAAGAATGGCTAAATACTAATTTTCTAAAGTTTCATTACAGCTACAAATGACCATCTGATAAAGTTCTTGCCAGATATGTTTTGTGGAAGAGATGTTTTCTGGGGATTTTGAAAAGCGTGTTACTTTCTTGATAAAAAGGGCAGATATTGCTGTCTCCATCATTTCTCTTTTTTTATTATTTTATTTTTAGTTTTGAGTGTGGATGTAATACCTAGAGCTGAGGTAACCATCCTGCCACCATGAGAGTGAAGAAGAACATGTGGGAATGAAAAGATAGTTCTTAGGGCCCCAATGGTGTCTTTGTATGAGGAAAATGAACTCTATTACCTAAACCATTAGTCGAATATTCTGTTACTTGCAGCTGTTCATTGGAAGATTCATTGAGTGTAGTTGACTCTGTTTATTCATTTTTATAAACACTCCTACAAATATTTATTTTTCAACACATTTATTTCCGTAAGTATTTTAAGCACCTACTATGTGTCAGTCACTGTGCTAGATGCTAGGAATATAAATGTAATGATTCTGCCCTAATTTCACTCTGCAAGAGTACCTGATGCGTTTGTTGAAGATACTCAGAGAACAATAGAATGTCTTTTCTCTCCACCTCTGTATTTCATGTCACTATAACTGCTCTCCATCCCTACCCCCTGGAGAGAGAGAGAGAGAGAGAGAGAGAGAGAGAGAGAGAGAGAGAGAGAGAGAGAGAGAGGAGAGAGAGAGAGAGAGAGAGAGAGGAGAGAGAGGAGAGAGAGAGAGAGAGGAGAGAGAGAGAGAGAGGAGAGAGAGGAGAGAGAGGAGAGAGAGGAGAGAGAGGAGAGAGAGGAGAGAGAGGAGAGAGAGAGAGAGAGAGAGAGAGAGAGAGAGAGAGAGAGAGAGAGAGAGAGAGAGGAAGGAGGAGAGAGAGAGAGAATGATGCCAGGAAGAGCCGATCTATTTTTATATGTATGACATATGTCTCCTCCCCATTCCCTCAGATAACATGGAAAGTAATGGTCGCTCTGTAAGAATAGGTCAAGAAAGGCAATGTAACTCCTTTATCCAGTTGTGTATCTTGAACCACAAAGCTCTCTCTCAGCTCTGGCATCGCCATGGAATCCCCACCTAGATACCATGATCCACTTGGGGAAAAGTTTAGTTCACTTGTGCTGCTCCCAAACAGGAAGGGGGTCATTAAGCAAGTCCTCAGACCCGAGCCCCTGAACGCCCTCCTGGACCTGCTGTGCTCGGGTGTGCGCCAGGCTGCGCCGCAGCTGGAGAGCGTTTTTATTTCTTGCAGGTGGGAGTACATCACAACAATGCTCTGGAGTCTTTCTTCTCATCTTGGTTTTCACCATCTTAAAAGCGAGTGGTTATCTGACAGGAAATGCTTTGTGTTCAGGCTCTGTCTTTGTCTTTGATATTGTATTTTGGGAAAGGAGCTGAACATAGGTTTAGTCAGTCTTGGTATCAAATCTGTGGATGTAATTTAATTAAGAATTACTGCTTGGTAAAAAAACAAAAAAACACAACAAACAAAAACAACAACAACAAAAAAAAACAACCAACTGCTTCAGAAATGATCATGTGGCTTAGATGCTGCAGTAACGAGGCCACTAACAGCTCAGTGTGCCCTTTATCAAAACTCCACCGAGGGTCAAGTCAACCCATCGTTTTTTGCCTTCCTTGCGTCTGCTAACGCATCATAACTGCCCGGTCATCCCAAAACCCGTGTTTCACCAACAACTTCTTTTGCCTCTTCCTCTTGGTCATCTCACTACCGCTGCCTTAAATCAGGCCCTCATTATCTCTTGCTGGAACTAGCAATGGCCTCCCAACAGGTCTCCTCAACCCCAGATCCCTGCTATCCAACCTGCATCTGCTTCCTATAACCTCTAGCACCAAGGATCCATGGAGTAAGGACCTTTAAAAATCAGGAGATCTCACAAAAGAAGAAAAAGGAATTTGAGCTTCTCTTGAAAAATAGGAAGTTTCTGGCAGCGCTGGGTCTGGTTGGCCTGTGGCCAGGATGCAGGGGGCTGTGGTGGGGTCCCTCTCCATGGTGCTTGTTCTCTCGTCCAGCCTGGCCTACGCAGCACTGGAGTTTGTGTCCCTGAGAGCAACTCATTGGCACCTGCCAGAAAGCAGGTTTCAGATTCTCCCTTATTTCATTGCACTTTCCTGAGGCTGCGGCTTTGTCCTTTATT
Organism: Eptesicus fuscus; assembly: GCF_027574615.1. Lineage (NCBI taxonomy): Eukaryota > Metazoa > Chordata > Mammalia > Chiroptera > Vespertilionidae > Eptesicus > Eptesicus fuscus. Next base: position 59,629,608 of record NC_072476.1, read on the forward strand.
TCTAGCTTCTCTGCTGCTTGCCCCTGTGCCTAGCATGAAATCAATGCTTGGCATATCAGAGACCCTCAGTTATGTTTTTCTTGAGATGAATATAAGTAAGTTGGCAGGCTGGCTAATCAGCCCCAATTTAATACTTCTTTAGATCTAGTTTTTGGGTTAACTTTAGTGTAATAAGTTCACACTTAGTCCCATTTGTAGAAAAATAGTAGGAGTGACAAAGCAGTGAATAATTACCCAGATTTTTTTTTTTTTTACATTGGATTACATTGATGTTTTCATTAGATTTTCATGTTTGTTGGTAGATGATAAAATCACTTTCACTGTGAAGTCTTCCCTGCTTCCACTAGTTACCATCTCCCCATCTTTCTATGCCTGTAGATAAGATCCTAAGGATATATCAGCCTGTTCTCTTCTGGGCCCGAGCCGAGGATGATCATCTTTGTGTCACTCACACGCAGCATACAGCCTGGTGGATAACAGGTGTCAGTATGGTTTCAGTGACTGACTTCTTATCGAGTACATGCACGAGAGATAGAAAGGTGATCTGATTGACATTTCCTTAGTCTGACATGAAGGGACATAGATGCTACTTCAAGTTAATCAATGCTGTTGATAGTTTAATATAGTATTTTCTTTATATTTCCCTCCACTTAAGAATTTAACATTATGTTCTTAAACACCAAAGGGGTATTCTCTTGTCCAGTCCTTGGCAAAGCCAAGAAGCTTCAGAAATTCCTAATTCTTCTTTTGAAGGGCAGTCACTGGGCTCCTTGGCCTGTGCTTAGGAAGCCCGGGGGAAGGCTGTGTTTGATCAGATGATCAGCCACGACCATTCCTGGCTCCACTCCGACTTCACTGAGACAGAGGACTGCCATGGCACCCTATTGTCTCAGTATCCATCACCAGGCCCAAGAAATGGAAAACCAGTAGAAATACTTAAAACTAATAACAAAGATGTGCACTTTCCACTACAGCCCAGCAGCAGAAAGTAGAAGTGTTAGAATCATTTCTCATAGTTTTCCACTTTCCGTAACTTTTACCCTAATATTTTATTGCCTTAATGACATTCAAGATTCTGTCTTAAAGTGCACAGTTTACATGATGCACTTTAAACATTCTGGAAATAAAATAAATGCTAACATTTATGGAATATTGCTGTGGGCCAACCTCTGGGACAAGCATTTTCCTTTTATCACCCTAAGAGACGGGTGTTCCTGTTAACCCAGATCTTACATATGAGGCAACTGCAGTGCAGAGAGGCTGTGAAACATGCAGCATCACAGATGGGATTCCAGTTCAAGTCATGCAGACATTTGCCCCCTACTCTCCCAACGTTCTGCTCTCCCAGGCCGCTTTGCGGAAATTCCCATGCAGGAGGGGCCCCTGACTCTCCCCAGGAGAAGTTGCTAACGTGGTGGCATGGCTGCTGTTATTCAACTATCACTGAAGCAACTGAGAGGAAGCTAGACACAAGTTCAATTAAAAAACAACAACACAACAATGTACATAGTACCATTAGCAGGGCCTCCCCAAAAAGCTGTCAGGTCTGAGTCCTGAGCTTGCATTATTTCCCTTTTTATCATCCGGGATTGCTTTTGTACTGGACTCCATCTTGAATTTAGCACCATAATTATTAGTACAAGAAAAGTAAAGTGGCTCTATTTACTAAAAACAGATACAAATATTTTAATGTTGGAAACCAGAATATCTCTTAATGTTTTCTCTTATACTTTGGTTTAGGAAGGAAAGTACAATTAATTAGAAATGCATAAAGGAGGGTTACATTTTTATACTTCTGCTAGAGGCCTGGTGCATGAAAATTCATGCACTGGAGGGGGGGTCCTTCAGCCCAGCCTGCCCTCTCTCACAGTCCAGGAGCCCTCAGGGGTGGGAGGCAACCTGATGATCAGGGGAAGGCGACACCCCCATCACACCTCTGCTGCTGCTACTGCTGGCAGCGCAAGCCTCAGACAGCCCTGGTTACCTGAGCCTTGGGCGGCCCTGGGCGGCTGGGCAGCTGCCATCCGAGGCTTGCCTGTGCCTTGGACCGGCCCTGGGAGGCTGGAGGGCTGAGGGGACTGGGGGACTCTGGAGGCAGGTGTGCAGAGTGGCCGGACCCGCCTAGGGTTGGGTCCAGCCGTGCCACATGCCTGCTGCCCCGGTGGGGCTGAGGGGACTGGGTGCTGCCATCTTGTGGCTATGGGCGCCGCCATCTTTGAGGGTGTGACGGTCAATTAGCATATTCCCTCTTTATTAGATAGGATTGTGAGAGATCATTAATTCCTTTTTTAATTTAGGATTTTGATTTATAAGGGTCACTATGTGAGAGTATCTCCAGAAGCTAAGTATTTTCTGTGTAATAGCTGAAATTTTAAGTTTATATATAAAAATAATTTATTTCAGAGAGGAAGGGGACAAGAGAGAGGGAGAGAAACATCAGTGATGAGAGAGAATTATTGATCATCTGCCTCCGGCACACCCTGGGCATGTGCTCTGACTGGGAATCAAACTGTAACCTCGTGGTTCATAGGTTGACTCTCAACCACTGAGCCATGCCGGCCGGGCCTGAAATTTTAAGTTTTGACAACAGGATTTTAATAAAGACTCTAGTGGACTTCTCAGGGTTCTCTCACATTGTGTATGGACTGAAGATGAATAGTGAACACTTCACACCTCATGGAGGAAGGAGATGGTGTCAGGATGGCTCAATAGGTGCTCTTGGTCGTCAGGCTCTTGGCAGCTTGCCCATCAGTTTCCTCTAACCTCGGTTCTCCTTGATGTGGTTCTTGGCGTTAATCCAGCACATTGATTTCTCATCCTCATACATAATAATGATTTGTGTGTTTCTACATCCTATGTCCTCACCTTCTCCAGGAAGTCTTCTTTGATTAATCCCACCCACCTGATAATCACTCCCCCGAAAGTTAATGGCAGCAAGATTCTCAAGTAATTGACAGCATGTAGGGATTGTTCAGCTCCTCAGGGACACAAAAGTCCCGTACCTTCAAGTGCCTGGCTTAGGACACTGCACACAGTGGGGACCAGGGAATACAGACGGACTGACTAAATGAGCAGAGGTAGGAGCCTCTATCAGAATGAAGCCTTATGTAATTTGCATAAAAATTGCTAAGGTACCAGGAATAATTCATACTAAAATTATGAAATCTAACAGAGTTTCTACCACTTATAACCACACCAGATTTACTCCCAAGGGCAGCTTATTCACTGAAAAACCTGACTCAGCAGGTTTAAATTATTCCTTTTGAGCCACTTAACTTCTGAATTCCCTCATTCAGTGGCTTAAACTAGCCTTGAATACTGCCTGCACTCAAAACATTTGCATGTAATTGCAGCAGTAGTATGCTTTCCTGTTGCCATCTGAAACATATTCATTATCAGTATCAGGCTTACATCGAGAGTTTGGTTATTTATATCTAAAAAAAATCAAACTCAACAAAGATAACTGAATGCATGTAAGTAGATTTTTCCACTTTTTTATTGTAAGAATATGTAGCCTGTAGATACACAAATTCAAATCCTTGGCAAATCATATTTTCAATGACTGTTTGTCTAGAGATAAATGGATATGAGTAGAGAAAGTTATTTTAGGAATGATAAGTCAACATGAATTTTATTTTTGTAATATATATATATATACACATATATATTTTCAATGTGTATGATTCAAGGAAATATTGTGTCTGTCAAGTAATTGCTGTAGCACTTCCTGTGATGAAGAGATTTGAGCCTTATAAAAAATCTATTCAAAACTGTCTTAAACCTTATTCCACATTAAAGAACATTAAGATCCTGTTGTATGCTTTTAACTAGAGGGTTAAAAAGGAGGTTAGGGATGCCAGTGGGTTATCCATTTTATGAAGACCAACACCAAACAGTCTTCCTATTAGAGTGCCATGCCATTGCGGGCACATGTGGCAAAGTTTAATACCTTTTGTTATTCCAGGATGTATTTAAATTAATTTAAGAACAAAGTGTTTCCCTAGATCCCCTAGTTGTTGTGGTAGTGGTTTTAATCTGAACCAGCAGTGTGCTGGCTGCCTTAGGCGATGTCACAGAAATAAATGTTGATTTCATGCATCCTATGTGCTGTTGATCAAACCACATTCTTGCCTAACGTGTTTGTGAAACAGTAAGTTTCTTTCTTCAAAGTGGAAGGTTGCTGCTTAAGATTGATGTCGTTTAAAGATGGATAGTGACCTTTGAAAAGTACCCATAAATCACAACTGACCCACAAATACAAAGTGAAATGAATAAATGAGACAAATCCTTGCCAATATCAACCCTAACTTTCACCTTAAATACCCAGGTAATCAAAGAACTGCTCTCTTAGCCTAAATTACTAGGAAACGTCATGCCAGTTCTCCTCCCTGAATATGCAGATCTATTGACATGAAGCTACTGCTGCTGTTGAAAAGATCACATGTGTTTAACCAGGGAAAGATGACAGGGTGATCCGAAGCCACACCTGGGAGTCATCTGCAGCCTGGAGAATAAGGAAACGCTCTCGGGATTGGTGGATGCAACCCTCCAGTATTTACTGAGCTCTGTATTCTTCACTGAGCTGGGTGCAGTGGGAAGAGGCGTCTTAAAAAACACACAAGAACCATCGCTACACACAAGGGTTTTCCTGCAGCAGCACAGTAACTGTCTATAAGGTCACAGACATAATAAACACCAATAAGAGGGTAGTAAAAACAAATCCAGGGTAAATCTAAGGCCATAGACGGTCACCAGTCTTCAAATTCATCCCAGGGAGAGGTGAAAGGACTGTGTCTTCAAGGAAGGCTTCCTGCTGGCAATAGGCTTGGAGCTGAGCCCCAGACGGGTGGGAATCCCCCAGGTGGAGGGGACCGATGAGGCTGGGAGTTTCAGGCCGGGAGCTCAGTACAGGGACAGGCTGGAGGTGTGATGTGTACTGTCAGAGTGCTCACACGCGGACCTCTTGCTAGAATTCAGCTTGCTGAGCAAGTTCAGAATCAGTCACTGCATCAGGCCCAGGAGCATCGATTGGATGTGCTACAAAGCAACTTAGCTCCTATTTCTTAAGCAGGGAAGTGACCCGAATGGCAGTGGTTAGGAGGCGTTGGAGAATCTGGTCAGGAGGCTGGGACCACAGTGGCCAGATAAGGTGAAGGTGATCTGCACAATAGAAATGAAGAATAAAAAGACAGGTTGTTCTGTTAAACAATGTTCAGGGGCTAAAACATTGTAAGTTATAGAGAAAACGGGAGTTATCCTCAGTTTCTGACGTGAGCCGTGAGTTAAATTAGCACAATACTGTTTCAAGTGTGAGCACCTGCAGTTTGCTGAGGTGCCACTGGGGGGTGAACGTGCATTATTCCTGGCTTTAGATGAACTGCTCTTTAGGTGAAAGGAGTTTAGCTAATTTTGAGAATTCAATTTCTAATGGAATCAAATTAGATTTTCTATTAGTAAAATATACCTTTATAACCTTTGTAATTAATGCAACTAGTTATTAATAGATGAGAAAACTGAACTATTACCCACTGGTAGTTATTTCAAACATAAGAACCCGTGTACAAATTTAAAGCGATCCATATGGCACTCCTACAGGATTCTCCATTTTATTTTAATTTTTCCTATTCGCTTACTCAGGGAAAATTCTTATTTAGTATTCAGATAGTGGCAAGTATCTTTGGTAATAAATAAAATCAAACTGTTTGGGGGCTTGGAGATTTGGAAGTCATGCTCCATTCTAATACCTGAGCTGACTGCTCTGGTTACAGCCTAGTTCTGCGCTGCTGGCCTAATGTGTTAGTGAAGACCCTCTCTGGCGGTGCTTCTGCGACTACCAGGGAGCTCAGTGAAAGTGCGTCTTACGTGTCCTGTCTCCCTCGTGATATTTGACCTGCCCGTAAGCATCAGGAAGGCAGGGTCCGTGCCTGTTGGGCTTAGAACTCTATCCCCGGGCCTAGTGTGATGTGGAGCACAGAGTAGATCCTCGGTGAATTAATGAACTCTTCCTTCCAGTCAAAAGCAACAACACAGTGTCCTTTCTACCTGATCTCAGTCAGGCAGGTACAGCTGCATAGTATGTTTTGCCCGCAGGCAATCAGAGCTTACCTCTATTCCCTTCTGAAAATGAATCAAAAGAAGTTCATGCAAAGATATTCATGTATCCTTTGTTTTTTGCAATCTTTTATTTAAAATATTGTCACACACACACACTGTGTGTGTGTGTGTGTGTAAGAGGCCTAGTACTTTGGCATTAATCTTTCTAGATTAACTCAACAAGATTTTGGTTATGCTAAATCCTCAGTGTTAACCTATGTTTATATTGCGTTTATTTATCTGTGTAAACATGAGAGGAGCACATCTTACAATGGGACAGAATGTTTGGGTTTGGGACTGTGCTTCCACGGTAATATCCTCTTGTCTAATGTATATTATGTACTCCATAATCATATAAATAAAAATGGTTATCACTTAATACAAAATTTAATATAGGCACATAGTTGGTTAAAAGTGTAAAAATGAACACTATGGAGCCACTACAGCAGCTAGTCTGGGTCTGCAAATATTCTTGAAAACCCAGGGAAGAGACCAGGCACATCTCTGACGCAGCCTGGCCAGGAACTGGGCTCATCCAGGTCCTCCTGGGGGAGTGGAAACTGTACGGTCTCTTTTACAAGGTGACTTGACAGAAGTATCAAAATTACAAAAACACAAATCCCATGGCCAAATAATGCCACTTCCAGAAGTTTATCCTACAGATACGCTGACACGTGCGTGAAATTATAATATACGTACGCAAGTTATTATTTGCTTCTACTTTTTTTGTAATAGCAAAATGTTGGTAAAGAACCTAAACATCCCTAAGGGAAAAATGATTAAATAAATTATAGTACATCAATACAGTCAACTATTATGCAGCTGTAAGAATAAAGAAGCTTTTTAGCACTGATATGGCTCTATATATCTATCATCTATCTAATCTAGTTAAGGAGAAAAGGCATGATAATGTTAAATATGCTACTATTTGTGTTATAAGAAAAGAAAATAATACACACACACACACACACACTGACTGCCGTGTATACTTGCTTTCCTATGCATACGATAACCTTTGAAAGAACACATAAGGAATTGGTGACATTGTTGCTTCCAGGGAGGGAGCAAGTTGGCTGAGAGCCAGGGAGTAAAAGGGAGTGTTTTCCATCCTGGTTTGAATAGGTATTATCTGTTTTTTAAAACCTTATTTTTTTTTTAATTTTAAAAACTTTTAAAAACATCCATATCCTTCGATCCATTTCAAATTCTAGGACTTGAGCTTGAGACTATTATAAAAGATATACCATAGACTTATGTACAAAGATATTCTTTGGGTCATTGTTTATAATGATAAAATAGAGGAATCAAACAAATGTTCAGCATTTGGAGATTAAAAGTAAGAAATATGTATAAATGTGTTCACAATACACAATCTCCTTTATATTCAGTGTCAGGGATTCAAACCAAGCCTGTCTTATTCATTGAACTCAAAGCATCTGACACAATGCTTGCTATATAACAATCACATGATTAACAATTATAGAAAAATTAATAAGTAGAAAAGAGACTAAAGGGCTATATTCTAACAGGTTACCAATGTTTACTAGATATTTTTACTTTCCTCTATGATTGTTTTTATTTTCCAAGTTTCCACAATGAATATGTACTATTTCTGTGATTGGGAAGACAGATAATAAGTATTACAAGACTGCATCCTAAAAAAAAAAATCCTATTTTTCTTGCTATGTCTATCTATAGAGGAATGAACAGCTATTTTAATGAGTCCAGGGTATGCATTTCAGCAGCACTTACAGAAACTCTGGGAAGGATGGTGGTGGTATGTAAGTGGCAGCTGGTACATTTAGCGAGAAGTGGAGGTACATGAGGAATAATTTACAATATCACTTTGCATGTAGGAGGGATCACAGAACTAGGATTGGAGTTATTTGATTGAACATAATTATATATACAGTGATACCATCTCTGTAACATTAGACCTGATCTTTGGTTTTTCCCTGTTTTTGACTATAGACAGATTTATGTTCTGATCCCCACTCAGCTACTTATATACTCGGTGATTTCTCTGGGATTTTATTTCCCTATCTGCAAAATGAGGCAAATAGGATGGTCTTTGCCGAGTTGCTCATGGAGTGTGCTTCTGATGCAAGTGAAGAGTTTAGCCCAGTAACAGGCATATGCAAGACTCTCAGGATGCCCCCTGCCCTTTCTGCTTCATGTCCATCGCCGTGTCCTGGCTGTGAATGAAGAACTAAGAGTTGTTTTAGAAATAGGGGAGGAACTAATGTTTTAATCAAACATTTTACTTAACCTTACTAATACTCCCTTAAGATGTGGATCACCCCCCATTTCATTGGTGTGGGGATGGGGTATTAATGTTGGGGACGCTGTGACCATCTTAAGACCACAGTGATTAGCACCTAGGAGTTCTGATACCGAATATACACAGAGCCCCTCCGTGACCTCCAGAATTGTGTTCTAAGGAAAGAAGATGGAAATCTTCTATCGATTGCATTGCTGTGCCTGAGGACACTGGAGAACTTATTGCATTAGTATAGGTTTTGGATGTTTGCCTAAAGCCACAAACCTTTTGATGTCCACCTTTGAGCCCTGAGAAATTCCTCATTGCTCATATAAATCCCACCAATAAGATAAAGCGGAAATTTTAACAAAAAAATTCTTTGCCCTACCTTGCTCTCTGACTCCAATGGGATTTAAAAAGAAATTTAAATACTAATTTCACAAAATGATTTTCTAGTATGTTCCAAATAATTTTTAATACTGTCTAAAGCAGTGAGTTTATTTAAATAATAAAGTAGATGAGAATGATCAAATTTGTTATATTTGGACTAGGTAAAATCATTCTACAAGCAATTATACACAATTTATTTAACTATTATAGGTTTAAAATGTCAATATGTAAAAAAAAATTATAGACTATACTTGGATGATTTGACTACTTTTTTTAAGCAACTAAAATGGTTATATTTCTTAATCAAGCTAATAGAGGGCTACAAAGAAATATACAAACCTTTAGATGGATGAACATTTCATACTGGCAGAAAAAAATTACAGCAATCAGCAGTGTTAAAGAAACATTTCCTGTCATGATAAGGTGATAATACTGCCTTTTAATACTTTTTAAACTGTTTCTTAACTGCAGTCATTGGGAACAATTTTCTCCCCATGCAAATGGAACTTACAGGACATAATCCACCAGGTGGCTCTTCCATAAAATGACCTTACTTTGCTACCTAGCATCAATGACTTTACATTTTTAATTGATATTGCCCGCTACCCCTACTAAGTAATAGGAATAACTAAATGCTAATTTACTTAAGAGAAGTATTTATTTTGTTTTTGTTTGTTTTTAAATATTTTTTATTGATGTTTTACAGAGAGGAAGGGAGAGGGATAGAGAGTTAGAAACATCGATGAGAGAGAATCATTTATCAGCTGCCTCCTGCACACCCCCCACTGGGGATGTGCCCGCAACCAAGGTACATGCCCTTGACAGGAATCGAACCTGGGACCCTTCAGTCTGCAGGCCAACAGCTCCATCCACTGAGCCAAACTGGTCAGGGCCTTAAGAGAAGTATTTAAATGATTCTCAGATATAGAAAAAAAACAAGCCAGAAATTACAAGGAAAATTTTGGCCTTTAGATTAATACATTGAATAATAAAAATTCTTTTTAAAAAAATGTCAATTTATAACATCTTTTATGTTTCCCCCAGCTGTGGTCTTTCTGGAGAATGAACTTCTATTTGTATTTCTGCAAGAGGCAGTTTGGCTCAGGTGAAATATCTAATTCATAATACTGGGAGATGTGCAAAAACGTCACACAAACCAGAAGGTTAAAAATAATTTCTATCCACTCTGCACAGTGTGTTTGAGGATGAGCAGATTGTTGTAACTTTCCTGCTTACAACCAAGGCACATTCGTCAACAGAGGCATTTAAATGTTTGTGTATATCTGGTAGCACAGAAGCAGAAAGGATCAGGTAGGAGGAAAAGTCAACATTTATTGTAATCTATCTCCCAACACTCAATAATAGTAACATGGTAACATTTTTGAGAATTTACTAAATACCATGCAGTAGGGGAAATGCTAGGTAAATTAAGGATTAATTTACCTTATTAGACTCAGAACAATCTTAAATGCCTCGAACTATGTAGTGGTTTATTGAGCTCTACAAGAAAACATACCAAAAATAATTTCCTTTGTCCTCCTGGAGTGTGCGCTCAAAGGAAAGAATTGGAAGTAAGGCCACGCCCTCTTGCAGCGGCACATTTCCCACTTCCTTCCCATTGGAGGCTCTCTTATGTTTCTAAAACATACTTGATTTTATGTTGGTCAGCATCTCCTGCAGTCAGTGTGTGCATGTGTGCGTTTGTCTTTGGCTAGAGTTGCTAACATTAACTGTGGTCCAGAACTCAACGTGTTTATGATTTTATTACAGAGGTTCCCAAGTGGTGATGAGTTATCTATTTCTAATTCCCTTCTGAACCATTTGGGAGTGGGGGTTAGCAGGGAAGAATGGATGTCACAGGAGGAGAGGAGTGCAATTTACAGACAGCTGGCAGGGGCACTTTTATGAGATGCCCGATGAGTTCCTCCCTCACGGTATGGCTTGGACACTTGTCTCTGGGTCACCCATCACCTGTGTGCAGGGCTTTCTCTGTCCCCAGTTCTTTCTAGCTCCCATGGAAACAGTTCCTCTTATTTGATGCTGGGATCTCCAGCACAAACAGGACTGGGTAAAAGGTCCACTCAGAATACAGACTTGAGGCATGGCTATTTAAAGAGCCAGGACTAGGAACACACTTTACTAAAATTAGAGCAGCTTGTGGCGGGACAATCGTCCTTTAATATGATATGATCAGTCAGATACAAACGGGTCCACAAGTCAACAAAGCTCCTTTTTGGCGGCAACGAATAATTCCGATAGACAATATTAATGTGGCAGAGCATATGAGAGTGGGTGCATGGAGTTGGTCTTAGATTTGGCAGAAGAAAGACGTGAAGATGTGGGAGTTCCACCATGGAACTGAAAATTGTTCACATACTTGAGAGACTGGTTTTCTGCCACCACAATGAAACCTAGATTACCTGTGACCTGACCATATTCTGGACCATTTATCCACTTACTTAGCCAACAACTCTTAGGTCTCCTTAGAAATCAAGAGCCAGGTATAAAAGCAGGACTTGGTGAGAAAGAAGCAATGATAGACCCATATATTTTTGTTTGTAGGTGCCCAGTTTTGGTTCAGATGCAGGCTGGATCGCCTCAGTTACTCTGGGATAGGGCCTGCAAAGGTTGAAAAGAAGGACCCTTTTTCTCCTTACGGGAACAAATCATGGCTATTGAACACAACAGCGGCTTAGACATTTTAACTGCAAAGGATGTGACATACTTTTAAGCTTTATAAAAGGGGGTTGAATAAAAAACTGGCTAGGCAAGATGGATAAAATTCTTAATTTTATTAAGGCAGTGAAAGAGAGTGAAATGCAAAATCAATAGCAAGTAGGACAGTGCAGAGTTCCTATGAATCCCCCCACAGGGCCCAGGGACAGACCCGAGGACAGTGTATTTGCCAGTGAGAAGACACTTTCACACCTGCTGCCATCTCCACCCACCTCCTCCACCTGCCGGCCGCTGCTCCTGCTCACTCTCAGCTGATGAGTTCACCTCCTGCATCACTGAGAAAACAGAAGCAAATAGGAACTCCCACATCTTCACGTCTTTCTTCTGCCAAATCTAAGACCAACTCCATGCACCCACTCTCTTACCTTCCCTCTGGTCACAGGGGCGGAGGGATCCCTGCTTCTTTGCACTGGGGCTCTGTCCCATCCCTTCCCAAACACATTGTTCCTGCCCTTAGTGCCCCTTTTCTGCAGCGTCCCTTTCTCCCCTAAAGGACATCATTCCAAGAGCCAGTGAATGCACCCCAGTGCAGCCCTTCTCAAACATGAGCATGCATATGACTCACCCAGGGAGCTTCTTAAATACAGACCACAATGTGAAGTCGGGCTGTATTTCCCATCTTTAAAATAACAGTCTCCTCTTTTGACCCAAGCGTTTGCTCTGTAGCACCCTCCCCATTTCTTAGCAATATTTCTGAGCGAGGGGTCTGCAGTGTGTCCACTCTCATTCACATTCTCTGCTCAGTCGATCCATAGCTTCTGTCCCCACCACGGAACTGAAACTTGTCAATACACCCCATTTGTCAAATCCTCTGGCACTTCTTGACCTGACGGGAGTTTCAGAGACGTTACCCCTCCCTCCTTCTGGGAATACTTTTTTTTTTTTTTTTTAACTTCTATGAAGCCTCTTCCTAACTCTTCTACTTCAGTCATTTTCATTCTCCCTTCCTGGCTCCCCCTCATCTGGTCAACAGCTTCGTGAGTCTGTTCTGGGCCCCTCTCTGTCTGTATTCTTTCCCTGCACGACTCCTTCTATTAGTGTGATCTGAAGGACCTTCGAGATGCCAAGGACTTTCACATCTGCATCTCCAGCCCTCACTCCTATATCCATCCACCTCTTGATATCACTTCCTGCAGATCCTCCAGGCCCAATCGCAGCTCTTCCTCCACTCTTCTCTAGCTCAATAAAACCAGCCTCGTTTACCCAGTTGCTCAAGCCCCAAATGTAGGCAGTTCCTTGATTTCTCTTTTTCTCACCTCCCAGATGCAATCTATGAACAAGTGTACGGTGACTTTACTTCCGTAACATTCAGTATGTCCACCCTGGTCTCAGCAATCATCCCCCCGTGGACGACAACAGTCATTTCCTATCTTGTTTTCCCTCTGCAATTCATTTTGCCTAAAGGGCTTTTTGAAAAAATGTAAATTAGATCATGTTTTTCCTCTGGTGGAAACACTCTGATGGCTTCCCATCACACTGATAACAGAATCCCCACTCCTCATTCAGGCGGCACCATTTCTCTGACATCTTCCTGGGCCACTCCCCCTTCGCCTGGCCACCTGTCCTAGGCACCCTTTATTTCCTCAACAAGTTAAGCTGGTTTCTCCCGTGGAGCATTCTGGTTGCCTCCTGGTCATTCAGAGCTTGTTCTGGTTATTGCCTTTTGCTTCTAGGTTGATCCCTCCCCCTTTCTCCTGAAAACCACATTTCCCAGCTCCCTTGACAGTGGCTTTAGGGAGAAAGAAGGGGAAAAAACAGGACAATTTCTTTCTCCCTCTCTCTTTCCTCTCCCCTTGCCCCACACACCTCCCCACCTAGGAGTGACTAGATGCTGGGTCCCCTCGCTGTGTAGCTCCCCACCAGAGTGAGACAGCCTCTCCTCCATGATCACAAGTACTGCTAAGCAGCCCTGTCCATGGCTCCAGCCTCTGCCAGTGGGTTTGTGTATCTAGCATCTGTGCCCCAGAAACATCCCCTTTGCCTGGTAGTGGCTTCCTGCATTCCTAACGTCTGTCACTCCATGCGATTCTCAGTTCTTCCATCACCAGCGTAGCTGCTTCACTAAGTTAAATTCATTTGCGTGAAATACCGAGAGCAGTTCCTATTTCTCTGACTGGAACAGCTCCCAACTACACGGTTCACTCAGGGCAGCCCTCCGTCCACCGGCTTGCTCTCCAGCACATGCACCGGCTGTGAGTCTCTTCATTGCACTTTCACTTCCTACTATTTTTCTTTGTTTGGTGCTGTCTTATTTATCACTGTATCCCCAGAGCCTAGAAGGGTGTCTGATATGTAGTTGACATTCAATATTTATTGAATAAATGAATAAAAAGAATAGACTTAGATTTAGCTCCACAGACTACAGCTCAAATGGGTAGATGATGCAAATGGAATGAATGATAATCAGGCTTCTAAATGCAAACTCCAGGAAAAAGAAAAGGAAAATAAGAAACATTAGGGGGGGGGGGGAACGTTACCCTTTGAGAAGAAAGGCAATTAGTGGGGAGAAGGAAACATTTATTTAATATCTACTAATGTGCCAGTTGCTTTATATGCATGGCTTCATTCTGTTCCCACATCAACACTATCAGGTAGAGATGATCTCCATCTTACTGATGGGGATACTGAATAGCTAAGAGGTTAAGTAACTTATACAAGATCACACAGCTGTAAATGTACAACGGGCTTCAAGCCCACAACATCCATCTGCCTGATTAGGACCAGCCCAGGCAAGTACATCACAGCCTCAATCCATGCCCATCCTTTTATTTTACAAATGCAGACATTTAAATGCAGAGGAATAACTACAATTTCTGAAACACTTACTGTGTCCTCTTAAACTGATGGCCATCCCCAGTGAAATAACTTGAGATTTTTTTCAAATTGCTTCCCAAGGTTTTCTTGCCCTTTCCCACTGCCTCCTTCCCCTCCCCAAACACATTGAAAGGCAGACCATAATCCATACAACCAAGTAAAGAACAATGTTGCTGTGAGCTGGATGAACTGGGCCTTGGGCACTTTCTTCCAGGTTGACCTCAGAAGCCTGTTTTAGTGTTATTTAGTCTGCAGTAAGGGAGGTGTTGGGGACATCCCCCCCCCCCCCCGCCCCCACCATGTATCAGCAGCATCCCATAGAGCAGGAAGTTGTTCAAGTCTGTGCTCCATGTGGCATCAACAGAGAAAGATGGCGTAGTCCCCTCCAAATTCGCCAGGTCCTTTACTTGTACCAGCAGCATCGCTGTTTTGTCAGTTTTCATTGATGAGCCCTATTGCTTTCTTAAGGAAGACAACTGAGTTCTCAATCATGTCTTTGATTTTTCTACATTGTGCCAAGGTCTGAAAAACGGAAAGATATGTTATATTATGCAGTTCATAGGGTCACTGAGTAGAGCAAATCGTTTTTTCCTAATGCTGACTTCCCTTGTTTGGTTGTTCAAGTCAGGCCATTAACATGGCTTTGCCCTGATCTGTTCTTAAGAGTTTTCTCTATCCCCAAACGTCTTGCTCTCAGAACACCAAAAACTTCCAGCAAACAAACAAATCATGGAAATTAAAGAGCAATAAAACTGTTGTTGGCTTCATATAAAAAATATTATCCAGTATTTAAATGGCGATTATTTCCAGAAACTTGGCAACTGTAACCATACAAATGATGAAATTGATTCCAGTCACAGTCCATATTTGTTTGGAAAGGAAATACCAGTAGTGTTTGAAAAATGGATTATTAAAGACCTTGGTTTTCTGAAGGTGGCTCATATGTTCTATTTGCTAACACAGCATCTTGTTGGGGGAAAAGAAATAATAAGTGCAGCTTTTCCCTACCCCAGATTATTTTCACTACAGATCTTTAGAGCAGGAAATAAAAAACAGCTAATGGTTCATGGGGCATGTGGAATTAGTTTAAGCAAAGCTGAGCCCTGATCCTGCTGACCGCCTCCTCTTTCCTGTGCTGTTTTGTCTATGCCGGCCTTAGAATATGTCAACAAATCTCTTTTAAGCTCAGATGGGAAGAAAGGATGGTGCTTCTCCCTCTTTCTGTAAGGGAATAATTTGCAACAGATGTGCTTTTTTAGAAAGGTACAAGTTTGTCTTGTAAAATATTTGTAAAGAAAAATAGCCTCCGGATTTCACAAAGTAATCCTGACTTGGTTTTGGAGATGTCACAAAGAGCATTGTTTTTATAATACTAATATGATTCTTTTCTCACAGAATTTGATTATAACTCAAGATTAGTTTTTGGGAAGAGCCAAGTTTAAATATCTAAAACAATATAATGAGAAAATACCATATGTGACTTGATGGCTTTTTGACAGTGACCTGAAAGGAGATGTTGGTGAAAGTCCCAGAAACTCTTTTTAATTGGTAACAAGATCTTAACTTCTCCAAACCTCAGTATCCTTATCTATACAGTGGGGGAGCCACCTGCCCCTGCAATCCAAGTGGTAAGATAAATGAAAAAATGCTTTATAAACCTTAAAAAGTCCTATACAAAGGTAAATGGGTAAATGATTGTTCTCATAACAAATCTATTCAAGAAAAAAACCTTTGAGGGTTCCACACTTCATGTGTATACCCTTTTGCGCATATAATAAAACTAGAGGCCCGGTGCACGAAATTCATGCATGGGTGCGGTACCTAGGCCTGGTCGGCAATCGAAGCGCAAGTGTCTGGTGTGGAAGGGCAGGTCCCAGATGACCTCTGGGCCCTGGGCAGCACCTGGGCCCCCGGGCCCCCCCTGCTCCCCCTTCTGCCTGAGTCACGGCACCCGAGTCCCCATGCAGATAGGCAGTGAGCGCAGCCAATGCTGTGGGCCAGGGCGCAGCATGGGCCTCTGGGCCACCCAGCAGCGCTGCAGGGAAGCCGGGCAGGCATCACACTCTCTCCCAGCCGGCCTCACAGACCTGCGTGAACCCACAGGGAGCCTGACTGGTCCCAGCGGCTGTGGCCCAGCTCACCTGGAAGAGGCCGCATGGGTGTGGGGCGGGCTCCTAGTGGGCGCCCAGCACCTGAGCACAGGGGCTTCCCTAGCATGTGACCCCTGGCATCCCGGGGGAGGGTAGCAGGGGGAGTGAGGGCGAGCTCGGCAGACACCCGCATTCTCAGTGCCTCTGTCCCCAATCACCCATGCCCCCAGGTAGCCAGCGAGAGGTCAGATGATCAGGGTCTGCTGGCCACTGGTCTCTGTCTGTGGGGCGATCAGACACCCTCTCTCACCCGCCTTGGCCTGGCGCTTCCTGCTCACCAGCTCCACCATCCTGCCATGGTCTCTTCTTGGGGCCCATCAGGGCTGGCAGCACCTCCACTGCCACCCCCTGGTGGTCAGCACGTGTCATAATGAGCGGTCGAACTCCTGATCGAGGGGACAATTTGCATATTGGGCTTTTATTATATAGGATGAATATTTTTTAAAATTAAAATCTGCACTAGTAAGTAGATTAGCAACAAAGCTTATGCTGTTTGAAATTAAGTAAGTTCTGGCCCTGATTCAGCCATGAGGCTTGTTGAAGGACAAATCACTGGTTCTAATGGGAAGTTTTACCTGCATAGGCACATTTCAAAACCCTATGATAAAAAGGTGTGTGCCTTATGTGAATGAATATGACTAGCATTGGCCTAAGAAGAATACACAACTTTCAGCGGGGAATACTATAAACTGAGAAACTTTATGCTTAATTCCCCCCCCTCCAAAATATTTATTAAGAGTATTACAAATGTCCCCTTCCCCTTCCCATAACCCCCTCCACCTGGTTCCTGCCTGCCCCAGGCTTTTACCACCCTATTGTCGGTGTTCATAGGTAATACATATATGCATATAAGATATTTGGTTAATCTCTTCCCACCCCACTACCTCCCCTTCCCTCTAAGATGTCAGTCTGTTCTGTATTTCCATGCCTCTGGTTCCGTTTATCAGTTTATTTTGTTCATTAGATTCTTGTTCATTTATTTTGATTTTTAGATTTAATTATTGATAGATATGTATTTATTGCCATTTTATCGTTCATATATTTTATCTCTTCTTTTTCTCCTCCTCCTCCTTCTTCTTCTTAAAGAATAACCTTCAACATTTCATGTAATACTGGTTTGGTGGTGATGAACTCCTTTAGCTTTTTCTTGTCTGCAAAGCTCTTTATCTGACCTTCAATTCTAAATGATAGTTTTGCTGGGTAGTGTAATCTTGATTGTAGGTTCTTGCTATTCATCACTTTGAATATATCTTGCCACTCCCTTCTGGCCTATAAAGTTTCTGTTGAAAAATCAGCTAACAGTTGTATGGGTGCTCCCTTATAGGTAACTGCTTTTCTCTTGCTGCTTTTAAGATTCTTTGTCTTTAACCCTTGGCATTTTAATTATGATGTGTCTTGGTGTGGGCCTCTTTGTATTCCTCTTGTTTGGGACTCAGTGCTTCCTGGGCTTGTAAGTATATTTCTTTCACCAGGTAGGGAAAGTTTTCTGTCATTCTTCAAATAATGGTTTTCAGTATCTTGCTCGCTCTCTTCTTCTGGCACCCCCATCATGCAAATATAGGTATGCTTGAAGTCATCCCAGAGGCTCCTTATATATCTTCATATTTTTGGATTCTTTTTTCTTTTTGCTCTTCTTATTGGGTGTTTTTTCCTTCCTCATATCCCAAATCATTGATTTGATTCTCAGAATCCTCTACTCTACTGTTGAATCCAAGTCTCGATGTATTTTCTTCTTCTGTAATTGTAGGACATCCATTCAGCCAGATTTCAGGCAGTTCTGGATGATGGTTGTTCTGTATTGTAGTTGTAATTTTGATATGATTGTGGGAGGTGGTGAGTACTGGCATTTATCTATGCTGCCATCTTGGTCTCTCTGCTCAATTTTCAAATCCGTCTCAGGTGAGAATAGATATGGCTGAAGGCATCAAAGAGGGAGCATAGACTGCGATAGAAGTTTGAGCTGAAATATTAGACAACTGTTTCCTCATGTGGGGAATGAAAATAATACCTATTATTGTAAGGACCATGTGACTGTTGGATCATGTAAAATGGCATGTATAAGATAATCCATGATCATATTAGATGACAAAGAAGTTATACAAACATAAAGTAATATTCCTGAGATATATCACAAATAAGAAGGAAGAAAATCCTGTCATCTTTATTAAGATTTAATAAGATTTAGCATTCAAAAGTTTTATAGTATTTCCTTTTTCATTCTTTGAATTGTTAATAACGTGTACTGAGTACTTCCTGTGTTCCAGACATTTGTGGTAAATGCTATAAATGGGTTAAATTTATTTAATTTTATAACCATTACAAACAAAGGTTCCATTATTACCCCCTTTTTACAGTTGAAAGTAAGTAAATTGCTCAAAAAATCACATAGCTAAGAAAATAATGGAGGTGGGACTTGAACCATGCTTAGCAATAGAGCCAGTTAGTCAGAAACCTAGTCATTTTCTAAATAAGCTTATAGTCATCTAGAATAGAGCACTCACAGCCTTCTCTAAACTCTCAACTGCCCTCTCAGATCTGCATTTGAACTTTAACCATATTAAGACTCCTTTGTCACTCACTTATTTTCCTCTGGTTACTTGGGAACAGCACCCTCACAGCTTCTGTTTTGGCTTATATCAAGGTTAGTCTAGAGCCAGGCTGCTCAGCCCTTTCACTTGGGAGTCCTTGTAAAAGCAGAGCGATTCAAGGGACCAAACCTGACATGGGATAATCTATAAAGCCACTCACTGGAAAGTGTGCTTCCTGCCTGCTGGCAAGGAGATTAAGTCAAAGGTTTTGATATTGATAGATAGTTCTAATCTCTTAAGAGCTTTCAAGTACTAGCAGGACAGTTAAAAGAAGTTTCCTTAAATTATTAGAAAGAGGGAGATTTGCCAGTCCCTTAGGACCTACAAGATGAGGGGCTTCAGTAGCAAGAAATTGGACTTCAGGGAACCCTCTCCCTGACCACAGGTATATCCCTGGATGCTATCTGTAAGGTTTATTTACATTTGCATTAAATGAAAATGAAATGTTGTATGGACAGCCTTTTACAAATAATTATTTTGGCTTAATTAGAAAGTAACAAGATTAGTTAACAAGTTTTGTTTTTGCCTTGAGTTTGTCATTTTTGTTTCTGATCCAAGATATTTTCCTTCCCTTCCTCCCACTCACCCCCAAGCCCTACGTCTCCTCATCCTCCTTCTGTCTCTAGAAGTGTCTTTTCTGCAAGTCTTTCCCTGCCTTCTCCGTTCTCTTTCCCTCAGTCTCTGCCACTCTTTTCTCTTTCTTCCCCTTCTATCTTCTTGCTCTTTCCTCCCTTTCTTTTCCCTTCTTTCTTTCCTGGCTTTCAGCATAATCCTGACAAGTGCCAGCTGCCATTTCCAAAGTTCCTGTTGTTTATCCTGCCCAGCCTAGAGGACCCCTTTTTATTTTAAGTTACTCTTTATTACAAGACACTTTTTTTATAGGCCCACAGTAACAATATTATAGGAAAAACAGATTGTTTTAAAGTGTTAGATTTTACATAAGAAAATTCTTAATGAAACAACAAATTCCTGAAGAAATGTGATCCCCCACCCCCTGTCAAGAACAAAATTATCGAGTCATGTTTCTCATGGCCTATTTCATGAACTGTTGAGCAATCTATCACATTTGTTAAACACGCGTCTCCTCATCACTGGCCCCATGGTTGTAGCTTCTGTATGGAATGAATATGGCTGGTGCCAAATAAGGTTGTTTTTGTTATTTCTGGACTTCAATTCTGCTGCAGAAAATCACAATCTCATCATGTCAGAAAGGAAGAGAGTAGGGTTGTGGCTTGTAAGGACATCTTTAAAGTTATATGCAAAATGTATGACATTAAAATAATAGGCCAAGGCACAACTAAATGTGATTAAAAATTGCACTGTAGAAAGTGAGTTCTGAAAAGCATAGGGCTACCTTGCACAAAGGAAACAAAAAATTAAGACCAGGTAAATGCTCATTCTGCACAAAATATGTGCAGAGCCAGCAGAAGGGGGGAAAAAGATTTAATGTAACAAAGAATCTACCAAATCATTTTCTAAAATGGAATCTGCCAAGTTAACATTATGTCATCTGGGGCAACACTGAACATGTGTGAAAGGTGTCATATATTTGGGAATTCAAATATTTCCAAATTTTGTCTTTAATATATGCATAAAAATAATCTGAATTCTTTTAATAAGAAATTTTACCCATAACTTTACTACTACTACTGATATACTTATTATAATAATTATAGACAGTGTATTTGTACCCAGCATTGTACCGAGAGCTCTATATCTCTTATTTTAGTCGTCTTTATAATCCTGAAATGTAGATGTTTTTGAGAACTGTTTTATATTTTAAGAGGAAAAAAAATAGTTTTAAGTAATGTCCATCTGCCCTCTTAACCTGAAATACATCTCAGAACCTTTTAATGTCTCAATGGAGGGTTCCTGTTTTTAAGGTTAATACCAGGAAAAGAGCCAAGGCACCAAGTAACCTGGGGGGGACTTGATATAATAAGAACCAAGTACAACACTGAGATAAGGTTCAGTATGTCAAGGTTCTCTGTGAGTTGCTAAGCTTCTGTGAGAAATTCGGTATTCTGGATTTCAGGCTGAAACATAATTTTCTGTATCTGGAAAAAAAAGGAATAATGGCACAGAGAAAACATTTCATCACTTTGTGTGCCTTTATTCAATTTATAGCTTTTATCAAATATATTTTCCATGGGTTAGAAGTATAGATCTGAGAGGAAGTTTGTTTTGCAGGACATTTTCCTGAATGAACTAAGAAAGAAAGTTGTGCACCAAAACTATCTTTAGCATAAAAAATAAATCACATCAAACATATTCCAAATACAATTGTACGCTTTCTGCTGTGCGAGGCTATATTTGCTCATAGAAGAGCTACAGTCAATAATAAACTATAACAGTTTCTCATAGCAAATATCAATCTTGTCACTTACCTTTTGCCAGAAGTTACCTACCAAGTAGACTTCAAAGGAAAAGCAAAATTATGATCAAGATTAGCTCTTTGGGGTGGCAAGTCTGAATGCCTCATCTAGGAAATAAGTAAGGTGAATATATGCCCTGGTTTGCTGGGACAGTTCCATGTTATGCTAGTTCTGATGTAAGATTTAACAATTGTCCCTGCCCCCCTTCCTCCCCGCCCCAAACCTTGCACTCTTAAGACAATCTCACCCTAGAAAGTGAAATAACAATTTTATAAGATTAATATTTCAAGTAAACTTTCTGTATACCTGCTGTGACTGATATAGCACAGGTGTTCATCTTCTATAATGTCAACAGGGCTGACAATGACCACTTTGGCAGGCCCTACGTAGCATTAATTACCATTGTGGGATGCATGAGGAGCCCACAATACACATCCCAACACCTATATTGTTGGCTTCTTGTTCCCATTTGGAACAGAATCAGTGAATGGGGGCGCTTGTCATTTGGACTGAGATCGATGAATAGGATTCTCCAAATATGTAAAACTCTCCTATTGATCCTTTAGGTCTTAGATTTTCCTAAATATCGCAAAGCCAGGAAGAAGATACTTCTTTGGAAAAATATAGTAGCTATCTGTTGTGATATGTGATAGTAAAACAGATGACTGTTAAAGAATCATTGTATTTCAAGTTGCAGTTATGGATGTTTTATAGACTATTTAAAATATGATTTAAAAAATTATATAGAATCATTAGAAAAAGTTGTACAATATAAATCTAACATGTTCTCAGATTTATAGTTATAGCTCTTTTTTATGGGTAATTTTTTTTTTACATCTTCAAAAGAAACCTTAATAATGCTTTTTTTTTTTTTTTAAACAACTAGTGTCACTACCAGGCCTCTGGATGATTAACTACCCTATGATATTTCTTTCATCCAAGCTGGTTTATAAAGGAAAGCAAAAACGACAATAAAAGAAATGTACCAATTTATTCTATACTAATAAAGTATTGAACATTAGTGAAAAAAGTATGAAATATTGGAATGCAACACAGAGCAATTCCATTACCCATTGCAGTTTTGGGTCATATACTGTATATAAAGAGTAATTACTTCATTGGTTGGAGACCACAGTGGAGGAATATAGAATTTGATGAAAGAGATTTTAAAATAAAAATTTTATCCCAAAGCATTTGCTTTTCAAAACTTAGCCAACATTACTACTATCTTATTTTGGGTTTGGGTGGCAGGGGTGAGGAGCTAGGGAGTGGGGTCAAAGTGCAGAAGAAACAAAGAATGAACAAATTTAAAAAACTCTTTAGCCAGTAATTATACATCAGCACTTTAGATTTTAAAGTATATATGAAGTATAATCTTTGAGATGCCTTAAATAACACATCTTATTCATATGGATTTTTCTCTTTAAACAATATTTTGTGATTTCATATTAGTCTAATCAATTGTATGTATCATGTTAGTGATTTTTATTTTATTATAAACAAAACTGCAGTATTTTTTTCAGGTGTTAATTGAATATAGTGGAAATCCCATTCCTTGATGTCATATTTGTTGCTAATTTTTTCCCCCACTTAGCCTTTTAAATTTATGACTTTTGGCATAATGTTTTTAATTTTATGAAACTTTTGCTGTCAGTTATTTTCCTTGGTGATTTCATTTACTGCTTATATGCTTAGAGAGTTCTTTCTCATCCCTAGGTCAGTAAATAATTTACCTATATTTTCTTCTGTTTTTATAAGTCACCTAGTGTTTCACTTTTTAATTAACCTAGAATACACTGGGCTATCTATTTTAGGTGGATTTTGAGCTATATCAAATAGATTTGAGGCTCTATTAAGGTAGGAATCAACATAATTTTCCCCAAATAGTTAACACAATTACCAATAACATAATACTTCCTTCTTTATGATGGATTTGTTGTGCTTTAATCATACACCAGTCTCTCCTTCAGTGCTCATCTTTCATACTTTAAATACTTAAAGATATAGTACAATAAATGCCTTCTCATTATTTCTCTTATTTCAAAAATTTCTTGGTTATCCTCATTTATTCTTCTAAACAGATTTTGAATACACTTTATCATATTCTCATTTCACTCCACTCCAGACACATTGGGATTTGCAAAAAATTGCATTAAACCTGTACATTCAACTGAAAAAAAGAACACATTCTTTTAATATTCACTGTCCTGATGCAGAAACACAGTACTTCTGTATATAGAGTCTGCCATGTCTTAAGGTTATGCCTAAATATTTTATATATATTACTATTATGAAGGAAATATTTTTCAAGTCATAATTTCAAATAGGTATTTTTCTCAATGAGCTTTCTCTGTATAACCAACATGCTTCAATTTCAGCTTGATTTATTCTGTATGTAGAAAAGTATTTATAAGAGTACTTTACTTCATAGACATAAATGAACTTAGCCAGTACTTGAGAGAGGACACTGAAGGCCATGAAGATGATTAGAGCAGATTAACTTTGTAATTATGAAAGGAACTCAAAGGAGCCACTGGTTATCCATTTTATTCTAAAGTGTAAAATTGCGTAGGTGCAATTACACATTTATTTTTATTACTGAGGAGGGAAAAAAGACAAGAAATTGATTCACCCATGTCTGTAACGACAAGTAAAAGACGAATTGAAGATAGTGGGGACTCTGAGAGTACCTAATTTTTCCTTATACTTTGAGCCTAATGCACCTCATCTACCTCATTGTCTGACAGTCCATTGTGGCATAAGCAAGATGAATAATGTAGGCAATATCTCCCATGGGAATTAAATTAAAAACAAAGGCTCTAAGAAACTGGTATCTAAAGATCATGTTATAAAACTGGTCCCCATGTCCTCAGTCCCACTGGACCCTGTTGTCCCTGGAGGCTGCATACACACCTGTCAGTCACTTGCCCTTGGCTTTGAAGGTGGCAGGATGCCAGCCTCAGCCAAGTGTTCACAGTGCAAAGTGCTTCAGAGACTCCTCTGAAATGAAAGTCAGTATGTAAATGTGCAACATGACGACATTATTATTCTAGCTTCCTGGCGGCTTTCAGCAAGCACTGCCTGCCACATGAGGTCTCAAGTGTTCTGGCACAGTGTGCAAGCGTTCAAAAGAAGTTAAAGGAATGAAATTGGAGCTACATTTTCAGAGCTATTCAAGCTGGCATGGAGGAATGGAGTCATGGAATCAGGGTTGGATGGTCTCCACCAAACAGCCCAGGCGAGTGCCTGTGATGCCAGGCTACTAAGCAGAATTTTCAATCGTGAAAGGCCACCACTATTTCTTCCTCTGGGTCTAAAATTACAAAATGTACACACCTCCCCCAGGCTCACACCACTCTCTGGGTGCTTTCTGCTCAATCCCCATTCCCGTTCCCTGGAGCACACCAGTTTGCTTAAATAGCGCATAAGTTTTAAAATGAAGAACTAAGTACAAAAAAAGGAAAAAAAAGTTTAGTTAGAACCCCAATGTAGCATAAGCTACTGTATGAAGTCCATGGCTATTATTTTTAAGAGGGGGCCAGGCTTATTGTATATCTCATCTGTCTTCGGTACTATCCTAGAAAGTGTCCACTTAGTGGATTTTAATTGACCTTGTCATTTAACCAATCAAAGGATATATGCACGCCTATGTTCATAGCAGCACAATTTACCATAGCTAAGATTTGGAAACAGCCTAAGTGAACCATCAGCAGATGAGTGGATTAAAAAACTGTGATACATCTACACAATAGAATACTATGCTGCGGTAAAAAAGAAGGAATTCTTGACATTTGCAACAGCATGGATGGAACTGGAGAGCATTTTGCTAAGTGAAATAAGCCAGTCAGAGAAAGGTAAATATCACATGATCTCACTCATTTGTAGAATATAATGAACAACATAAACTGATGAACAAAAACTGATCCAGAGACAGAGAAACATCGATCAGACCGTCAAACCTCAGAGGGAAGGCAGGGGAGGATGGGGGAGAGGGGGAAAAGATCAACTAAAGGACTTGTATGCATGCATATAAGCCTAACCAAAGGACACAGATACCAGGGAGGAGAGGGTATGAGTGGGGGGGGGGGGGGGGGCGGGTGGATATATTTATTATTTCAGAGAAGTGGGAGGGAGAGAGAGAAACATCAATGATGAGACAATCATTGATTGGTTGCCTCCTGGGCTTCCCACAGTGGGGATCGAGCCTGCACCTGGGTATGTGCCCTGACTGGGAATCAACTATTACCTCCTGGTTCAAAGGTTGACGCTCATCCACTGAACCACACTGACTGGGCAACCTTGTCATTTTTGTTTGCAGTTTTCATTCCTGACAGGTCCTCTAATTTGTACCCAGCAGTCTCTGCTGATGAAATATCTGAAGCTAAAACCAAACTCAGGTGTGTGGGTGGTGGGGTCAAAAAACAAGGTCTACTAAGTAGTGAGTCACGGTGGGTCCAGGGTCAGTGCAGATCCTGGTTGTGGTCATTCTGAGACATGACCTGTCTCTTACACTCTTTATACCTTCTTTCCCCCTGGCTGACGTTTTTCTGTTCATCAGGGCACCAGTCTGAGTGCCCTGCTTCACAGCTACCTTTATACTAGCACAGGTCCACAATACTGGCTACTCATCCTCCTTCCCCTCCCTTTACATCCTGAAATTCTCACGGGCTTCTTGTATGTAAGAGACATAGAGTTTAAGTTTAAAAATGTAAGACAGGAACAATGCAAAGAATTCAAGCACTGAAGAATACCATTACTCATACAGAACCTCTCTTTTTATTATATTTTAGGACAGTGAAAAGAAGGGGTTTATAAATAAAATCTATGCCATCCAGGAGGTATGCATCAGTGTCCAGAACATCCTAGATGAAGCGGCTTCCTTAGGCGAAAGGATAAAGAAGTAAGTGATGTTGACATGTGGACCCTGGCCTTCTGTGGAGACAGAGTGTCCATTTGTTTCTCAAGAGGGTGAAATGCCAATTCATTTTGGCAGGGGACACTCCTTCTGGGTGATCTATTGCTCAGTTTCGTCATTATTTACTTTGTTTCTGTCAGTCTTTGGTTTTTTGAAAGTTCTGTCAATTTCCTTCCTGAAATTTAGAACATATTGGTTGGAAAGAAATCATGCTTGTAGCTTTGGAGAAATAACACGGTTCTAAATTTTAGCACATTTTCACAGTGAAAGACTTTGTTCTTAAACAGAATATCAACTCATAATAGAAAAAAATAAACTAAGCAAAAATGAGGATTTTGGGTAAGGAAGACACACATTTTATTATTGGCTGAGCTATATTTTCAAATCTAAATTTTTTTGTAAGTCATATTATATATAGCACCCTACCAAAATATACTTTGAAATTTGTGTATTTATATAGCTAAGATATTATAGATGAAATAAACTAATGCTTGGCCATTAAAAATTGTTTTAATTCTGTGGATGTTTTTAAAAAATTGCCTTAGGAAATACCTAATGTAAAATTAAGAAACATTCTTAATTTTACATTACTTGTGTTTTACTTGAAATACTTTAATTATAAAAACAATAAGGTGATTTACAACAACTGATTATCAGTAAAAATATACTAAGGCCCCATATGACTACTGAACTATGTAAAAACTGGCCCACTCAAGAAGGGGTGCTGTATATCCGGTTAAGCCTACATTTTCCTAGTTTCATATATCCACTTACTGTTTATTGTTCATAACCCAAAGTGTTCTGCAGATTTGACTCCTTGGGCATACACAGAATTTGAGAGGAGTAAGTTATTTAAAGGTGTGAATCATTCATTTAGTGCCTTTGATGTTTCAAGGGATAATGAGTCTTATTTCATGTCATTTTTTTATTTAATACATTTCCACACATGCATAGATGCTGAGTTTCCATGTTCTCATATCACATTAGACAGAACAGCCTCCCTCTCCCAAACGTGCCTAGAAGCAACGATCAGTCTTAGACTTCTGAAAATTGATTCCCACGTCTTTCTTTTCCCTTCATCCTCTCAATGTTTTTTTCTTCATCTCTAAGAACATTCCCTTGTTCTCCACACCCTGTCCATGAAGCACAGGGTGAAGTCCTAAATGGGGCCTTTCCCTACTGAGTGTTGTCCTTTCTCTGAGGTATACTGGGTGTTTACCTGATGGCAGCATCTCACTGATACCAGAAGACCTGGGTTAGCTCTCTGGTCAGGCTAGTGAATGCCTTAGGGAAAATGGTTCTTAATCTCTCTGGGTGCTAAGAGACCTCAGAATAGGTGCTGGCTAGAAAATATGAGGGCCAGTTGAAGCCTAGGACCAGATCCTGGCTGTGGACCAGACTTGGGTAAACTGGGTTTTGTAGAACTTCCATAGGTACAGTAGTGATACAAATACAAGTATAAGTATAGGCTGAGGTGCAGCCATCTTTTCTGCACAATAATCTTTTGAATATTAAAAAGAGAAATTCCCCTATAGTCACATGGAATATAATGCATCTATTCAGAAAGCAGCTTCAGAAGCAATCTTTAAGTACAAAGTAAAAAGCCTCTATAATTGCATTTTGTTATTATTCATTCCACAACTTTCTTGAATGGGGATCATATTCTAGATTTAGATTCCACAATGCATTGTGGAAATAGAAAAGGACAGTGTTGTTTCCCCTGACATTAGCTACACTGGTAAGGATTCTTGGATACTTACTCTTCCAAGAGGAGAAAGAGAGAACACAGGGAGCCCTTCCGTGAAGCTGCCCAGAGAAGGGTTTTCTGAGGAAAGAGCCAGTGCCCTCACACAAGGAACAGTGTGACGGATGGCTCTGAGCTGCGCCCCCGGAGAGCAGGCAGACCCTCAGCCTTCTGTTCTCTCCACAAGCAGCAGAAGCAAGGGAAGCACAGGTGTAAGGGAGGGAAGACAAGATTCTTTACCTGGCAGTTTACAGGTCGCTCACTCTAGCCATGGGAGGAAAATGATCAAGTCCAAAAAGCCAGACCCTAAAGGTAATTGAAAACAAGACAATCAGATTGATGCAACTTTGGTTCTTTTACTAAAAAAAAAAAAAAAAAAAAAAAAAAAATTTAAATATTAAACATTTGACCTAGGAAGACAATAAGCAAGCCATATGCTACAAAACTAAGGAACCACTCCTAAATTATGCTGAGATACAGTACTGAAAGAAAATCTCTTAATAATCATCCTTTATTGGATCAAAAACTGCCCAGGACAAACCCCACTCCAAATGATATAACATACATTACCAGGAAATTAGAACAAAAGCACTAACATTTATCCACATCATGTATAATTTCTTATTTCCTTTAAATATCTTTTGAGGCCCCCTCCCTTCCTGATAAGAAATGCTAGATTGCTAACGTTAACCTCTCATTCAGTACTTTCAACTGGACGGTCCCATTCCTGAGCTGGCTGGCCATCGTCGCCCTCTGTGTGTTCACAGTCGTCCTGTACTTCATTCCACTGAGATACATTGTCCTTGTCTGGGGTAAGTAAAGCCTTTTTTTTTTTTTTTTTTTCTTTTTTAACTGTCTTAGCTGCTAAGAACAAACTATTTTTAAGGGATGAATTATACTGTCAGTAGTTCCGTATATTTATGGTCATGAAGCTACTCCATGATGAAAAGAGACAGGTCGGTTAAAAATCACAACAGTATAACGATTTAAGTCTACCTGCAAAATGCATTTTTCTTATCTGGCACCATAGGCTCCATCATACTATAAACAGGTAGCTGTGCAGATTCTTCATACATCAAAGAGTAGCTCTGTCTAGATATCACTCTGATTTATTTTCACCACTTACACGTAAACAGAGGCATTTCGAGCCATATGGTGAATTCAGGACAATATGCTTTTGTGCTATGGTGCTTTGTCTTGTGGAAGTGTCTGTAAACATGGTACTATATATGGCCACCTGTTTAAGAGGTCACCTGTAGGATACAGAAAAGGGTCCCTGTCATTGACAGGCTGCTTAGGAACAAGAAACCTGCTTTATGTGTACTAAATAAGAATGCTTTTGCAAAAACCTCCTTTAAAAATACTTTTGGGTCCTAATTTTTAATGCAGTTATGCTGCATGCCAACAGTTTTTGTGTACCAAGTTTCAGCATTCTTGATCGTTTTGAGGTTCCTCCCTCTCCCCTATATCTGACAAAACTCTTGGTTTGGAAAATTCTTAATCTCCAAGATTGACTAATATATAAAACTATGACATTAATTATATACATACATACATACATACATATTATATATACACTAGGGGCCCAGTGCATGAATTCGTGCACCTTGAAAGGAACTGTGGGCCGCGAGGCTATAGTAGGCACAGGGGCAGGTCTGGCCCCTCCTGCCATGGCCCCTGGTTCCGTCTGCCGCCACTGCTCCCACATGCTGACGGCACCAGCCCCACTCACACCCGCTGACGGTGCAGAGTGATTGGGGCCAGCAGCAGCAGTGGGTACAAGCGGCGGCTGCTGCCCCGATAGCCCCTCAGGAGCAGGGGGAGGTGGAGAAGCCCTCAGGGGTGATCAGGGCCTGCAGCTGCTGCTTGTACCTGCTGATGGCACCAAGTGGTCGGGACTGGCGCTGGGCACCGGCAGTGGGTGTGAGCGGCAGCTCCAGTGCCAGCTGCGGGTTTGAGCAGGGCTAGTGTTAGCAGGTCCAGCGCTGGCAGCAGGTGCGAGTACTGGGCAGGACTGTGGCACACAGGAGCAAAGAATTTTCAATAACCACCAGCGGCTCACCCTGATGACACCAGCTGGTGATCTGCCTTGGTCTGGCGCCCATGCTCACTTGCGCCATCATCTCACCGCAGCCAACGTCCACCATGTCCTGCCCCCGCCCCCTGGTGGTCAGTGCACATCATAGCAACCAGTTATTCAGTTGTTCTGGCATTAGGTCTATTTGCATATTAGCCTTTTATATAGGACTAGAGGCCCATTGCACGAAGATCCGTGCAATAAGCCTTCCTTCACCTGGCTGCCGGCACTGGTTTTCCTCCAGCACCTGGGACCCAGGCCTTCGCTCTGGCCGCCTTCCACCTTTGCTCCGGCCGGAGGCTTCGCTTCGCTCCGGCCAGAGCACCGCTCCTGTAGCTCCCTCCGCCCCCCGCCATCCCTCTCATAGCAGACGTCCTGCCCTGCCCAGCTGCTCCACGCCTGGAGCTGCTGGGGTGCGGGGCCGCCACCATCTTTGTCCTGCTAATTTGCATATTCCCTCCTGATTTGCTGGTGGGCGCTGCGGAGGTATGGTCAACTTACATATTTCTCTTTTTATTATTATAGATATGCACATACACAAGACTGGGTAGAAGTAGAATTCTCTACTTGTCCCTGGTCTCCACACACCTAAGATTGCTAAACTTATACAAAATGTAAAGAACCGAAATGGGCCTTAACTCCAGACAACATGTGCTCATACTGACAACAAAAAGATCAAAGAGAATGTTTTGTTCTTTTTAAGGCTTTAAAGCACTATACTGGAATAAAGGGAGAAGGGGGTCAGATGTCTCTAAGCCCTCCACTTTTAAGATTCCTTTCTCCCTAATTTTTTTGGCCTTTTTCCTATCATGAATATGTCCTCTTATCACTTATCATACATAACCTTACCTCTGTATCTTGGGTAGGGAGAGAGGGGTAATGGGAATAGTGACTATTTGTTTTTTTTTCTTAATTTCTATAGTTTAAAGAAACAGTTTCACCTAAGACAGTACTTTCGCTATGCTAGGGAAAAGGCATTTTCCACCATGTTCTTTTTCCCTAGTGTATGTTCCAGCCCTCATCTTGCATTCTTTTCTCCGATATTTAAAACAGATGCTCTTATTGTGAAGGAATTAGAGTAGAGCATTTGGCAGTTATTACCCCTAACCAACTGAGGGCCACTCCTGCCATCTAGGTTGTGATAGGTGGTGAATCTGGTTTCGTTTGCCAAGGTTTCCCAGGTTCCTGGAAGCTGGAGCCCATGGCAGACATCTGGCTCTGTAACTTGGGAGCCACTGGCTAGTCTTAAATGTAATTTTTAGAGAATGTGTTTGGGCCTCTTGTTTCATTCAATGAAATGAAACAAGAACAGTATTCCTTTAGTGGTAAGTGATTGCTGAAATATTAACCAGAAATTTCAGAGGGGCCTCACATTGGGACACAGGAATAAAATTACTCTGCTGCATACCCTCAAGAAGAGCCACAAAGTTCTAGTTTATGGCTCAGGTTTTACCAGACTACTGATTTCATATACAGTTGTTTACCAGTATATATTTCAATGTGCCTATGTTTGGTAATTTAAGTGCAATCCTATATAATAAAAGCCTAATATGCTAAGTGTCTGGTCATCTGTTCAACCAGTCAGAGTGGAATATGCTAAGGCCATTCAACCGCTTGCTATGATGTGCACTGACCACCAGGGGGCAGACGCTCCGACCAGTAGGTTAACTTGCTGCTGGGGTCCAACTGATTAGGACTGAGTAAGATAGGCCAGACACACCCTGGAGCCCTCCCACGGTCCCTCCCCGGCCTGATCATGCACCGCTGAGGTCCCTAGGCCTGGCCTGCACCCTCTTGCAATCTGGGACCCCTTGGGGGATGCCAGTTTCAGACCGACCCCGCAGGCCAGGCCAAGGGACCCCACTGGTGCATGAATTCATGCACTGTGCCTCTAGTATAAATTTAAAAGAATAGACTTGTCACATTGAAATTCTACATTACTAGTAGCCTGTTTGCACGAAGATTCGTGCAATAGACCTTCATTCACCTGGCTGCCTGCACCAGTTTTCTGCCGGCAACGGGGACCCAGGCCTTGGCTGTGGCCACCGCCTTCTGCCTTCTTTCAGGGTCCGGGCTTGGCCCTGGGCGGTGGCCTTGGGCTCAGCTGCACCCAGCATCCCTGCTACCCGATCGCAGGAGCCGACCCCCAGTGGTCTCCTGCGATTGGCGCAGGCACCCCGCTGGCGCCCAAGGCGGGAAAAGCCTCGGGCGGCTTTCCCGGCCTTGAGCTCCGCCACACCCCAGCTTCCTTGCAACGGTTTCCTGGTGGGCTTGGTTGGTGGGCGTGGCTTGGGCGTAGCGAAGGTGCGGTCAATTTGCATATTTGTCTATTATAAGGTAAGATAACACAGAATATGTAGAATAGATACTTCTAAGTTTTATACATTATTTTGACATTTCACCTGCATTGACCCTTTATCCACACTGACTCTCCAGGTAGTACAAAGGATTAACTAATGAGTAACTTAGCATGGGTAGATGTTGTTTGTCTCTAATGATTCTTGGCTGTTGTGATCCAAATTAGTCAATCATGGCAGCATCTTTTGCAAGAATTTAATGTACACTTCTTGTAATTTAAAAGAAAAACTGATTTCTAAAAATCCCAATGCCAGAGATAGAAACATTTTTTTTCTTCTGATGAGAACTTTTAAAATGCACTTTTAGCAACTTTCAAAAATGCAATTACAATATTATTAACAATAGTCACCATGGTATTCATCAAATCCCCATGACTTATTTATAAATGGAATTTTGTACCTTATGACCTCTTTAGCCCACTATCCAATCCCCTCTTCAAATAACCACCAATCTGTTCTCTGGATCTATGAGCTATTTTTGTTTTAGATTCCATGTGTGAAATCATACAGTATTTGTTTTTCTCTGACTTATTTCACTTAATATAATGCCCTCAAGGTCCATCCATGTAGTTGGAAATGGCAAGATTTTGTTCTATTTTTATGACAGAATAACATTCCATTATATATCACATTTTCTTTATCCATTCATTCATTGGTTAACACTTTGGTTGTTTCCATTATTTTGGCTATTGTAAATAAGGCTAAATGAACATGCAGTGCATATGTATTTTTGAGTTAGTGTTTATTTTATACAATTAAAAATACTCAAAAGTGGAATTGTCTGATGATACTGTAGTTCTATTTTTAATTTTTTGAGGAACCTGCATACTGTTTTCTGTAGTGGTTGCACCAATTTACAATCCCACCAAGAGTGTACAATGATTCTCTTTTCTCCACATCCTTGCCAACACTTAACTTTTTTTTTTTTTTAACAGGTTTGTCATTTTGGTTTTGATTTGTATTTCCCTGATCAGATTCCTGTTGGCCATCCGTATGTCTTCTTTGGAAAAATTTCTATTCAGGTCCTAGCTCAAAGAAGATATACAAATGGCTCAGTTGGTTGGAGAGTCATCCCATATACCAAAAATTGTTGTGGGTGTTCTCCCCAATCCAGGCACATACCAAAAGCAACCCATCAATGTTTCTCTCTCTCAAAATCAATAAAAACATCCTTCAGTGAAGATTAAAAACACACACAAAGCATCACAATGAGATATCACCTTACACCAGTAATAACGGCTATTGTCAACAGGACAAGAAATAAATGCTGGTGTGGGTGTGGAGAAATGGAACTTTTGTGCACTATTGGTGAGACTGTAAATTGGTATAGGCACTACAGAAAACAATATGGAGGTTCTCCAAAAAATTAAATTAGAGATAGCATATAATCCAGCTATTCCACTTCTGGGTATTTATCTAAAGAAATCCAAAATGCTAATTTGAAAAAACTATATATATATATATACACACACATACATATACACACATATATGTGTGTGTATATATATATATATATACATACATACATATATATATACATACATATATATACACATATATATATACATTATATATATATATATATATCCATTTTAGCATTATTTATAATAGTCAAGACATGAAAGCAACCTAGGGGTCCATCAAATTATTGGTACGCATCTATATAATGGAATATTAATCAGCCATAAACAGGAATGTAATCTTGCTGTTTGAGTCAACATGAATGGACCTAGGGAGTATTATGCTATATATACTTCCTATATATAGTAACACTGATGTATTATATAAAGGAAAGTTGTTAAGAGAACAGATACTAAGAGTTCTCATAGCAAGAAATATTTTTCCTTTCTTTGTTTTGTAGCCCCATGATAGATGTTAAGTAAGCCTACTGTGATAATCATTTCATATACTATACACCTTAAACCTATATAGTCAAGTATGCCAATTATTCCTCAATAAAACGAAGAAAAAAAAGCGAAGTAGTTTGGGGGGCTTCTCTCTCACGTATTAACAATTGGGGATGCCTGATATGGGGTTCAAGCCCTATGCTCCTCAGGGAGAAGCTCTGGATTGGAGTTCCCTCCAGACTGTAGGTGTTGCACCGGGGGTGGGGTTTATTGTGACATTGTGCCGCAGACTCTCCTACCTGTTTCCATGTGGGCCTTTTCTTGTTCGTCCAATGTGTAGTATTCACTCAGCCAGTTTTCAAAGAAAGTTTTTCCATAAGCAACTGTAGATCTGGTGTGTTTATCGGAGTTCAGGATCCTTTTATACCACCATCTTCAAAGCTGCTGCTGTTGTTGTTTTTAAGCTGGTGATAAATCCTTTCTCATTTAAAATAACTTGGAAATAAAATCAAGGTCTTCTACACATTTAGTCTGCGTAACAGTGACACCTCTCCCAACGCTCCCCCCCACCCCCCCACACACACATTTTATCTTTTCAAAAAGAGAAAATCAATAAATGAGACTTCTTGCCTTAAAAACAATCCCAATCAAAATGCAGGAAGACAATTTTCATCATAGATGGGACACTGAAGTACAGTAACACTGAGGGGAGGAGAGAAGCAAATAAGGTCATTGACTATTCTTGCCACGTGCCTTTTTTTTCTGCAAAGGAAGCCACTAAAATACAAAGAGAAAAACAGCAGCCATTGGGTTGGGAAAGAGAGAGGAAGGGTTCAGAGAAGGAAGAGAGACAGCTGGATTTATTGGTTCATTCAAGGCTAAAGGGCAGCTTAATCTAGATCTTCGAATCACTTTAATACATTTGCCAGAAATGTGTTTTCTATAACAAACTATGGAGATTTCAATAATCTATCACTTTTTCAGGCATCAATAAATTTACAAAAAAGCTTCGGTGTCCCTATGCAATTGACAACAACGAACTGCTTGACTTCCTTTCCAGAGTCCCTTCAGATGTACAAGTGGTATGTAGATTTCACTATTATTACTACTATTTTAATGTAGGGTAGCATTAGTTTTTAACTTTATATCCTTTTAATTTCAAAGGTTTTAAAGAGACAGGTAAAGTTAATAAAGCCTGTTGCTGATCATGCTGTTGAGAAATTTAGCCTACTTGGGGTGCTAACCTAGCAGAACTCATAGAGGAGAATGGGGAATGAGAGGGGTTGCATCAAGAACCTACCAGAGCCTTCAGGGACAAGGAAGGGTCAGCTGGAGACTGAAGGGAAGTCACCATTACCTGAAGGGAGGAAACAGGAATATTAGATGATGAAAGCGAAGTGTGCCAGTGGACATTTGGGAGAAAAACACTTCTTTGCACAAATTGAATGAATTTTAAAGATGCATATTTAAAGTCAGTGAGTGGGGGAGAAGGCTTTTTGAAGACTGGAGCATATCTCAATTCTTTAAAATCCTTTCAGGTTAATTAATGCCCATTAATCAACACTCATTAATCAACTATTTTCAGAGTAAAATGAGAAATGTTTTTATCAAAATCTTGAAACTGGGTGACAGTGATACCTTTTTCCTTTGTTCCAGTTGAGTTTTTTAGTGTCAGACATGAGAGTGAGCTGGATATTAAACCTATATTAAACGATAATCTGTAAAGAACCATTATCCATCCCTTCAGAATAGATGAGATGGTTTTGCTTTTAATGTTATGTCTTATGGACAGTGAAAACCCAAGTCTGTTACCAGAGGTCACATTGGGGCTCTCATGTAGCTTCTGGCAGGATTTCCCTCAGACTCTCGCTGTATCACTCTATTGTTTTCTGTATCCCAGCTGCAGATCTCATACAGCTTTCAGAGTGAGCACTTTTTTCCTCCAAGCAGTCTTTCCTTCCTTTGCCACAAAGTGGCCACCTGACCAGTCTTTCTCTGAACTCTGTTTAAACAGGTGCAATACCAAGAACTGAAACCAGATCCCTCTCATAGCCCATGTAAAAGGAAGAAAAACAATCTTGGCTAGCTAGCTCCCAGCACTGAGAAGACCAGCATCTGCTTGGGAAGATAAAAAAATCCTTCAAGCCTCAGCAGCATTTCCTTTCTTTCTGCTTTTTATTTATTTTACCTCTTAAAAAAATGATCGTGAGAATTTGTAAATAGTGTATAAGGGCATATGTCTTTGAAAATATACTTCCATTGTACAGAATCAATTTGATAAAAGTTTACTTACTGCTGTAATGAAAGCCTTGTTAGCGATGGCTAATAATATAACACACTGGAATAACAAATGTAAGAATGGTAACACTGGGAGATACACACTTCTCTAATTACAAGTGGAAGAACCAGATTAGATTAAATGCTTTGTTTTGCCTGATTAAATCTACATACATGTTAAAGGTTTTTTCATGTGACTATTTTTTATCTGAAAAGTACATTACAGTTTTCTGTTTTACACACTTTGAAAGGGAGGAGGGAGTCCCAAGACGTGAATAATGGAACAGATGCATTTCAATTTCACATAAATTCTGATTTCAGATCCTGACATTTATTCCTGAGCAAAGTATTTAGCTATGACTAGGCTAAATTAAGCTAATGAGTGAAGGTATATTCACCCCTCAAAAGATATACTCTGAAATCCTACAAAGAAAACTTTCCTTCTATCATTCCATCTAAAACCTTAAAATCTCTACAGGATTATACATAAATACTGCCAGGTTTATAAATGAATGCCTATCTGAATTTTTGTACCTACCACTACTTTAATTTGTATCAAGTTAGAAAATTAGCAAAATTTCAGTAAACATAACTAGCAAACTAAATCCATATTGCTTTTGGTGTCAGATTATACCCCTGAATATCTAAAAATATTTAATACTCACATGTCCTCACAGAAAAAAAGTTATGTGGTTTCTCATTAGATTACTGAAATCTTTAATGCATACTATGATTTTTGTTATTAGTGTGAATTGTAATGTAGAGAATGCAGTGTGCTAAGTGATACGCCAGTGTTTCATTACATTCATTTATAGAAAAAAAATAATCATTCTTGAAAATATGAATGCATGAAAATCTATTTTGTAAAATAAACTGCTTATGGGGAGGGGGAGTTTGCCTTTAAAAAGATTTCACTACTTACTATAGAATCTATATTTAAAAATTGCATTCCCAAGACTCTTGTGGTAGTTTTTCTAACTTCAAGTGAGTGTACCTCTGGAAAGAGAAATAATTTGGTGAGAATGTCTTACTCCCCCCCCGACTTGGTAGGGGATTAAGCTTGCCTAAAATTGCTACAGAATGTTTTGCACTACTTTATTAATAATAGACTGAGAAAGGGTGAAGATGGGGGTTATGTTGGAAAAATGTAGAAAAGACCGAAGCAAGAAACATATATTTCTCTCTAAATTCTTTAACAATAAATTTAATCTCATCAAAGCTGATTTTTTAAAGTATTTTTATTTTAAAGCTATGTTGTTAAATACTATTTCTTATGATAGAACTATTTTGATCTGTTTATACACTATGGTTGAAAGATTGTCAATTAAATCCCTTTCTACAGAAAGGCTTTGACCTCAATAAGCTCCGTTTAGTGCATCATGTTTGTAACGACATGCTTATATTCGCATACCATCATTCTATGTTGCTAAGACAATATTCCATGAAGTTGATGTTACTACAGAAAGTTTGTTGATAGGATAATTTGTTTGAAATTACCTTTGATTATACCTTGTGTGAGGTTTACATTTCACGCTGACAGTGTCTGCTCAAATGTCTACAAGCCTGATATTCTGTGACCCCAGATGTACCTAGTGGATAGTAACCATTAATGGATGACTAATTTTTGTTTCATTCTATGAAATTTCAGATGTTTAGTTCAATGGCAATGTTGACTATACCTTCACTGCATTAAATAAAAAATCTTTTCTAAGTATAATCAGTACTTCTTTTTTTGGTGGCTGAGGGAGGATTGTGTACATATTCTTATAAGTGACACTTAGAGAAACTCATGTTTGGTTTGGAACTATAAGGCTTTCCCTGAATCCTGGACTTTTAATAAAATTCAATACTTTCTGAGGGGTGAGCATCCAAGAAAGCTGACAGAGGAATAAGAACTATCTGGAGGCATGAAAGTGATATTCATAGGAATCTTCATTGCTTTTAGAAACTACTACATTCACAGGCTAAAAATAAGAGACTATGTCTAGTAAAATTTTAACTCTTTCCCCTATGGGAGGGGTTTACAGAGCTGTTTAGTTTTTGAGAGATTTGCCACGTAAATATTTCAAGATGTCTGACACCTACTTAGATGACTAAATACAGAAATCATGTGAACTACTAAATATATTCCTCAGTATTTTTTAGTGAGGCAATTCATTGAAGGTCATTCATATTCCAACTATGATACTTCGTAAGAAATGCATATCTTAACTTTTTTTCATCTATAAAAAGAACTTAGTACTTCTGGTTCATTTGGACTCAAATTGATAGATTCTGTAGGGATTCCAAAATATTTTTGAATCATTCTATGCACAAGGAAAATCTGAATAGACAGATTCTTTAGATAACTTTGCTTTGTGGTATATTTATTGAGTACCTACTATATGACTTGCCCTGTCATAGGCAATAATCACCCCAATTAAAATCAATTCTGGAGCTAAAGTATAGTGAGAGCAAAATTTAATTGACATATTTATGAAAGTATCTTTTGTATTTAAAAGTGAGGTAAGCTCTCTTACTCATAGGAACTTTTCTTCCCCCATTTTGATCTCAATATCTAAATGTACCTAATACTGAATGTAGTTTACTCTTGTATTAACAAGTCTTACTCCGAAGCTTTTAGTTTCTACATTTGTTAAATGTAACTAAATATTTATCTTTGACTTTTGTACTCGCATATATATAAGGCAGCTAATGCTCTAGAAATACAAACAAAGACAGCCACCATTACACTTTTTGAAAAAGCCTCAGGTTATTATTAAATTAATACTTATTTAAATTCTGGGACTTATTGAATTGAGTATATATGGACAGATGCCTATTCATTTGGTTAGAATATCTAGAATCAGCCTTTTCTAACTGCTCAGACAAGTATTAATTAAAACCACAAGAAAATAACATAATGAATACTTACAATAGTGTCATTCCTTTAAATTATAATTCTCTTTCCTAGGATGACTGGTATAACTCACTGAAGACAACAACAACCCATAAACATGTTTTTTGGTTTTTTTTTTAGTGAAAATGTAACCTGTTATACCTCAGGCTTTTTACATTTGCAGAATGGCAGTAACATCAAAAGGTTTATTCTAGCTGAATCTCTGAGATTTAAGAAATATCAAGGAAATTCTCTCATTATGTAAGAATATTATGGAAATAAAAATGTCCAAAGTGGTCACATGCTACTGAAACTAACAACACTATGAAAGGTTTGCTGAAAACTTAATTTTTACATTTGTATTTTTACCAGGGGATCTGGATTAACCCCCATCCCCTACCCCAAAAGGTGAAACAACCAAATATATAATTGGTCTCAAATAAGTTTCAAGTTATTGGGATCTTCCATCCTTCACACTCAAAACTGACAATATAAAACTGTTCTTTGCACAAACAATATTTTTCTAGACAGGTTTATTTATATATGGTTGCGTCTCCAAATGTCACTGAAAAATTATATGACTCCATTTTTAAAAAGGAAACCAAATAGCACAGCTGCTCTGGTCAATTAACAGTGTTACTCTAAACCAGGGGTGGGGAACCTTTTTTCTGCCAACGGTCATTGGATATTTATAACATCATTTGAGGGACATACAAAATTATTAACTTAAAAATTAGCCTCCTATATTTGGTCAAACATTTAATTAACTCACCCCTAATACCTCGGCAGGGCCAGACCAAATGATTTTGAGGGCCTTATAAGGCCTGTGGGCCGGACGTTCCCCACCCGTGCAAGTTGAAACCTTTTTTTATCAAGCTAAACAAATAGTTATGAAAGTAGCTTTGTGCCCAAGTATTTTCAGTTGTAGCAAAAATAAAGTAATTCTCCCAAAGAGAAAAGGAATGACCAACCTGAAAGTCAATGAGCAAACCTTCAAACCATCAGGAATGCATCTGATGAAATACTGAGATCTGGTTGAGTATGGCTGCTGCTGCTGCTGCTTCTAAGGCAAGGTGATAATATAAGCTCAGTTCCACTTTCTAGTCAAAGACAAGCTTCAGAATGCAAGAGTCAACTTGAGGCATGCTATCTTACCAGAGTTCAAAATGGTAACAAGTTTAGGGGAAATGCTACCTGTATAGCGAAAGGTGCACACCTGGCCCCAACCACTCTTAATTGTCTCTTGATTACTGGAGACATACTTGCAATAACAGTGGATATAAATTATAGTTACAGCTGGACTACAGGAAAAAAAAAAGTGAGGGGGAGGAAATGCCATTACTTGTTTTAAGTTCAGAGATCTTTTAATAAAGCTACTCAAAGAAGTAGAAAACTTTAAACTCTATATCATCTCCACAAAATATTC
Organism: Eptesicus fuscus; assembly: GCF_027574615.1. Taxonomy (NCBI): domain Eukaryota; kingdom Metazoa; phylum Chordata; class Mammalia; order Chiroptera; family Vespertilionidae; genus Eptesicus; species Eptesicus fuscus. The sequence goes on from NC_072476.1 coordinate 59,670,535, forward strand.
TTCCTTTTATATAGTAGTGAGTACGACAATTACAAGTCAAAATTTGTGTCTAACATGTAATACTGGAACTATGGAAAACAATTTATTGCAATCAAATTTGATAAAGATTTAAATATCTATTTTCTACGATACAGAGAGGGATGTTTGTGATTTTGTCTTTGTTTTATAATAAGGGAGGTAGCTCACCCAAGTTCTGACCCAACCTTACATAATGGCATTCCTATCACTTACCTTTGTCCTAGAACTCTTAAAGACTTCAGATTCCATTAACACAGAGAACGGGCAAACCATAGCAGGGTTTTTGAAGCACATGGGAACCCACCTGGAAAATTCCACATACTATGAATGCTTGGAGTAGTTTTAAAACAGACCAACGTAATGTTCCACTTTATTTGAAGTTGCCGAACATGACTTTATAAATTTCCTTGTAGGATGAAAAAATGCATTTTCAGGTATAACAGAGAAAAACTTTTTTGGGGGGGTTGGCGTGTTATCACAAAACATTCAGCACTTGATCACCAAGAGTCAGGGATCTGACTCTTGTGGGGTAGGGTGCCAGGTACACACCATCCATTCTTGTGGCACTCTGATGCTAACACAAAGGACACACACACACCAAGTTACTTGATTTCCCACGATCTCTTATGACTGTGATATAACCCTGGCAAGCAGGTGAGAAATCTCCTCCTCAAAAACACCTTGATGTGATATTCTCTCCAGCATTCTGTAATTATGATGAAGGCACCCAATGCATTTATATAAAACAACTGTTAAAACAGTGTCTTTTCATTGTACTACTTAGAACAGTACCTTATAAGAAGCCATTTCCCTGGCCTTCACAGAAGAGGGGCAAAAAAAGAACCTCTGGAGGACTGTGGCAAGATACTTTGACTCAGATTTCTCAGTAGATGGCTGGCTGTTTGTACCTGCACCGATGTTGTAAATAATAAGATCTATATTAAAAAGTGAATGTTGCCCTAACCAGTTTGGCTCAGTGGGTAGAGCGTCAGCCTGCAGACTCAAGGGTCCCAGGTTCGATTCCAGTCAAAGGCATGTACTTTGGTTGGCACATCCCCAGTAGGGGGTGTGCAGGAGGCAGCTGATTGATGTTTCTCTCTCATCGATGTTTCTAACTCTCTCTCCCTCTCCCTTACTCTCTGTAAAAAATCAATAATATATATATATTTTTAAAAAAGTGAATGTTTTACTGATCTATGGTAATACAAGAAAAAATTCGCAATCCTATATAATAAAAGCCTAATGTGCAAATTGTCCCCCTGACCAGGAGTTTGAGTGGAAGTTTGACCCAGGGCAGGGCCAGCCAGCCAACTGCCTGTGGCCCCTCCCCCCAACTGGCCCTGCCCAGACCAGTGGCAGCAGGCAGCCTGGGCAAGGAGGCCCTGGCCGGCAGCCGCTAGGGACCCTACCCATACACAAATTTCGTGCACTGGGCCTCTAGTTTATTAATATATTAGTGAACTCCTTCCAAAGTCATTTAAGGTACAACCTTTGATAAGTGTAGCCATCATTTAATCTTACTGTCTCACTGCTTTTTGGTGTTGAATCTGAGAGGGGGTGGGGGGGAAACAACAACCCACCAGAGGACAAGTAATTTTAAGGTTCCATGAATACTTCTAAAATCAGAAAAGGTGATAGTGAAGACATGTTATCATGAAGTTCAACCTTTGGCAACTTAAGAATCCCACTAAGGAGTCATGACTAACCCAACATGGTGAGGCAATACTTACAAGGGAATTACAATGAAGATTAAACAAGTATATCAGTGACAAGATAAACCAGGTTTATTCTCAAAGGAGGGAAATACAGTATAAGTGTGTTATTTGAGATTTGCATTAGGTGATACTATGTTTAAATAAACCCTACACTGAAGAAAAGTGGTATATTTTAAAATATATTTTATATTTTAAAAATCCAGTAGATGCCAGTTTAAATATGACACCATTAGAAAATTTCAGGACTGATCCTCTTACCTATATCAGGAGCACTGCTTTCAAAAATAAATTGGCTATTGAAGCCAATTAAAAACAAATATAAGTTTCATTACAAAAATTTGGAGAAGTGAAAATGAAATATTCAAACACAACCATTATTAGCAATGCATTCGCTTACAATCTTTACCCCTGTGTGATTTTACTTAGAGAATACTTTAATTACATTGAAATAGTTTCTCTTTTTAAAAAATAACTAAAATTAGTCAATAAAAATATCATTGAGGAACCAATTCAGCCTCTTTTTTTCAGCCACTTTCTGTAAATGACTTTGAACCTTTCCTTAAGACCATTTCCTCCTATAACATGACAGTATAAACTTAAACGTATTTTAAAAAGAGTAAAAGAACTGAAATCACGAGAAAATAAAAATGAGAAATCTAGATTTGCCTAAACTTGAGAAGACTGAATATTACTAGTCAAAATACGTTTGTATCCTATTTCTGATGATACCATTAAAACTGATATTTTTCTTATTTTTTGTTTTCTATTGAATTTCACCTAAAAGACCCTATCACAAAAGAATTATCTTCACCCTTGGTATATTAAACATTATTAACATTTTTTCAAAGACACAATTTATTCCTGAGATTAGGAGATTTGTCTATATGTCTTATATCTGATTTTATACCTTCCCTAACTTCTCAATCAATATATTAAACAGCATCTAAAAATCTTTACTTTTTTAATTCCTTTAAACCAGAATGATTCCTACCCACTTTCCCCCTCATCCCTTTGCCCAGATTTATTACAATTCTTTTTAGTTTTCATAAAATACTCTTTAAAATGCGTATTTTAATTCTACCAAATTTCAGTTATTGCTCTAATTTTGTCTCTAAGGTGCAAAAGGGAAGCAATAGAAAATTTTTAAAAATATATTTTTAGGATAAAGTCAAAACAAAAACCTATTATAAATCAAACAATTCTGGTCACTAGAAAAATTTATCAGTGTCATGACATAAACCATTGCTGACCTAACCTTTAAGTTGAGAAGTACTGACAACAAACTAAGTTCTTTTTTATCTGTCACCACTTTAAGATTAATGATTTTATTCAACATGACTATTTCATTTGAAGACAGAAGAATGGAGAATCATTGGAAATTTTAGTTCATTTACTATTAAGATAAATGATAGCATAATCGGTGTAAATTTAAAGCTGGACTCCAGATTTTCAGTTCAGTACAATTTACCTGCTGGAAGTGCTAAGCACATTTTTTAAAACTGTCCATTCTTTGGTAGAGCTAAATCATATGTTCCAAAGGAGTTAGCCATTCTCTATTAATGTGTAACACCCATTATGCATTAAAGTTCGCTTGATCCAATTTAGATACTTTTGAAAGGAAGTAAATTAGATTTACCAAATCTGAATTGAACATTCTATAAAGCTTTGGGGTCATAATAAAAAAAAATGGAGGAAATAGTTCAATTTTAATTGGAGACAGCTTGTGTTTAAATAAGGAACTTTTATTACTTTTTTGGTCTATGTTAAAGGCAATATTATATAAATAATGTTATATACTTACTAGAGGCCCGGTGCACGAAATTCATGCACGGGGGATGGGGGGGTGGGAGGTGGGTCCCTCAGCCCGTCCTGCACCCTCTCCAATCTGGGAGCCCTCAGGGGATGTACTACTGACGGCTTAGGCCCGCTCCCCGTGGTTCTGTTCTCTTCAGACCTGCCTGCTCGTCACTGCCACAGGCTCTGGTGTCTGCTCTCTTTGGGGGCCTGCTTGCCGCTCACCACCGCGGCCAGGGGCAAGCAGGGCCCTGCTGTCTGCTCTCTGCGGGGGCCTGCTTGCCCCTCACTGTGGCGAGAGCTAAAAGGACGACTCGGGTGGGGCTGAGGGGGCTGGGCGCCACCAGCTTTGTGATGGAGTGATGGTTAATTTGCATATTCCATCTTTATTAGATATAATTAGAAATATGTTTATGTTAAGATTAATATAAATAATATATACTTATTAGTTTTCATAATAACTAGTTACTCTGCTAATTATACTATTTGATCATAATCCAGCTAGTAGTTTAAAAAGCCAGATGAGTTCACTATTTGTTTAAAAATGAAAATATATGTGTATATTCAACAGTACAAAGACAGCATTAAAAAAAAACCCAGTCAATTGTATCTAATACAAAGGGTTATATATATTTCAAGATTTTCACGTTTTTTAAAAATTATAGTATAAGTGCATCTATAACCAAAAGTACATAGCTATGCTAATAAAAGACTTACAGTACTGAATTCAAATATAAAAATATTAGAAAATATTTACATATCAAATATGCAAAAAATGTAATTTTACTGGTAATTTGTAAGTACATCTAAAGAGCCGATTATTAAGAAGCTTCTTTTTCAAATAATTTAATAGAATTTTCCCCCTCTAAAAATTCACATAAATTCACGTCTCAAGAAACAAAGATGTTTATGGGTCTTTGTTACTTTTATAAACTGGAAAACATGATTAAAAATATTTTGGATGTTCTCAAATATTAGTATTTACTTAAGAGGGAAAACTCTTTTCTAAACATCTAAAATCAATAATGTCAAAATACCTTACATTTGTTTCTTCTGAAAAGGTATTCCGTTAGTATTTTTAGGATTTGTAGTATCTTGAAAGATGGATGCCTAGAACTAAATAAAACAGTACCACAACCTTTTTAAATTAATTAAGTAGTCTAAAAATATTTAATTCTATATCAGAGCAAGCAACCACCAAAATATATCCTCCCAAAATTCATTATAACATACAAAGTGAATCTTTTGATAAATTGATTCACAAGAAATAGTTAACTGTTGCATTTCTCCAGTTTTGACATCAGCAGCTATTAATTTCAAGGATGCCATCACTGACCTTTCTAACTCAATCCACGTTTGTTATAAAAACAATTATCATTCTGAATTCTGCAAACTGCACGTCAAAAAGAGGTGTGACTGGTGTGGAAGCCACAGGATAAATGCCTGAGGGAAGGAATGCCTCATGTCACTCAAAGATGACCCCTTCCTACTGATTAAGGAACAACAGTGACAGGCTCTCATCAAGTTCATCACTTAACTGGAAAGGTGTGTAAAGTCATATGGATTGCACATTCCACCAATAATTTTTTCACATGGAGATATTCATTTAAGTCTCTATAACAGCATTAACAAAAACAAAAAGCATTTCCTGGCATTTATATAAACTATACTAGCATTAATGCATTTGTGTTTACCTAGGAATGAGTACTAGTTCATTAAGAATGCAAAAGCATACCCTTTATTCTATTCACTCTAAAATAAAATTGCTAAAAATCATACTGATCAAAGGATTAAACTATTAAACCTTTGTAATATTCACATTTAAAAGCTAAAACAGAGCACCATTGATGTAAATTTTAGAAATGTGCAAAACTGAAATTAATTTATTCAACAGCCTATACAGAAGACAATAAAACTAACAATATTTAAGGCCAGTTTACCTTCCTGGACTATAAGCTTTCCTCCTTTCATTGTGGACAGCCCATCAAGCACACCACCTGGTAAGTAATAGGTGTTCAAGAAACGAAGAATTTAAAACATTGGTTAATTTCACACTTGATTTGTACGAGGATTAATGTATTCCTAGTCATCTTGGAGTTAACAATATGGCAAAAAATGTATATACTTCAACCACTTTATTGTGCCTAGGGAATTAAGAACTAACAAGCTAGAAAACTCTAACTTTATAGAGACCCTTCCTAAGGAGTTTCTAGGAACTATTTTAAATTTTTTTAAAATATATTTCTTTATTGATTTCAGAGAGGAAGGGAGGAGAGAAACATCAATGAGAAAGAATCGATTGGCTGCCTCCTGCACGACCCCTGCAGGGGATTGAGCCCACAACCTAGGCATGTGCCCTTGACAGGAATCAAACCTGGGATCCCTCAATCCACAGGCTGACGCTCTAGCCACTGAGCCAAGCCGGCCAGGGCTATTTTAAATTTTTTATATTCCTAGTATTTGTGGGGACTACGCATAATGAAAACTGAATTTCAACAGCTCAGAAATCTCCTTTTCAAACTGTATTGTATTTAAGGGCTTTTATGGGCTCTTTAAAACACACAAAAAAACCCAATTCCATTGAACTATGATATGAACTTTGCCAGAATACAGTGAAGAACAACATTACCCAGCCTATCTTCAGCCACTAACTAAAAAGTCAGGATTCAAAGACTATGAATTTTAATTAATTTATTAAAATTTGGACTTCCTCCATCTCTAAGATAGATTTGAGGCAATTATGTTTTCTAAATTATAAGAACTTCTATTGGGAATGTTCTCATTGCAGGTTTAGTTAGGTTCATGTACATTTATTGGTATTGCTAACTAGGCCACAGAGCATAGTAACTTATGTTGGACTAACTTGTGCTTCTGCAGAAGTGCAAAGCTGCAACACCTTCTTAAAGACAGAGACCTCAATGGCTTTGAGTGTTTAATACTTCATGTCATCATGGCTTGTAGAAGTTGGCAATTAGAAATTCAAATATACCAACTGCAAATAAATGAGTGTTTCTTCGGAACATTAAATTTAAAAACTTTTTCTTAGCAGTGCAAAACCCTGTATTTTCACTTAAATGATTCATGACAACTAAAAAAAGAAGGTAAGAACTAGAAAGGAAGTAACTTTTATTAGTGCCATATCGGGTGTTAGCACTAACAATTCTTCACAACGAAGATACCTGGTGTTATCTCCATTTGATAGGTAAGGAAACTAAAGCTCAGAAAGGAACTTGCCTTGCAATTTAGTTACCAGTAATAAGAAATCAGACAAGGATTTGAAACTAAGTCTGATGTCAAAGTCTATATTTTTAAGTTTATATTAGTTTACAAAGCAAATGTTATTCTGGATCCCTTCAACTATAAAGTGGTTACTCTCTGGAATAAAAATGTTCTTATTCATTATTTGGGGAATCTATGAACATTTTAATGTTCCTTAATGTCCTCTCATCACTGGGACTTTGGCAGATTCAGTAAAGATTAAAAAAAGAAACTGTGCCCTAGCTGGTTTGGCTCAGTGGATAGGGCATTGGCCTGCGGACTGAAGGGTCCCAGGTTCAATTCCAGTCAAGGGCACATGCCTGGGTTGCTGGCTCGATCCTCAATAGGGGGCACGCAGGAGTCAGCCGATCAATGATTCTCTCTCATTATTGATGTTTCTATCTCTCCCTCTCCTTTCCTCTCTGAAATCAATAAAAATGTATAAAAAAACTTGTATGCTGTCATATTTGAACGCTAACTAGAACAACTAATATATTTACAATATGTATACCAATTACTGATTTAAAGAGAAAAATAACTTTGATTTTAATCAGAGCTGATATACTAATATAGTTTTCAATTTAGATTATAATCTCAATAATAAAACACTCAGCATTTGTATTTTGTTAAAATATCTATTTCTAAGATAAAACGGAAGTGTGTTTCTTTAGCAGATTAATTGCTGGGAGATCATCAATATAGTTACATAAAAGCTAAATATACGTTTTAATGTTTCTTTTCCAGCTGTATCACAATGTAACTTATTCCCACTAATAAAGCAACTCCAATTTCAAAAGTGGCTATTATCCACACCCTTTCTTTTAGTTTTACAATAAGTAGCTATTATGAAAAAAACTGCAAATTGAAATGTTATTGCTCTGTAAATTCATACTGTACATTAAGATTTTTAGATAATCTGAAATCTATTACTTAGTTTTCACTTATAATCTTAATATTTCATAAAACTTATTAAAGAGACTGTTTTCACTTATAGAGTATTGGTTACACAGAGTGGAAATACACTTTTATGTGAATTGATATAATAAAATAGATCAAGAAATCATATTGTTAAACTCTGCACATCCACTGCACTTAAAAACCAAAAGAAGTATTGTAATTTTAGCAATGTTTATTTTAGAAACACAAAAAACTAAAATAGGTATTTCAGTCCAAGAGTCTACAGAGGAGAAACAGGGAACTACATGTATAGGTGAACATTTGCATGAATATCCTTGCCATGATTCTAAGACCTGGAATACCTAGAATAGAGAACATTACAGTTTAATTGGGAAAAAAATATTTAAATTAAAAAATTTTTACATATACAATATAAATAGATAAATAATATCACTTTTGGGAAAAAAATAATCATAAAGAAGAAAGAAAGCAGTGTATATCAAGCAAAACTATTTTTTTTAACTTTTGAGTCAAATCCCATACTAGAAAAAGACAGAAAAGCTTAAATATAGTTTTGTACAAGTTGTTTAAGTGCTTTTAAAATTCATCAAGGCTGCAAATTCTGTCAATAAATCAAATCAAATAAAATATGTTAATGAGCATGTAAATGACAAAGCAAGCTGAGCAGGTTTAGAAAGTTGACTCATATTTTTTGGCATCATCATGAAAACTCTGTGACTGACCGACACATCATTTCCAATGTCACAAGTAAGGCCTCAGTGTGTACTCCAGGACAGACTTTTAAATTCTCAGGGAGTTCCTTAAGAATATTTGGGAGTTTCAGCAAAGTCTTTATATTTCTACCATAAAGATCCAACAACCAGTCAGTATGAGCACTGGTGGTTTCCTTATAATTCTTACAAGCCATAAGCATTTCATTTAGATGAGTTAACCCTTTGAAAGCTAAGAGGAAATCTGAAGATAAATCAAAAATTGAACAAAAATTTAGCAACATCCTACTAAGTAAAAATGAGCCGAATTCAAGTTGCTGGTGGTAAAAATGTTTCTCTGTTTGTGCATGAAAGTTCTCCACTGTATCTTCTATTTTTGTGATAGCAAAGAGTTCTTCCTTGACTTGAGATGATAAAACATAATCCAAGGGCAGTTCCCCCTTAGAGTTCCTTTGCTGTAAGAGCACTGGGCCTATGAAAAGAATGCAAAATGTTAAACCATTTTTATTTTGGCAGCTTAACAGCTGTTTTCTCTCTCCTTTTATCTAAAGCACCCAGGACTCTGTTTACAATCATATTTTGTACTAATTCATGTTGACATTAAATGGCTATACACATTGACTGACTAAAGGTACATTTAGAGAACCCAAAATTCTAGTCCATTGCCTAATGAGAATTGCCTAAGTAATATATATGATTATAAATTAAAAATAAAACTTTTATGAAACTTCATAAATTGTCATCTTGAAATAAAAATTTCAACGTTCCTAGAATACATTAACTAAAATATTCATCTTAAATTCTGTGTAAGAGTCTTAAAGTATCTCATAAATCACAGGGAAAAGTAGTGCCCCTTCCATTGATGACGGGTGACTGTAGCAGTGCAAAGGTTGAAAAACCTTGCACAAACACAGAATCTTTCAATTACCATTGTTCATGTTCAATTTTTAGTATAGGTAACTGATTTTAAAAAAATAAAGTGTTAACTCTTCTGAGTCAAACTCAGATTTCATCCATCTATTCTAGCTAAACCCATCTAACCATCTACTTAGAAACCACTGACAACAGAGTGTGTCCTCTAGGTAGTAAAGGATGATGAAGGAGGAGCAAAACAGTAACTCAGTATTTGGTCACACAGTAAAGAAATATCTGTATATATGTCAGTTAACTCCTATAATTATTTATACACTTTGCCATAAAATAGAAAGTTTTTAGTACTAGCAGCCAATGAGAAGGTCCTATTATATAATATAGATCATATTGCCATAGAAAGAGCATAGTTTATACCTACTAAAACTCTTAATGATGTGATCAGACATATGTGGGGGTCTATATAAAATGTATTTAATATACTGATGATAGGATTCATGTGTAATTTGTGAAAAAGAGAATTCTAAATCAATATTAGGTTTCTTTTCATTATGTTGATATTTCAAAAAAAGTGCTACCAGTTACTCCTGTTAAAAGAAATTACATTGCCTGGCCAGTGTGGCTCAGTGATTGAGCATCAACCTATGAACCAGGAATTCACAGCTGGATTCTTGGTCAGGGCACATGCCTGGGTTTTCAGGCTCAATCCCCAGAGGGGGCGTGCAGGAGGCAGTCGATCAATTTAATCATTGATGTTTCTATCTTTCTCTCCCTCCCCCTCTGTGAAATCAATAAAAACATATTTTTAAAAATTACCAAAACATTGCAGACACACGAGATACCAAAAAAGGTTTGAGAGACACAAATAAACTCTTAAAAGTTATTGCTCTCAAGACTGAGTGACTCACAATGAAAAAGTAATATAGTTATTAAAATGATGGTATCAAAGCATTTGACAAGTCCAAACTTAGAATACAACTAAAGCAAAGATAAGTCTGTATGATTGACAAAGGACCTTGATAAATGCAAGTACAAGTAGATTTCCTCTTAGGACAAGGGACTCATTTTAACCAAGGACCATAGAAAAATTCACATTGGTTGGTATAATGCTCTTCTGAAGAGTTAGACTTAATATAATAATGGCTGTTATATCACTTAGAATATTTGAAGCAAGGCCAAATATTGGCTTGGGATGTCAGATACACAGTTGAATAGAAAAATAAAACACTTAGAAGATAAAACGTTATGTTTCAATAAACATATAGTACTAAAAAATGTACTGAAAATATATTATAAAATGGTGTCAGTAAAACACACACATGAAGGCCTTTAGGGGGCAGGAGAAGACTATAAATAACCAAATATCTTAAGCTGCCAAGCTATACGGCCTTTCTTGAGAGAGAGAGATATTGTAAAAAGACATCAAAAGAAAATACGCTTTTTATTTTCATCCAGAATCAAATAGCTTTAATTATGAGAGAAAGGAATTTTAAATTTCAAGTTAAAATTGGTATAAAAAATCCCAGTACATTTATATAAATCTTTACTTTTGCATTGTAAGCTAGTCATCAGTTTTCCTTTGTTTTTCTTTTAAAATGCAAATCAGCTTTGAATATTTTGGTGTAAAATTTATATTAAGTTCATATATAAGAAGAATGTCACTGAACAGGGGTGGGGTAATGAAAGCAAAGATAAAATATCAGCAGAAAAAGCAGAAGGTGAATATAAGCTCAAGTTGCCTCCATTACCAAATCCCTGCACAACATTTATTACCTTTTAAAAATCCTCCTACTTTAACTTAATTGACTGCAAAATGTGAATGAAGATATTCTAGGATACTTTTTTTTAATAGTCTGTAAAGAAATGACTCATTAAAAAAGATTGAGTTAGCAGTTATATATAGGAAATGAAACAAGAATGAAAAATCCAAGTAATCACAATTGAACATTTATATCCATTTATTAATAAGATTTCAGAAATGGCTGTTTCACAAAGACATTACACACTTTAAGTATGAGGATTAATTTAAAACAAACATACTCAATTAAAAAACATTTTCATACACAAACTTAAACAGGCTTAATTCTACAATAAATAAATACATATTATGAAAAGACTTTTAATTCCTTCTTAATAAAAGGTGCTCAGATTCTAGGAGACTTTTTATCTTTACTTTTTCATTAATATAAAATAAAGCATCTTTCCTTACAGATCTTAAATTTATAAAATGCTATCAACCTCTGAGAGATTCATAAAAAACTGGATAATTTATCAAAACCCATTTAGCATAAATGCACTCACCCCCATGCTGGAGCAGCAGCTTGCCAATTTCTACATGTCCGTTTGACAGTGCATCATGCAAAGGAGTCACCCCGTCCACTTGAGTGAGCAGATCTACCTCTGGACAACGTTGCAAAATTTCCTGGACACACACTGTGTTGCCATAGTTACAGGCTTCATGCAAAGGCGTCCAGCCAGCATTGTCTACATTAAAAATCAAGACAAGTTTTAAAACAGCAAAAGTAGGACTTTAGGTAGTGAAGTAATGATACTCCTCTTATCAGTGTAACTTTCTAGGTGCTTCATAGACAAATAGAATGCTCTGATAAAAATGCCTAGGGTGCAATCATATTTATAACTGTAAGAAAAATAAATTTAAATATATTAAAACAATTTTAGAACACTGATGTTGGGATCTGATCAAAATATGGACATCAAAAAATGTTTCTGCAGTACTAGCTATAAATCAATTTATAATGAATTTCTTGGTTTTGCTATTGGTAATATTTTAATGAAATGTAAGAAAATATACTTAAATGATTTTTCTTACCATTGACATTTAATTATTTAATATTACAAATATTAAGATATTGGATTAGACCACAAAGATTTAGAACTTACCTTTAACATTAATGTCTATTCCTGGCAAAGAGAGAAGAAGAATCAATTTCTCCACTTGGTTATTTATGCAAGCTCTATGGAGGGCTGTTTCTCCTGCCATAAAATATTAATAGATTATTCCAGAGAAGACAAGATAGCAACTAAAGAAAATAATCAAAGGGCATGAACTAGGAGATCTGGCCCTATAACATAATTTATTGAGTATTCCTTTTCACTGGTTTAAACATCTCACATTAAATAAAGAGGGGAGGGAGCCCCACCAATCCACAGAGCTTCTGTTCCATCAGCAATTCAGCAATGAAATTCTACTGCAAAAGATTTAACACAGGCATTGTCTCCCCCTAGTTCAAGGTTTAAAGCTTCAATCCTGCTATAAAACCCCAAATGATCAGAGAACACCAAAAATACTGGGTTTTGTAGCAATAAAAGTTTAGAGTGCAATTGCCCTCTCTTAAATTTATTCATGAACCTACGTTAAATGTATGGCTTTTTTTTAAATACAGCATTTATAGCTTAATTCAAATGAATGTTTCTGGCTAAGCACGAGTGCCTCTACACATTCAAGAACTTCAAATCCATTAGATGGTTTGCTGCTTCTCAATAGGCTGTCTGGCTTGGCTACAGCAGCACAGAGAAGGAGAAATGGGGGAATCTTAATATAAACACACACACACACACATACACACACACACACACACACACACACACACACACGAATAAAAAAATTCCTAGTACCATTTAAAGCTGAACAAGAGTGACAAATAGAATGGCAAAGTTTTTTCTAGGAGGAAAGCAATTAGTGCCTGCTGGCTAAAATAGTCTACATCTATCTCTGCTATAACCAAGATTAGTAAGATATAAGTGATCATTTGAAGTAAGGGGAATAAAAGAAAAACTTAAAAGTACTTAAAAAACAAATGAAATACTGAATCAAATTTTTTCTTGCTGGAAAGTACTAAGCACATTTTCAGTGTTCTGTTTTATAGACTATCTCTGTAACTTCTACCAAAACATTCTTTTACATGCACTGAAAAGCTTTTAAAGTTTTTCTCTACTACTTTTCAATTCTCCCTTCCAGTTCCTTCTGCTGTTCAGCCTAGTCATTCATATTCATTTTACTTTCTGACACAATAAACAAAGAAAAAGGACACTGTTTTGTGAAGTTAATATCTTTATTCATTTAATATATTTTTTCACATTTTGAGCCAAATGAGCAGTTATTTTGATTTTTTGATATGCAATTATAAACTTATATCATGCTGAAAGGGTATAACAGCTTCACTATTACAGTTTCCACTGGTGTCATAATGATGTTTGAATTAAAAAGACAATACTACAAATAAACAAGAGACTCAGAAGTTTACTTTGACCAAGAATAGACTTGTAAAAGGTAACTTATATTTGTGAGTTAGGAGATGCCTAAGTAAAAGAGGTGCTGGAGTGAATGATTACAACACTATTCTTGTTACTCCATCCTTTAAGTACTGAGGTTCCAGTATAGTTAGAACCAAAAGCCAAACACATTTCATAGTCTGGGCTCAATGCCTGGAAGAGAAGAGTCCATATGCTTAACACAGCTATGTAACATAGCCTAGTCCTCATTCTTTGTTCACAAAATGTCTAGGACTGAGAGAGATGAAGACTAAATTATACTTTCAAATCAAAAGACACTGATCCTAAGCAGCACAGGTTGAGGTAAAATAAAAAAGTATGGAGGGCAAGTCTGGGAAAACCTCAATGTTAGCTATATACACTGCATTTTATATGTGAGAGACAGGGGGAGAAAAGAAGGGAAGGAATACTCTATTATACTGGGAATTAAAAATTACTTTCTTCAAATAAATGACAGTTCAAAAAAATAATGTTTTTCAGAAAAATGTTTCCTGGACCTACTCTAACAGTTAAGTTCTGGTACTCGTCAGGGCCAGTGTGTAAAACTTGCAGATACTGATTACAACCATGAAAAGTTCCTATCATAGATTAATTGAGACATTTGAAATACCTTTTAAATTAGTCTTGTGGAAATTCATCTTTTTTACTAAAGAGGGGCAATTCTCCTTAGAACAGGACAATTCTCCTTCTGACTTCTTTTTCCACCTTTTTAATGATGAGGAACATTTAGCAAGGTTCAGTTCTCTGAAAAGAAAGTAAGAAATGTAAAAGCTTTCTTTTTTCACCAAGGCATGGCAGTATATATTAGATGGTGAGTATTTAAAAAAAATCTGGCCCTCTTTTTTAATTTAAACCCTTTTATTAATTCATATCTTTACTGCTTTCTATTTTTACATTTATTTCAACTGTACAGAAACAAATTTTAATATATTAATTTTCATTTTATTAACTTTGTACCCCAACTGCCCACTGAAAAGTTTATGAATATGAAAAATCATGTAGAGAAAGAGACCAAATAAATGATTTTGGCAGAAAGAATAAAGCAAAATGCAAAAATTAAAATGCAGGCCTCTGCCCCCCATTCTTAGTTTAATATCTGATCCTATTCTCTTCTTCCTAAAAACATTTCTGGTTTTCTGAGTTTAATATAACATACTTCTAGAGAAAAGTTTCTCATTTGGGAGGTAGCTATTATACCAATTCAAAGTATCTCACATGACCATATATTCTGAAATCCACCTTTATTATATGCAAGTAGTAATTTAAATCACAGAACAAAAATTGTGTGAAGCAATAATGTGATGAATAGTTTTATTTCTTTTGGAAAGCACTTAATCTTATAGAAAGAAAGCATGTGCCCTGAATTAAAGAAAGGGAAACTATGGATCATGTGCATTTATAGGTATAAAACTGAGTTTCCGCTAATCAATATAATTCAGAAGATATCACAGATAATCATAAGATTCAAGAAATGTTTCAGAAAAGAGCTGTCTCTAAAACAAAGCATATTTGGTATATAAGCATTACACACCGTAACTCTGGTGGCCCTTCAACTTGTTTTCGTTTAGCACCATTCAGCATTAGTAAGGCCCTCTGAGATTCAAGACAAGGCCGCTGTTCTTTTTTCTTTAGTATCTGCATCTTTCCAATACCATGCACACCAGTTTTCCCCACAGCTGGCAAATATGAATATAACTGTTGAAAAAGAATAATATATTAGTTTCTCCACCACAAAGACCTGGGAAGCATTAAAAATTACTTGATTCATTTAACCATATAATTGTTTACATTTTTTTGTCTTCATCACTATGGTTATCACCCAATCTCATTTGAACATGCTAAAATATTAAGAAAGTTACGAGTTCCACATATGACCTACATAAAAATAATGTCTTCTTAAAAATTACTTTTTCAAATTCAATTGTGATGCTCATTTAGAAAAGTTCTTTTGATTAGTCTTATTCCCAACTTGTTATAATTCATTTGCATATTTTAAATATTTATGATTTATGTACAACTGGTATTTTGTCACTTCCATTTTAGTAATGCCTTCCTTCAAGAGAAAACAAGTCTGGAATAAACAGAATAAAGAGTGCAAAAGTTGTTAAAAACAAGGATTGTTGCAAAAACAGATTTGCCCAATCTGACCAATTAAAAACAATGTTTCTCATTTGTTGAAGAAATTGCTGGAGATACTAGATATTAATGAGGCTTTGGCTGGTGTGGCTCAGTTGGTTGAACGTTGTCCTGTGTGCACCGAGAGATCTCTGATTCGATTCCCAGCCAGGGCACATGCCTGAGTTGTGGGCTCAAACCCCAGTAGGGGGTGTGCAGGAGGTAGCCTACTGATATTTCACTGATGTCTCTCTCTCTATCTCTCTCTCTCTCTTTCTCTCTCTGCCTTCGCCTCTTTCTAAAATCAATGTCTAAAAGAAAAAAGCCAAGATAAAACTGGAAAAACTTGGATCAAATGTAGCTTATGTGTGTGTATATATAGAATAAACAGGAACCTTGGAAACCATTTGTAATTTTAAATACCATTAAATACTACATAGAATATTTTTCGGGTCTAGGTCTTTCTTTTTTTTAAATTAAATTTATTGGGGTGGTATTAGTTAATAAGATTATATAGGTTTCAAGTGTACATTTCTATGATATGATCTATATATTCCATAGCGTCCCCACCACCTAAAGTGTAATCAACTTCTGTCACTACATATGTGGCCGCCTTTACTCTTTACTACCGCCTCACTCTACTCTTTACTACCCCCTCACAATCACCATACTGTTATCTGTATCTATGAGTTTCAGTTTTATATCCCACCTATGAGTGAAATCATATGGTTATTAGCTTTTTCTGGCTGACTTATTTCGCTTAGCACAATATTCTTAAGGTCTATCAATGTTGTCACAAGTGACAGTAGGTCTTTTCAAAATAATCATCTTATATGCTATGGCAAATGATTAGGACACCAAGATTCTTGTATTTTTTTTTATTTTTATTTTTGCTATCAATCCTTAATTACTCTCAAGTAATTAAACTCTCTATTCACTAATTACTCAATTACTGAGGTAGAAAAATACATACTCATATATAGATTTGAAAGATTTATGATTAATATGCTATAATTATTAGAAACAACTAAGAATATTTTAATATTGAATTTACGGATTCACTTCTTGGAAATTAAAAGTGGTGCTTACCATTTTCTGAAGGGAGAGTGGCTCAGAAGAAATATTGATGGAACTCTGTAAACACAACTTTTTAAAAACTGCCTCTGCAACAAACATTTGAAGCCAAGAGGAGGAAAAGGAACAAATGAAAATCTCTAATTCCTGTGAAGAAAAGTCTGTAGAAAACAAGAGAAGTAAATACAGTTATTGCTACACCCAATAAAATTTCTTTCTATAGACTATCTCCTTCATAGATTTTATTCATGAAAATGATTTCCACACCAGTAAAATTCACCCACACAATTTTAAACCATGAAAAATAGATAATATTCCTACTCTTTGCCTTTGATGAGAAATTGTTTTATGGTAATGTTCTCACATTTGAAACAATCATTACTTTTTATTATTTTAAATAAAAGTCTTGAAATTATATATGTACATCTGAACAGACTGATGATGTATGAATAGATAGACATGTGATTTATTACTATACTTTCCAATTAATGTTCAAGATCTCTTCCCACAACAGGGTTGCACCTTTTGAAAACCAGTACTTGTTTTTCACATGGGTATAAGTGTATTTAATTTGCAGTGAGCAATCTTGAGCTTATAGGAAGAAATAAATTATACCCTTTCCCCTAACAAAACCCATGAATCCTGACACTGCAAAGAAGGAGGAAAAATGAAAAAATATAACAGAAGAGAATGTATAAAGATTTCATAGAAGTTTGTACCCACCCTACTATGGTAAGTGGGAGGAAACGTATAAATTTTAAATGACAAAACAAAAACACCAAGAATCTCAAGTCTCTTCTTTTCAAAATTCTCTAATAACATGGAAATGCATAAAAATACACGACTCAAAGTGATAAAGAACTAGAGTGACTATTTCCCATGAAATTTATTTAATATGATGAGTTCTCTACTAATACTCTCTGTATAAGAGAATGGATAATACAGTGGAATGATAAAGAATTAGAAAGACCAATCAATAGGACACCAAAGAGCTAAAATTAAGCAAAAACAAACAAAATAAAAAAGTTGTGGAATATAATGAACTATATAAATTGATGAACAAAACAGACCCAGAGACAGAGAAGCATCGATAAGACCACCAAACCTCAGAGGGAAGGTAGGGGAGGGTGGGGGTAAGGGGGAGAGATCAACCAAAGGACTTGTATGCATGCATATAAGCCTAACCAATGGACACAGACACCAGGAGGGTGAGGGCATGAGTGGGGGCGGGCAATAGTGGGATAAGGACACAGATGTAATACCTTAATCAATAAAGAAAAAAAAGTTGTGATATTATACAACAAGGCAGATTAAACTACAAATACTAGAAAAATATAGAATTAGAAAAAAGTCAATAAAATTAGCAAAACAAACATAATAGGTTAAAATACATTTTAAAAATTAGAATGGCCAGATAGTTTTGATGTTCCAGCCAAGATGGTGGAGTAGGTAAACGTTGTACTTGCCTTCTTCCACCATCATGTCAAAATTACATCTAAATTATAGATCCCTGAAAATCACCTGAAGACTAGCTGAACAGAAGACCTAGAGCTAAGGAAATATAGAAGTCGTCACATGGAGACAGACAGGAGTAGGGGAGATCCAAAGCGGCTGGTCCTACACCCACGTGTGGCAGTTAAGAATTGGGTTTGCTGTGGCAGTGAAATGAGGGGTACCAGCCCCACATGGGACTCCCCAGCCTGGAGCACCAGGGCCTGGAGAAAGAATATCCAAAACATCTGGCTGTGAAAATCAACAGCACTCCATCAGGGTGAGATGGATGGAGGGCTGCTGCAGACACAGGCTTCCTCTTAAACAGCCTGAGCACACTTGTTCACAAACACTCGCTCTAAGTTCCAGCAAAGGATCAGCAGCTTGAAAAGCAAGGACCATGTTTTGTTTCATTCTTCCACTGCATTTGAAGTGTTTAGATCAATGACTGCTAGAGGGCCAATAAAAATATATTAAATAAATGAAAGAATGAAAGAAATAGAAACATTTTGACGGAGACAATAGGTAAATCATAAAAATTTAATTTGCGGAAGAGGTTTGAAGTATGAAGAAGGATTTGAATAGAGATTTTAAAAAGGAGAAGGTTTGGAAAAACAACTTATCAGCAAAAGATGATGATGATGTAGCCTAACAAAGGAAAAGAAAGCTTTATTAAAGTTATCTAAAGATGTGAATATAGATTTTGATAACGTTTTCTTCCCACTGAAGAGAAGAAATAAGCTTAAATTAGAGATATGCAAACTATGTCTTGTTGCCTATTATTATGAATAAAGTTTTACTGGAACACAACCATATTCATTTATGTGTTGTGTATCACTGCTTCTTACTGTAACTGCAGAAATGAGTAGCTGGGAGAGAGACTGTAGAGCATGGGTGGGGAACACCCAGCCCACGGGTTACAAATCATCTGGTCTGGCCCTGCCAAGGCATTAGAGATGAGTTAATTAAATGTTTAACCAAATATAGCAGCTAATTTTTAAGTTGATAATTTTGTACGGCCCAAGAATGATGTTATAAATATCCAAATGGCCCTTGGCAGAAAAAAGGTTCCCCATCTCTGCTGGGGAGTCTAGTAAAGCCAAAACTATTTACTACCTGGTACTTTACAAAACACAGCTTGCCAATCCTTAGTTTAAGCCAATACATCAGAATTTTCAAGTAGGCATAAAAAAAAGAAAATTCTGATCACTTGATCATAATATATAGAAAGAATAGAAGGAAAATGTTCAGAGTGTTTAGAAATAATGGCCTCTATGCAGGATTGATGGAGACTTATCTATTAAAATATCTTTGGCTTTAATTTTCCATAAAACAATTAACAACTAACAACAATTTTATTAAACTAAAATTAATTAAATAAAT
Source organism: Eptesicus fuscus (assembly GCF_027574615.1). NCBI lineage: Eukaryota > Metazoa > Chordata > Mammalia > Chiroptera > Vespertilionidae > Eptesicus > Eptesicus fuscus. The sequence goes on from NC_072476.1 coordinate 59,690,174, forward strand.
CTGAATCTCAGTAACTTCATAATATAAATTCTTTACTTTTGGACTAGGAAAAACTAAGACATCCAGTATGCCATAAATGAGAAAGATGGACCAATATCTTCAACTAGAAGTTATAGAGCAGCCAAATTATAACATCTTTACAAATGACTTAGGAAAAGCAAAAAATAGTAACTGAGCTGAAGAATAATACAAAGGAATAATTTTTAAAAGAGGGAATATTCTCAGAGAAAAAGAAGTGGTTCATCAAAATATCAAAATATTGACAAAAAGGACATTATTAGAACATCTTGTTCACTTTTGGGACAAGTGTATTGTTCTACCAGCTCTATAATAAACACTTTAATTTTCATGTTAGCAATGGCATTGTTAAAGTCTAATTTTCGCTTAAGTCCGTTACAGGCTCAAACTTGTTGGGTTTAAACTTGTCATGTGAAAATTGGGAATAACAGTGGATAACATCATTTTCCTTTAAAGTGAAGAGAAATTCAGAATATGAATAAAGAAAGCATTAAAACTAATGTAACCCATTAATAGTAGAACCCTGTTAATATAAAGGTTCATTATTTAGCTTTTGGCTAAACTATATTTCCCTAGATACTGGAAACAACACATATAACTATATTGATGGTCTCTAAAGCCACTGCTAATCCTGTCCTGAGTTGCCAAAATCAAATAGGTTTCCACTATGGAATTAAAACAGGGAATCCCTGTAACTGAATGTTTAGGTATGGTGCTAGCAAACAATGCCAGAATCCTGCTGTAGCTAAAATGGGAAGAAGAAGAAAAAAAAGGAAAAACTACCTAGTAGGAATGGTGGGAAAGAAATAAGAAAAGGATCTGAAGGAAGATTGAATTTGAGCTACGAAATGTTAAAAAGTCATGCAACAAAGGACAGCTACTCCACAAAAGGAACAGTAATCACCCCTCATCTCAGTGAAAAAGCAAGAAAAAAAAGGAGATAAAATGCTTTAGATAAAAATCTTCTAACCTCAGTAGTGTAAGAAGAGACCTCACTTTGCAGAGGGCATTATCGAATAAATCCTGAGCCCAGTTATAACCTGGATTCTTATTCTAGATTCTCTTTACAAAGTATTAAAGTGATTGACAACATATCCAAGAACTTTTTCTTTTTATATAAAACCAAGACACATTAAAACACATATAACAAAACAGAATATTTTACTTGGCAGTGTAAAATATTTTTAAATATATAAAAATCATCTTTTATATTTGAGGATGATAAAAGCTCACTTGGTTTAAAATATGTTCATTTCAGGAATTTAGGATTACAAAAAATAAAGATTAGAAAGACAGACAGGAAGAAAAGGATTCATAGCTCCCTAAACTGGCTTTGTAGTTTAGGAATATATATAAGGCTTTATATGGAAGCCTCCCTTATTCTGGAAACCCAAAAAAGTTAGGGAGAAATCTTTTATAAGGTGAGCACGAAAAATGAGTTTTGTCATCACACTGCTAAAATAATATTCTCTCCCCACTTATGTGAGAGAAACCCTTAAAGTAGATAATGGGAAGAAAAGAAAGATTAAAAAATATATATACAAATTTATTATTTCTATTTACTTCATCCATGCTCATCTGTTAGATTACCATACTCAGTGGGGCAACAAATAGTAGCAGTTTTTTATGTTATAACTAGAGGCCCGATGCATGAAATTTGTGCAAGGGGCTCGGCCCTCGCAGCCCACGGCCCCAGCTTCGTCTGGAAGGTCATCTGGACAGTCATTCCACTGTTTGGTCAATTAGCATATTAGGGTTTTATTATATAGGATAAGAAAAATTATACAGCAATAGATATATAGAAAAATGTTTTAACTAGTGATATAACCAAAGTTAATACAAGTTACTTTAAAACGTAACTATTCCGATTCAATTTATTTCATTTTTTAATACTGTTAAGTATTCATTCAAGAAGAGACCTAGGAACTGTTCATATGGCATAGGTAAGGTTAGAGACGCACATGTTTTCTCCTCAACTTCAAGAATCAGAAGTTTAAAGGTACTGAAGAGTTCCTACCATGTGAGATTCAAAAGCACCATACATAAACAAGCAATATTTCTCTCTAATGAAGAGAATAAACTGATGAATGATGTGTGTTGGGGAAGGCTCCTGGAACATTTGGAGGAGAATAATAAAATTACATATACAGTATGAACTCAACTATGCACTAGTAAAAATGCTTGGAAATACTAGAAAGATATATATTAAAAGCTCAACAGCAGTTATTTGTGTGGGAGCATTCATTATGGGTAATTGTTACCTTCCTCTTTATATTGTCTACCTATATGTATATGTATATGTGTGTTAGTGTACAAATATTTTAAGGAAAGCTTCACATGAAGATATGTTGAAGATTACAGACTGTCAAAAGGAAACTCAAAACTAATTTCCACAATGGGTCTAAGAAAAACAAAACATAGACAAACTTACCATCACACAAAAGGGAAACATAACTTCCTAAGTCATCAGACATGTGGCGTATCACATTTCTACCCATTTTAAGACCAAGGAAGATCCAATAATCTATTGCTGCTCCAAGAATTCCAGTCAATAAGTAGGCTAGTTCATGTTTGAAGACCTAACATTAAGATGAGAAATCTATTATTAAAATAAAATATATGAATTCTATCAGTATTTATTAATTATTAAATTAGATCAAATATGATTACCTTAGAGATGTATAGAGATCATAGTTTTAAAAGTATGAGTTGTTTATATTATCACTTCTATAATAAAAATTATTAAATTCCTAAGGCAAGACATACAAACCTTACTTATTTATATTAAGTGTGCTTTATCCTGCTGTTTAAAAATCTTTCTAATACATCCGGCTAGTGTGGCTCAGTGATTGAGCATCAACCAATAAACCAGGAGGTCATGGTTTGATTCCCGGTCAGGACACATGCATGGGTTGCGGACTCAGTCCCCAGTGTGGGGTGTGCAGAAGGCAGCTGATCAATGACTCATCATTGATGTTTCTGTTTCTCTCTCTCTCTCTCTCTCTCTCTCTCTCTCTCTCTCTCTCTCTCCCTCTCTCTCTCTCCCTCTCCCCCCCTCTCTCTCTCCCTTTCTCTCTCTCTCACTCTCTCTCTCTCTCTCTCTCTCTTTCTCTTCCTCTCCCTGAAATCAGTAATATAGTTTTAAAAAGTCTAATACATAAGCTGTAAAAATGAAGTATAGAGGAGAGATAATCAAGATGGCGACATAGGTAAACACCTGAACTTGCTGCTGCACACAACCATATCAAAACTACAACTAAAAGACAAAACGGATACCATCCAGAACCATGGGAAGGCTGACTGAGTGGAAATTCTACAACTAGAAGGAAAGAGAAAAGCACATTGAGTCCAGTAGGAGGTGTGGAGGTGCGGAGTTGTGGAGGTACAGAGGCACACGTGAAAGGGGCTAGCAACTGGGTACGCTATTGTCTTTTTCAATCGGGAGGGAGATAAAAGCTCCCGACTGCTCTGAACTCCAGTTCCGGGCGAGACTCTGGGGACCCAGACTCATACGGAGAGAAACTGGACTGTCTGGCATCGGGCTGGAACATGAGGGCGGCCTTCTCTCAGAGGTACTTGCAGCGATCATTGTTGCTGCACAGTGCTGCGGGACACAGAGACCAAGGGACCTCTTCGGGGCAAGGCTGACGGGAAGCCATTGCTGTTTACTCCGCCCTGGTGATTCCCTGAGACCCCGCCCCACCCAATTTACAACCTCAACCAAGCTGTGCGCAGAGGCTTTTGCATATGAATGGACTGGCCTTTTGCAATCTAAAACCTAACGAACTGCAGCTGGGTCAGAGAGCCCCAGAGCTTCCAAAAGAAGGCCAAGGCTCGACAGCAGCTTGCATTGCTTCACAGCTGGGCCTCATCTGGACATCTCCAAACCCCAAACAAAGAGGAGGAATCTGCAGATGTCTCTGTAGCTCCTGCTGGGTGGTCTCAGACAGTGGCTGACTTTGCACCTCCTTGGAGATCCAAGAGCCAGTGAACCCAGTGGTCAGAGTGAGACCATCCAGACTATAACTCTTCACATCCATAAGAGACACACTCAGGGGGCAGACTCAGTAAGCGCCAAAGCCCCACTGAAGCAAGTCCTGCCCCATAAGGGTGGCTCCAGCATAGAAGTTCTCCCATTGTAGACACAACTGGTCCTCACAGCCAATTGGCGTGGAGGTCAATTCCTCCCAGTGATACCAAATGCAATCAAGGCTTAACTACAACAAGACTGTGCACACAGCCCACAAAGGGGTGTACCAAGAGTGTACACCTCAGATAATTAGGGAGGCTGAACCACTGGGCCCTATAGGACACCTAGCACACAAAGCCACTCTTTCAACACAGGGAAGTAGCCAAAATGCAGAGACAAAGAAACAGGTCACAAATGAAAGAAATGGAGGAAAGCAAACTACTGGATATAGAGTTCAAAACCACGGTTATAAGGTTACTCAAGAATCTTCTAGAAACCTCCGGGAAATACAGTGAGATCCTCAAGAATATGAAAAAGGACCAATTAGAAACTAAGCATACATTGGCTGAAATAAAGAATAATATACAGAGATCCAACAGCAGACTAGAGGACCCCAAGAATCAAGTCAAAGATTTGAAATACGAAGAAGCAAAACACACCCAACCAGAAAAGCAAAAAGAAAAAGAATCCAAAAATATGAAGATAGTGTAAGGAGCCTCTGGTACAACTTCAAGTGTACCAATATCCGAATTATGAGGGTGCCAGAAGAAGAGAGAGAGCAAGATATTGAAAACCAATTTGAAGAAATAATGACAGAAAACTTCCCCCACCTGGTGAAAGAAATAGACATATAAGTCTAAGAAGCGCAGGGAACCCCAAACAAAAGGAATCCAAAGAGGACCACACCAAGACACATCATAATTAAAATGCCAAGGGCAAAAGACAAAGAGAGAATTTTACAAGCAGCAAGAGAAAAACAGTTAGTTACCTACAAGGGAGTACCCATACAACTGTCAGCTGATTTCTCAACAGAAACTATGCAGGCCAGACGGGAGTGGCAAGAAATATTCAAAGTGATTAATAGCAAGAACCTACAACCAAGATTACTCTACCCAGCAAAGCTATCATTCAGAATTGAAGGTCAGATAAAGAGCTTCACAGATAAGAAAAAGCTAAAGGAGTACATCACCGCCAAACCAGAAGTATATGAAATGCTGAAGGGTATTCTTTAAGAAGAGGAAGAACAACAAAAGTGTAAAGATAAAAATTATGAACAACAAAGTGACAACAAATACATATCTATCAACAAGTGAATCTAAAAAGCAAGTGAATAAAAAATCTGACCAACAGAATAAACTGGTAAATATAATAGAATCAGGGGCATAGAAAGGGAGTGGACTGACAATTCTCAGGGGGAAGGGGTTGTGGGGGGTGTGGGAAAAGACTGGACAAAAATCATACACCTATGGACGAGGATAGTGGGGGGGGTAAGGTAAGGGGGTGGGGTGGGAACTGGGTCGAGGGGAGCTATGGGGGGAAAAAAGAGGAACAACTGTAACAATCTGAACAATAAAGATTTATTTGTAAAAAATGAAGTATAGAAATAATATCTGATTGAAATATAAACTCTTTCACGATGACATTAAAACTATGTCACTGAAATGCCTGTATTTTTGGTATTTTGTCTAGGCATGAAAAAAAAAATCACTAAATTAAGTAGGGTATAAGACATGTGAAAAGGTTTTAATAAATATTAGGGTATCCAAATAGATTATAACTGCTAAATTCTGCCATTATACTATGCTTAATAGGGGATTAGTGACAAAGATATCTCTAGCACTTTGAACCCTCAGTGACTACTGGATTTATTTCCTTTGCCCTTAGCAGACAAGGTTCTTACAGGTATATATACCTATAATATTTCACTAGGGCATCATTCATTATCACAAGAAGCTATTATTTAAATGATTTTAAAACTGAAGTTCTATTTCTGGTTTGTTGTGCAAACAAGGACAGTGCTCAAGCAGCACATACATCAGGCATGGCAAACCATGTTTACTGAGGAAAAGAACCACAGTCAGGATCCTTAGTAAGTGTGCAGGTCCCCTGCTGCCCCATCACACTGTGGGGCAAGCACACTGTATTCTCTCAGGCTAGACATTAGAATCTGGGCGACAGACTCTGAAGAATGGGGCCAAGAGGATTTTAAGTTTCGTGATTAGGGAAGCACCGCTCTTCCGATATGATCAGGGACCAATAACAGAATCTTGACTGCAGCCTGATCCTTACAGGTATCCTTACAGAAATCATGAGAAGGTATCCGCACCACTTACTCTCCTGCCTAGATTAGAGGGCTGGATTTAAACCACTGCAGTGATAGTTGTGTGACTTGGGAAGCAAGCAGCAGGACTGGCCTTAGTAAGCTGGAAAATTACCAATGCCTCCTCTGTACCCTGGGGGGTCCAAGCATTGCAACTGACCAGAACTGACTCCTTAAGCACTAGGTCTTAGCCAGAACTTTGAAGGAAGCCAACTTCATTCCTTGTAAAGCCAACATGTACATGGATTACTCTAAGTTTTACTTCTCATGGTTCAAGTTATTAAGAGAACATAAAACAGGACAGTGAAAATCTATATTTAAACAAGCAAACTATCATGTCAAGATCCATACCACAGAACTGTTCCTTCTAATTAATGTGTATGTGAATATCAGCAAAGACACTACTCAGAAAGAAAGAGACTGGTAGATTTTGATATCTCAAAATATTCCCCAGCTTAAGCAAACAGTGAAATCAGAATCACTTCAGATCCCTGGTTGTAGGACGCTAAATAGGTAAAAGGGAGGTTAGCCCACAGAGCTAATAAGCCTCAAAGAAAACCACAATCCAGCACTCCCAGCAATTAAAAATAACAAAATCAACCAATTGGGACTTTTCCTCTTTCTTACACAAATATATATACACATGTACCTGACACAAGGAAATACCAATATTGCTTAATATTCAATTTTCCCTGATATTACCATTATTACACAGTTAGAAACAGGTAGGCCTTGCAGTGCTTTCAAGAAATAACTGTAGGTACTTTACCATGATTAACAAAGATCCTGCCAAAGTTATTCTTATCTGGGTACCATTAGCTAAACATACATAACATATAGCACATACCCATAATAGAAAATTTTATATAAAAAGACACTTTCAAATTCAGACTTTGGATTCTTTTATAATGTACTCTTAACTGTGGCATTTAATATAAACAGAAGGCCAAGACACTGTGCTATGGATTGTATTCACTGTAACTTTAACAGGGTATAAACAATGCTACTATTTCTAGCACAGTGGATATATATGCTCTAGAAATGGATTAGTGGGGGGGAAAAAACAGCAAATAAACCACCAACATAGAAAAGTATCATGAACTACTAAAATGATTGCTAAAACTGAAAGAGAAGAACATGAATACCCTAAGAATTAACCCTTTGCACTCGCTTGCTTTTTTCTCGAGCTGCTACCGATGCTAAGCGTGTCGAGTCACACTCGACATCCAAGTGCAAAAGGTTAATTTAAAAAATGAAAGATAACATCATTTGCACATGACTTATTTACCTTAGAACTCCTACATTCTGTCAATTCAGTTTTCTATGATCAGCCAGTACAAGTAATCTCCAGTTTAGAAACTTGGCAATCTTCCAAAAATTGACTAACATATAATGTAGAACAAACTAGAATCTTGGACATCTGACTCCCAGGTAGGGCTGTCTACAATATCACACTGCAATAGATGACAAACTGCTCCTCTAGTACCTCTGTCAGGAAGATGTAAACATAGTGCACACACTGTGCCTTTTCCTGTTTTCAACACTTACATTTGAATGAAACCAGAGAATCTTGGGCGCTATTAAGGTTTTACCCTAACAGGCTGTGATATCTTGAAAAAGTTACTTAAAACTCTTTACCCTCAAGTTCCTTATCTTTAAATGTAAACTAGGTTCCATTTCTACCTATAATTGTAGGGATATCATGAAACAGCACTTAAGGACATCACAAAGAAAGTAAAATTTGTACCTCCTCAATAACCTTGACACAATCTACCTCTGCTCTTTGCCAAGGAAAGCCCAAAGCTTTCTTAGATTAATGGCAATGAAATTCACTGCCATGGTGTCACTCAGCAATACTTGCTGACTGACATTATGACAAAATAATATTAGCATAAATTGAGGACTTCTGTTTAGCTAATGACTTAAATTGAATGCTTCAACTCAGCAAATCAAAAAACAAATGCTTTACAGCAAATGCTTTACAGCACTAAAAATGTCTGTGAACATGCATAGAATTCTTGAAATTGGAAACTGCCAAAAAGATATAATGAAGTACAAGAATGAATTCTAACAGATAAAGTAACATAATACAAACACAGTTTATATGAACTTAATTAAAATGAAAAATAAAATATTAATTTGCAAAGTTTAAAGCCAGTACACACATTACAACCGATGCTATAATTTATTGCAAATTACTTCACAAATATGTTGACTTTACTTATAAATTTGAACAAAAATCTTCAAGTTAAAAATCTGTAAATCTGTTACTACTGACATCAGTATTTCTTGAGTAAATTCTTTTTTTCTTAATCCTCACCTGAGGATATTATTTCCATTGGTATTTTTTAGAGGGTGGAAAGTGGGGAGAGAGAGAGAAAGAAATATCAATGTGAGAGAGATACATTGATCCTGCATGTGCCCTGACCAGGACCTGGAAACGAACCTGGAACCCAGGTACATTCTTATACATGATGGTCCTTTGGTGATTTAGTAAAATTATGAAAATAGTTTTATTATTGTTTTTATTCATAAGTGAGCCATTTCATTTACATAATCAAATGGATAAAAAAGAAATCTTAAAAATGAGGACATATTTTCTATAAAAGTACACACAAAGGCAAATGGAAATAAAAATGTTTTTAGTTTTAGTTTAGAAGAACTATCCTCAACTGGCAATGAAGTGTATATAGTTCTATTTCTGTTGACTATTTTAAATATATACACATTTACATAATCATATTTCTTTTAAAATCAGATACATGTACAAGAAAATGGCTACTCACCTGGTTAGTGTTATATACTAGGATTACTTGATCACAAAGTCTAGCTACACAGAGAAATAATTTTCCTTTTTTAATGTCAATTAAAATAATTGACATTAAAATAATTTTAATTATTTTAATTAAAATTATTTTAATGTCAATATAATTTTCAAAATAATTTTCTTCTTTTACTCATGCCTCAGACAGCCCTCTAAATAGAATTTTTAAAACCAGCAAGGGCTTCTGTTTCTCAAAAGAAAGCCTCGATAGTTTAAACACTATTATAAAAGAAACCTAAAAATATTGAATAAAATAGGTAAAATATCTTCTGGAAAGTTATGAGAAATTGCTAAGCCAAGATCAGGGGGAAGGTAAAATCCAAGTGAAGTACTCAAAAGTAGTCCTAAGAATATTTTGCTAACTCCAGAAAGAGAACTGAGTTCCAGAACTGTGGCTTTTGGAGCCTAAGGAAAATGGAGTATAAAAGTCCTAGCTCAAGACCTTACAACTAATACTCTTAAACCCTGAAGGGTTTCATCCTCAGAGTATGTGAATCAAAAGCAAAGACATACATTTGTAACCCTGTACTTCACTTGGACTATACAGGAACCCTCTAACTTAGACATTGAATTAGGGTAGTCATGAAATGGTAGTACACCCAGGCACCTGGAAGAAACGAAGAGAAATTTTCTTTGAAGGAAGATATTCTGTCTTTGCCACAAATTATTGTTACAAACAATTTCTGAAATGCAATTTATAACACATAGTAAACAATAATTAGCTTGCAAGGGAATATAAAATATGTAAGAGAAGAAAATAACAGAAACAAAGGAGGGCCAACAAAGACTACAAATATGGAATAATCAGACAGAGACTATAAAATAACTATTATTGCCATGTTCAAAGACAAAAGAAAACCTTGAAAATTTTGTAGGAAACTAGAAACCATAAAAACATGTCATAGTAATTTGAAAGTAAAAAAGTCTAAAACTGGAAAAAATATTCAAAGTATAACTGTCATGTTTACCAATATATTAGACACAGCTAAAAAGAATAGTGAACTAAAAATTGGATGAAAAGACACTAACCAGAATGTTCCAAGTATACACAAAACTTGAAAATATATATAAAAGGGTAAAAAACAGAGGATAAAAAGAGGAGATGAAATATTGGAATTTAAAAAGTAGAGGAGCGGAAATGGATAAGAGAAATTATTGGAATACAAATGATTTTCCTTACTCTTAACATAAAATAAACTTTATGGCATTTGACACAAGAGCTCTCCACCTTATCTACTATACTTACTGTTCCTGAAAAAAAATATTACCTAGCTGGCAATTATGATAATTTATCAGTCATGAATAATAATAAGGCATCACTATATATAAAGCAGAAATTATTACAAAAATAAATAAATAAACAAACAAATCCACAAAGTAGATTCAGAAGAGTTAATTAAAACAATTATCAAATTTGATAGAAAACACTATAAAACAATAGAGAAAACATATTTTGGCCCCTAATATTTTAAGGGGTTAAAAATAAAAAGTTCAGTTAATTTCAGAAATCAGAAGTCATGTAGAACTCATTCTTTAACCAAAATTCACTATTAGAAATGAACAACAAAGCATAGACAAACCAACAAAATCCATTAACAGCAAGAAAACCCATTAATTTAGAAGATGTAAAACACTTACTTAACATATTTCTTGGATCAAAGGGGAATTCATTATTGAAAGTAAAAAAAAACCTTAAAGAAAATAAAAGCAGCCTAAAGTATCAAAACCTATGGAATGGTTCTGAAGATGTACTCCAAAGGCAATTTACATTGTGTATATATTAGAAATAAAGAGTAAAATGAGCCCTAGCTGGTTTGGCTCAGTGGATAGAGTGTCAGCCTGTGGACTAAAGGGTCCTGAGTTTGATTCTATTCAAGGGCACATAACTAGTTTGCAAGCTTGATCCTGGGTCCTGGTGGGGGCATGTGCAGGAGGCAACCAATTGGTGTCTCTCTCTCACATTCTCTCTCTGTCTCTCCCCTTCCCTTCCCCACTATCTCTAAAACAAACAAACAAACAAAATCAATGGGAAAATATCCTCAGGTAAGGATTAACAATTACAACAAAAAAGAGTAAAATGAAAAAAGATCCAAACATTCAAGTACAAGAGAGAGTAAAATAATAAAAAAATATATGAGCAGAAATTAATGATATAACACACAAAAAAGTAGATAAGTCCCAAAGGCAAAGATCATTTTGAATACGAGAAGGTAACTTTTATAACGCACCTAAATTGTGGCACAATATGTTGCCATGCACTATACATATTTTACTGTATTTAACCTTTCCAACTATCCTTCACAAAAATCACCCTATGTTAAATTTCTAATGACAGGCAAAATCTCCCACAAAGAAATAGTTCAGGAAATAACTCCACATTCAGAAAGATAGTTTTAAAAACAAGTAAGAATTTTTATTTCAGACAAACATTTTATAAAAATTACAAGTTTCTTAGGAATAGAAATGTACAAAAGTAAAAAAATATAGAATGCCAAGTAACTATAGATTTCCTATCATTAAAAATCAAATAACTGTCCCTAGCTCCTGCATCAAAATGTGAGATGACAAAGAAACATGTCTCCAAAAATCTTTTACCTTAAAACTAGACAAACTAAATAGAAAACAATGACATATTTGGTTCATTTTAATATTTTCAAGTAATTCAAAGAGTAAAGAGAAGAAAAACATGTACAATTCAAAGATGTACTTTTTTCATAAACAATTATTCACTTGTAAGTTAATCCTACTTACATCATTAGACTTGCATTTTTCCTTGTGAGAATATATAGTCCACTCCAAAAGCATATATACTGGTCTGGTCAAAAGCCCAGAGGTCTCAATTCCTGACCAGAAGATTTCAAGGAGAAGTGCCTTTCCCGTTATTTTCAGACTCTGAGAATCTGACCAGTCACACAATCTAATAAAAAATGAACAAGAATTATGTATTTATGATCAATTTGATCACTTTAGTTATTAGACACAGTATCTTGTCAGTTAAAAAAATTCTAGCTAGGGGCTAGAAGGAAGGTAGGAAAAGGGAGATACCTGTAATTCTTTCAATAATATATAAAAGAATATTTTAAAAATTCTAGCAATTTCTGAATAGAGAAAGGTCGTAATACATAAAATTTATCTATATAATAAAAGCCTAAGTGGCCATTATGACAGAAGGACCAGAACGACTGGTCGCTATGATGCGCACTGACCACCAGGGGGCAGATGCTCAATGCAGGAGCTGATCCCTGGAGGTCAGTGCACTCCCACAAGGGGAGTGCTGCTCAGCCAGAAGCCAGGCTCACGGAGCCTCTTCCGCCTCTGCGGCAGCGCTAAGGAGCAGGAAGCCGAGTAGTAAGGAGCAGTGAGCAGGCGGGTGGGCAGTAAGGAGCGAGGGCTCCTGGACTGTGAGAGGGATGTCCGACTGCTGGTAGGGAATGGGCCTAAGCCAGCAGGCAGACATCCCCCATGGGGTCCCGGACTGTGAGAGGGCGCAGGCTGTGCTGAGGGTACACCCTCCACCTGCCAGTGCACAAATATTGTGCACCAGGCCTCTAGTAGTTTTAATAAAGGATAAAATATAAAAAATGTCCCGAGTTTAACATAACCACCAACAAGTACACATAGTAATCTAATTTTAAGAGCATACACAAAACTTATAATTATTACAGATTTAGTATTAAATCCTAGTATAGCTTTTTACTTAAGCATTCAGTTACTAAAAATTCAAAAGTATATAAATTATGAAAAATAAAAACTCTCTCACATACCCAAATGTATAAGCTGGTAAAAAATTAAAATGTGAACTAAGGATACATAAAAAGACCTCTATTGCCACTTAAGGACTGTGTCTAGAAATATGTTTTAAAAATAAATCTACTTAAACTAGAAAACTAGGTGATTTAGCCCTAGCTAGTTTTGCTCAGTGGATAGAGTATCAGCCTGAGGACAGAAGGGACCCGGGATCGATTCCGGCCAAGGGCACATGCCCAGGTTGAGGACTCAATCCCCAATAGGAGGAAACTGATCAATGATTCTATCATTGATGTTTCTATCTCTCTAACTCTCTCTTTTTCTCTCTGAAATCAATAAATATATTAAGAAAATAAATAAATAAAAATATGTATATAAATGATTAGAAAAATGGTATGTAAAACAATGTAAATATAAAAAAGTGGGATTTTTTGCAATTAAAACTTACTTTTGACTCAGTTGTCGTACTTCACTTTCAACTAAATTAAAGAAAAATTTGAGCAGTGTCAGGTAGAGCACCTTAGAGCCAGTAATATTTTCTGAGATTTGATGACAAAAATTTTCATTGAAAAGGCAAGACCTGAAAAACATGAACCCAACAAAAATATAAGCAATTTATTGAATAATTTGTGGACATAGTATTTTTTAGAGTATTACTGAAATTGTAATAAAATTTGCTTCAACAAAATATAAAGCAAGTTCAGTAAAATTTTGTTACTATTTTCTTCCTTTAAAAAATTAAATCATGTCAAGTATTTAAAAATATTACATTTTTAATAATACAGGTCTAATATCTCTTTCAATGATTGTAATGTTTAATAACCATCTGGTACTCTCCCTTTGTACTCTTTATATCACTGATAAAGAATAAAAAATACTGAATTTCATTAAACCCTTTTGATTCAGATGACCAGCGATACTCTCAATTTATAAAACTCCCCATAACCCCCCTCTTACTCAAGATAATTTTATTTTTCATTATTTAGTAAAATGAAGGTTATTTTAGGGCTATTTTTTAGAATTCCACAAATTTAGCATTTATTCTCTTTCTGATAGTAGTCCTGTCCAAAAGAATATTCTGTAATGATGGATATGTTTTACTGAAATGTAACTTGTGCAACGAAGGACTTAAACTTTTCATTATCTAATCTTAAGTAAACTTAAATAGTTACAGAGTACAGTGGTTACTGGACTGGACAACAGAGTTCTATAGTAGTTTTCCAAAAAGAATATAAGATTACTCAGAACTATACATCTGAAAGAAATAGTTCTAGGCAACTATTTACTACAATTTTCTTCTAACTTTATTATCAATTATATTAACTATATACTTGTAACTTTCTCCTTTGTCTCTACCTTCCCCGATTTCTGTTTGAATACCACATTCTCAGGTTAGAAAGGTCCTTAGGAGCTATTAAATTTAACAATTTATTTAATATCCAAATTTGTTCTACAAGATCCTCCATGCCCATAATCAGTTGCTCGGTGTATCTGAAAATTGCCAGAGTTGGGTACTATAGTATCCTTTCTTTAAAAAACAAAAAAAACAAACATACATATATATATATATATATATAAATATTTCAAATATATTAAAAGTAGACTAATATCACCCCACTCACCTATATTCATACCGCTTCTCTAGGCTCTTTCCCCCAATCCCCATCAAACCCAATTATTTTGAATCAAAATCTAGATATTTGTTTATCAAAAAATATACTTTTAAGCTGTCCAAATTTCATTTCCTACAGCTTTAATTAATTCATCCAAACATTTATTAAGCACTTTTTATGTTTCAGGCGTTAAATTAAGCACTGAGGTTTAAAGATGCTTAAAAGTGAGCTTCTACTCTTATGTCAAAGACCACTTTGGAAAGAGCATCTGGAATACTTTGAAGATAAATTAAGAGGAAAAAGTGAAATCAAGATCAATAAAGCAGGTATTACAATACTTTTACATAAGAAGCATTTAGGGCTTTTAAAATAAAGGCAATGACAGTGAAGGAAGAAACAGATTTGGAAATTAGAAAGACGTCAGCTACATAAAGCGTATATCCTCTACCATGATACGCAAATGCTGTTGTGTAAAAATTATGTTTTCATACCAGCCATCTTCAAAAGTGAAAAAACTGTTTGTTATATTTATATTCTTAGCCACAGTGCCTGGCTCCCAGTAAGTATTCAATAAACATTTGCTGAAAGAATGCATAAATGCATGCTAGCTAGTAGTTTAGCTTGCTTCAAATATATTACAACCAAGATGGTAGGTGAATCTTTATGATCTCAAATTTATAACCAAAGGTCTAGCCTTTGCTTGGCTAGGCAAGTATCTTTTCTCTCAATACTATGGACCCCCTAAAACTAAACACTTGAACAAAAAAAAATACTTCACACACAAAGGAAGGCTATCAAAGACAGAGAGCTATCAGAAAAGAAAGGGAAAAAATGATAAGTTCTGCTGGGGAGAAAGGAGAAGTAGGACTTCTGGAGAGAGTAACAATTGGAAGACAAAAGAAGCACACAGGCAGATGACAGCAAGTGCAGAGGCACGAAAGAGATGACATATTTAGTAAACAGAAAGTTCAGTTTCAAACTTCAAATTTCTAGCTGAAAAAATATAATAAACACTGATGTTTAAAGTTAAAAATGTTTAAACTTTTGATGACTAAAGTTTGATGATATTCATATCCAATAAATTTTCTTAATTAATTTTTAAAACAATATGCAAGTTTAGGATTTTGTTAAAAAATAAAAACAAATAATGATTTGGCTTTCTGTGAATCAATTTCATGCATTCAATAAACATTTATTTTTTAAATAAACTGACAAACATAACCAATTTAGACGTGACCTATATATAAGTTTTACAATAAATACAACACAAACATTATATATCCACATATACAGTAAATTTTGAAAGAAAATATTTACTTCTTTCATGAGTTCCTAAAAACCAGCAGAACTAGTAAGTTAAATTAAATCCTCACATGTAAAATTCCTTACCTGATAAGCACTTCTATTAGAGACCACGCTCCTTTCATACAAGTTGGACATTGAAACAATTCTAAGTAATATCTTGACATGGTTGGAGACTTCCAAGGAGGATGCAGGTGAAGAAGAGCTGACAATATATGAAAGTATCGACCAGAAAACGTATCTATATTATCCTATTATTTAAAAATAAACAAACAAATAAAACACTTTAGCCAAAAATATACTTTCACCAGCTAATTCAGTCTAAAACTATAATAACCATGGCCTAACGTTCTTGCTAAATAAATGTATTTGACCAAAAGATCATATAGAAGTATCTAGCTAATTAAATACAACAACGTATTTAGGTACACTCTAAATATATATCTATACATTAGATAATACTGGCTTTTGGGACTAACTTATATGAAACTCCCATTTTACTTTTAATGATTAGTGAGATAAGAGTTCCCAAATGTGACCTGAAAGGAACTAAAGGTAAGCAATTTTTCATGCAACGTTCTTTCTTATTACCAACACTAGAGGCACAGTGAACAAAATTCATGCATGGGGGGTGGGGGGGGTCCCTCAGTCCGGCCTGCACCCTCTCCAATCCGGGACCCCTCGGGGGATGTCCAACTACCAGTCTAACATCCCTCTACAATCCAGGACCACTGGTTCCTAACCACTCACCTGCCTGCCTGCCTTATGTCCCGAACTGCCCTCCCCTGCTGACCTGGTCACCCCCAATGGCCCTCCCCTACCGGCCTGGTCGCCCCCAACTGCCCTCCCCTGCTGGCCCGATCGCCCACAACTGCCCTCCCCTGCCAGCCTGATTGCCCTCAACTGCCCTCCCCTGCCAACCTGGTGGCCTCCAACTGCCCTCGCCTGCCGAACTGATCGCCCCTAATCCTCTGCCAGCCTGATCTCATTCCTAAATGCTCTACCCTGCCGGCCCAATTGCTCCTAACTGCCTATGCCTTGGCCCCCAACACCATGGCTTTGTCCAGAAGAAAGTCAGACATCTGGAAGATGGCCGGTCGACCTGGTCTAATTAGCCTTTTACCCTTTATTAGTTAATATAGATGATTATATAGGATATAGGATTGCTTAAATGGGGGGAAAAGCCTTTTTCAGCAGGAGGAGATGCTCTTGGCAGACAAAAATACATAACACCTATATCTGGACTGATAGCCAGCTATATGCACAATACTGCCAAACAGATTAAAAAATTGAACCGCTTTCTTACACCTTATACCAAACAGCTGTTGCCCTTAATACCCCTCCTCAGCCCCCACCTTAGGTTCTGCCTTCGCAGTTCACCCATATTAGGTTCTGATTGGTCAGTTTTTATGCCAGTCAGTATCAAAAGCTCTGCCTCCTAGGCAGCCATTGGCTCCTCACAGTTCACCCAGATTTGCTTCTGATTGGTTGGTTTCTATGCCAGTCAGTATCAAAGGCTCCACCTCCTAAGCAGCCATTGGCTCCTCTGGGAAATCCAGAATGGCCCCGCCTTCATGTTGGCACCAGCCCTTCAGTCACATCCCAAGTCTGCTACCAGGTGTATCTCTGGCTGCTCTGAGAAGAGGCACTTCAGGTCTGTGTTGATGGCAATTTTGAATTCTCATCCCTGATCTAACCTTCCTACAGTGCGAGCTCTGTGAAGGCAAGTATTTGTCTTGTTCATTCTTAGTTCACTCATAGACTTTACCTGTGTCTATGCTAGCACTGCATGGTGATGGGTCGAACGGTCGTCATGGTCACTACATATATATATATATATACTAGAGGTCCGGTGCACGAAATTCGTGCACGGGGGTGTGGGGGGGGTTGTCCCTCAGCCTAGCCTGCACCCTCTCCAATCTGGGATCCCTCGAGGGATGTCCGACTGCCCGTTTAGGCCCGATCCTAACCCAGTGGGATCGGGCCTAAACGGGCAGTTGGACATCCCTCTCACAATCCAGGACTGCTGGCTCCCAACTGCTCGCCTACCTGCCTTCCTGATTGCCTCTACCCGCTTCTGCCTGCCATCCTGATCACCCCCTAACCACTCCCATGCCAGCCTGATTGATGTCTAACTGCTCCCTTGCCAGCCTGTTTGCCCCCAACTTCCCTCCTCTGCCGGCCTGTTCACCCCTAACTGCCCTCCCCTGCAGGGTTGATCGCCTCCAACTGCCCTCCCTTGCAGGCCTGGTGCCTCTCAACTGCCCTCCCTTGCAGGCAGGGTGCCTCCCAACTGCCCTCTCCTGCTGGCCATCTTGTGGTGGCCATCTTGTGTCCACATGGGGGCAGGATCTTTGACCACATGGGGGCACCCATATTGTGTGTTGGAGTGATGGTCAATCTGCATACTACTCTTTTACTAGATAGGATAGAGGCCTGGTGCACGTGTGGGGGCCAGCTGGTTTGCTCTGAAGGGTGTCCTGGATCAGGGTGGGGGTTCCCTTGGGGCGTGGGGCAGCCTGAGCGAGGGGCCTGTGGTGGTTTGCAGGCTGGCCACGCCCCCTGGCGACCCAAGTGGAGGCCCTGGTATCTGGGATATATTTACCTTCTACAATTGAAACTTTGTATCCTGAAGCGGAGCCAAGCCTTCTGCTCCCTCCGTGGCTGGCAGCCTTTTCTGTTTGGATTTGTTTACCTTCTATAATTGAAACTTTGTAGCCTTGAGTGGAGGCTTAGGCCGGCCAGGGCAGAGGAAAGCTTGGCTTCTTCTATCACCTTGGAAACCCAAGCCTCCCTCCTACTTTCTCCGTGGCTGTAGCCATCTTGGTTGGGTTAATTTGCATACTCGCTCTGATTGGCTGGTGGGCGTAGCGGAGTTAGGGTCAATTTGCATATTACTCTTTTATTAGGTAGGATATGTTAGTCTGACATAGCTTAAACCTATTATTTCTTCAAATTGGCACCTTGCTGATGAACATGATTAGAAAACTACCTTTGAAAAGCTATTCCTATTGGTTCTCACAGTTTAACAAGTATATTATCGATACTATAAATAAAAATGGTTATTATCAATGTACTGTATTTTCCGGTGTATAAGATGACTTTTTAATCCAGGAAAATCTTCTATATGCCCAGTCGTCTTATACACCGGAAAATACGGTACTAAAGGAGTAATTTACCAAATGGCACTCTAGGTCATTGTAGTGTAATGTAGTTTAATTTCACTGCCATGACACATACACATAACACATAAAAATAAATAAATAAGTAAATAAAATAAAATAAAATTTTTTCCAAGATAAAATTACCTTGGAAATTCTGAGAAAATAGTAAGTTAAAAGCACTCAGAGTAATACCTGGTAAATAGTTTAAAAACAGAAGAGAAATGGTAATAAATGGGTACCACATTTCCTATTAAAATGAGGCAAGAAGTACTGAAGAGAAAATAAGCTGTAAGCATACAAGAAATGAAAAAATGTTCCTATTTTACATTCTTTGAAAGACTGTTCTTACCTGTAGAATATTCTCTAGAAGAGCATGAAGAAGGCAAACAGGAGGGATATAATGTGCTTGCAAAGAGGAAAGCTCTTCAATTGCTTCTTTAAAAAACTGGCCTTCGATGAGACTTTCAATTAAATTTAATACACCTCTGGGAATTTCAGCATTTTTAACCTAAGAAAGGAAAGAGTCTATGATTCAAACAAGATAAGGGTAAAATCCTGGAATCAAATCTTGAATTATCAAAGAGCCTTAATTTCCTCATCTGTAAAGTGCCAATTAAGTCCTGACTTTATAATTTCACAGGATTGTTACATGGTTCAAAAAGGATGATTTACTAGTATATAAATGTGTTTTACAACTATAAGGCACTGCAAAAAATAGATTACTGCTTTACTTATTTTCTGTTGCCTTAAATAGTAAGGGGAAATACTACCTCTAAAAGAAAAAATTTAAAAGTCATTTGGAAAGTCTGGCTGATGATGAGAAAACCTAAGTAAGAGCTACAATTACACATAATTCTTTAGGTGCAAAATAATTTTTATCTTTTTTAAACTTATAAGCAAACTGTCTGTTAAGATATACTAAATATATTAAAATTCTTCAAGCACCATCAATATTTGCAAAAGTAACAACTGCATAATGCCATTAAAATCACTCTGAGAATGCACATTAATACAGTTCTAAGAGTTCCATGAAATACATTTCCCTTGGTCAAAATATTTTTAACAATGCAAGTTAACCACTTTGAACTAGTCAAGAATCAAAAATACTCTAAAAAACTACATGGAATAAAATAATCATTTTAAAGAGGTGAAAAAGTATATAAAAGATATATACATTTTTAAATATTATATTTTAATCTATAAGTAGTATTTATTAAAGCTATAAAATATGAGAAAAGGGATACAAAACTCATCTGTGATGAGCACAAGATTTTAATTCTTGTTATTATATTTTACTACCATATAAAAATTTTTGAGGCTATGACAGTATTTTTAGTGTTGATTTCTAATTAGCAAAACTACATTTAAAATTTAATAGGGGTCCTGGAGTCGTCTCAATACACCCAGGTGTGTGTTTGGCACATACAAGAATCTACCAATGAATTCATAAATAAGTGGAACAACAAATCGACGTTTCTCTCTCTCTCCCCATCCCACTTCTTCTCATTATCTCAAATTAATAAATGAAAAAAAAAAAAAAAAGGAAACTTTGTTGGGCAGACAATACATTCCTTTACATCAAAACTAAAAATAACAAAACATAAAGCCTCATTTTTGCCCTGTCACCACCCTACTGCAAGCCCCTTACCTCCACATTGTATACTGGTTGTTTATCTATCTTAATGCAGCTGTATCTGATAGCCTACAAAATATCAATCATATAATTAAAATTTAACATTTTTTTGGTCAAAAAAATACATTTCAGTTTACAAACTTCAGCCAAACTTATAAAACAAATTCTGATACTCATGTTTGCTCATGCTGGGGACGTCTATCATTTTAGGGTAATAGTACTCTGATGAATATGAACATTCTCTATTTTCTCCTTCTAAATTAAAATAACTTAAAAGGCAAATTCATATTTACTTTGAAGATCTGAAGAGGTCCACTGTCCTCACTATTTTAATAATTAGAAATATAAATAGGGAAAACATTTCATATAAGGGTCCATAGAAGAAAAATATGTAGTCATGTTTTCTATAAAATCACATGTATACCTTCCTCTATTGTTATAAAATACCTACAATTACATATTTGTTTAAAATATTAAACTAGAAAAATATCTTCCACAAACGGAAAAAAGATATCATAATTATATAAAAAGCTAATTTACCAAACCATAATTTTTCTTGAGCTTATCAGATAGCAGAGGCCTCTTAGTGCAATCAACTAATCTGAAATACGAAGAAAGACAGGAGCCTCTAAGGAAACGGGACATGAGCACTAATTTATCTAAGACACAGCATGGTAGAAAGAGAAGGCCTCCATTAAAGAAGAAAACTTCAGCTAAAAATTTCACCACTAGCTAAGGGTCAAGTGAGGGCTGTATGAAGAGAACAGAAACCCTGGGAATCAAAGACATAAGGTGAGTTAGCACTCAATGGAAGGATTTTCTCCATGGATCTCATCAGGGCACATGGGAAAAAAAAGGAGACAGGATGGGAGACTAAAGAAATCCTCCCTCTAGGTCAGTGGTTCTCAACCTTCCTAATGCCGTGACTCTTTAATACAGTTCCTCATGTTGTGGTGACCCCCATCCATAAAATTATTTTCGTTGCTACTTCATAACTGTAATTTTGCTACTGTTATGAATCGTAATGTAAATATCTGTGTTTTCCAATGGTCTTAGGATCTACAGTTGCGACCCACAGGTTGAGAACCGATAGCAGGGTCACCTAAGACCATCGGAAAACACAGATATTTACATTACGATTCATAACAGTAGCAAAATTATAGTTATGAAGTAGCAACGAAAATAATTTTATGGTTGGGGGTCACCACAACATGAGGAACTGTATTAAAGGGTTGCAGCATTAGGAAGGTTGAGAACCACTGCTCTAGATGAAGGCCTGGGCAAGGTGAACAGCGGTTGCTATGGGAAAAGCAGCAAACCCTGTTACATATAATTTATCTGTAATCATGGAGGTATTAGCAGAGAATTCAACATATTTACTAAGTGGCCAAATACTTAATGGTCATAACAAATTAATGAATTAAGAAAAGTATTTTAAGAAACATTAAACATAATAAGGAGCCACTTATTATTTTTATTATTATAATTATTATTATCGTTTTGGTTATGCTAGAGAAGAACAGGAAACAATACAAAATCTTTAGCATGCCGAGTTCTACCTGAGCTCTATATATGTGCTTCCTTAAGGCATTTTTTATTTCAACGATATCCACATTTGTCCTGATATCCTTGGATTCTGATTCTTTGGCATGATCAGCAAAAACAGAAATCTTCCTTTCTTTCTGCATACATGGAAAAGTACGTTAGACAGTGTACTATAGATAGTGTCAACACAAGTGATTAGTATCACAATGGACAATATAATACAAGAGGACATCCATGCAGTGTTAACCACAGCAAGTATCCTTTCGATCATCCATACTAATAAAAGGGTAATATGCAAATTGGACGCCCTCATAACGACCCAACAGCAGGCTGCATGGGGTGACAAGGCTGGCAGGGGGGTTAGTGAGGGACGACCAAACAACTGAACGGCAGGCTGCATGGGGCGACTAGGCCGGCAGGGGGGTCAGTTGACAGCAACCAGGATGGCAGGAGGGGCAGTGAGGGGCAATCAGGCCAACAGAGGGGGGCAGTTGGGGGCGACCAAACCGGCAAGGGGGTCAGTTGGGGGTGACCAGGCCAGCAGGGGGGGGGGAGTTGGGGGCAACCAGGCTGACAGGGGGGGCAGTGAGGGGCAACCAGGCCAGCAGAGGTGGGCAGTTGGGGACAACCAGGCTGGCAGGGGAGGCAGTTACGGGCGATCCAGCTGGCAGGTAGAGGTGTTTGGGGTGATCAGGCTGGCAGGGGAGCAGTTAGGAGCCAGCGGTCCTGGATTGTGAGAGGGATGTCCGACTGCTGGTTTAGGCCCAATCCAGCAGTCGGACATCCCCCAAGGGGTCCAGGATTGGAGAGGTGCAGGCAGGGCTGAGGGGACCCCCCCCCCTCCTGTGCACAAATTTCGTGTACCAGGCCTCTAGTCTTATATAAAGACTGATTCTTTGGCATGATCAGCAAAAACAGAAATTTTCCTTTCTTTCTGCATACATAAGACTAGAGGCCCTTTATATAAAGACTAGAGGCCCGGTACACGAAATTCATGCACGGGAGGGGGGTCCCCTCAGCCCGGTCTGCATCCTCTCCAATCCTGGACCCCTTCGGGGATGTCCGACTGCCTCTCGCAACCTGGGACTGCTGGCTCCTAACCACTTGCCTGCTTGCTTGCCTGCCTGATCCTCCTAACCCCTCTGCCTTGCCCTGCACCTGGGACCCAGGATTCCCTCCTTCGGCCGGTCACAGGCACCCAGGACCCGGGCTTCCCTTCTTCTTGCTGGCCACAGGCACCCAGGACCTGGACCAGCTTCGCGCCAGGGACCATGGGGCGGACAGCTTGTCCCTCTCCCGGGCAGCAGGCATAGGCACAGCCACTGGCGCCCGGGACCGCAGGGCGGGTGGCTTGTCCCTCTCCTGGGCTGCAGCCTGGCTGGCCCCCATTCCTCTCTCGAAGCTCATTTGTACCTGGCTGGTCCCCATTCCTCTCTCCCCAGTGTTGAGTGTCTGAGCCTTTATGGAGTGAGGGTGTGATGACCATTTGCATATTAGCTCTTTATTATATAGGATTATACAATGAAAAAAAAGTTTTTAAAAAGCAAACAGTTCACCGAGACTGGTTTGGCTCAGTGGATAGAGCGTCGGTCTGCGGACTGAAAGGTCCCAGGTTCAATTCCAGTCAAGGGCATGTACATGAGTTGCAGGCACATCCCCAGTAGGGGGTGTGCAGGAGGCAGCTGATCGATGTTTCTCTCTCATCGATGTTTCTAACTCTCTATCCCTCTCCCTTCCTCTCTGTAAAAAAAAAAAATCAATAAAATTAAAAAAAAAAAAAAAAGCAAACAGTTCGATTTGGAAAGTTTTACCTCATATTTACATATGTATTTTCTTAAGGTATTTTTCATTTTAGCTTGTCCTAAATCTTTCCTAGAACCACTCTTGTGTTTCTTTATTGCCATGTTCACACAAGATATGATCCATTATTTATTTACCTTTATCATTTTCTGAAGAACCTCCTGAATATATGTATACAAATTTAAATCTACAATAAAAGCATAATATGCTAATTAGACCAGACATCCTTCCGGACGACCTTCCAGACGAAGCCAGGGCTGCAAGAGAAGCCTGGGTCCTGGATGCCTGCTGGCAGCCAGAGAGAAGGAAGGCCTACTCTTGCATGAATTTCATGCATCGGGCCTCCAGTTGTAAAATAAAGTTATAATCTAGAAAAATTAACTCAAGAAGGATCCCATTTTAAAGACAAGCTCTCTTATTAAAATGGTCTATATTATACTAGAAAAGAGAACAATATAAACTAAACTTTAGACCAGAATGTTTTACCCAAACTACATACACATGTAGTCTTAAGGTACTTTTCATTTTAACAATTTTAGCCTCTTTTTTCAGAACATTTTTCTTTTTCTTTTTTGTTACATTCAGGCAAAACAACTGTTCTGAAAAAAGAGGCTAAAATTGTGTATTTGAATATCCTGATTATTAACTCAAATTTCTTTGTGTGTATATGTAAAAATACTTCCATTGTGAACCAAAGTTAACCATAACATTATGTATATCAGACCAGATTAACTCAAGAAGGATTTTCCCATAAGATGTGCAGGTTAATATTTAACACAGCAAGCAATCATAAAAATCAAGACTATATATGTCTTCATTACACTAGGGAAGAGCCAAAAAAAATGAAAACTGTTTAGCTTAGCTTACAAAGTTTTACCTGATCTCTGTAAGTGTGCTCTCTTAAGGTACTTGTAATTTTATCATGTTGGACATGCTTCCTGGAATCTCTCTCTTTTTCTTTTTTGGCTTTTTTCCTCCGAGTATAACTCCTTTGAATGTCTTCATCCTTTTTCTTAATTCCCTTCTACATGTATTTAGACAACAATTAAACAAATCTTAACATGAATATGTTTATCCAAGTAAATTTAAGATGAGTCTGACTTATAACAATATAATACATTTTAAAATTAGTAATTGTATATATAGATATACACAATAGGAAAACTCATCCAGTGTTGAAGAGGGTATACCATAAGTAACATATTTTGGAAAACAGTTGGGTATTGCTGAGTACAACTGAACATGCAGTCCTTATTCCCAACATAGGAATTCTACTCCTAGGAATATATCCTAAGCTAGAGAAACTCTTAAACATGTACACACCAAGAGACATGGAAGAAAATGTTCATATTGTTCATGGCAGAAATGTTCATAATTGCAAAAACCAACCAATTAATCAAACACCAACAAAACGAAATCCAGCAAAAGAGCAAGTCACAGAAGACTATAAATACCATGAACTTTACATTCTTTTAAAAATTGTACATAAATGCTTTATAAAAACTTTTGTACATATAATTAAAAACAATTTCATAAATAACATATCTGGCAAATTTAGAAAACAGCTGTAAAATAGCAATTATTTTTAATTTGAAAGATCTTACCTGATTTCTGTATGTGTGCCTTCCTAAGGCATTTCTTACTTTAATAAATTTCAAATCTTTACTGGACTCTCTGAATTTTTCTTTTTTGTGATGGTCAGTGAAAATAGAACTAACAAGAACATCTTCATCATTATTTTGCATTTTTTTCTGCATATTTATAAAAATATTTCAGTTACTATTGATTAACCATGACCTCAATAGAACCAAAGCAAGTCACAACCAAAAAACCCACTCAAGAAGATAGGTTTTGGTGTCCTCTCCCTCCAGAGAGCATGCCCATGACTTGCCTCTCAGACATGCATATCTTATACTCTAAGGGTCCCCATGAGACTTGCAACCAGGGGAGCAATAAGCAGCAGCAGCTTGTCCCCGGCTAACGCCCTGAACCTGTCTCCAAGGCCCCCTTTTCTCTGACTATTCCCTGAGCCAGAGAAGCCCTGCCTAGGTTCTCTCCTGTTCCTTGTTTCATTATCCCCAGCTTTAATAAACATACACTCAAAATAAAAACAATTTTAAAAGTAAAAAGTAGGTTTTGTAAACCATACATATGAGATTAAAGAGTCTTGTGAATTATATTACAGCATAGTTATACTAAGATGAAGTAGAAAAATGTATATTTTTAGTTCATAAAGGCTTATATTGTGTTTACATAAACATTTAATTAGGTACTTGCATTTTATTAACTTAATCTTTCTGGGAATCTGTACTTTTTTCCTATTTGTCAGTCAAAGCAGAGTATGATTATCTTTATTATTTTATTTTTCCAAATGTTTGTAAAAACAATTTAGGCTGTAGATCAAATAGAATCTTGCCATTATTAGGCACATAAAATGAAACATCTTGAGAAAATCATTTTAAAGAACATACATATAATAACATTAAACAGAATAAGGTGAATCACAAACTATATTGTGTTTTTATTATATTAAGAAATTTATTTTAGTGCTGGCTAGCATTGCTCAGTGGTTGAGCATGGACCCAGGTAGTCATTGTTTGATTCCCCATCAGGGGAATATGCCTGGGGTGAGGGCTCAGCCCTCAGTAGGGGTGTGCAGGAGCCAACTGATCAATATTTCTCTCTCTATCCCTCTTCCTTCCTTCCTCTAAAATCAATAAAAATATTAAAAAAAACTCAAAAAGCCTCTTATTAAGACATGTACATGTAGTTAATCATAGAAAGTAGTAGTCTTCTAAGTCACATGAATATTAATTATACTTTGGAAAATCCATAAAGAATTGCAAGAACATTTTAAGCTCTTAGAAAGTTTTACCTAATTTCTCCATATATAATTTTGTAAGGTACTATTTAGTTTATGAAGTTTCAAATTGTTCCTAGAATTTTCTTTATAAAATTTTAAATACAGTAAAAATAATTTTTCTATTCTTCCTAGTCACATTTAAAAATATTTTAGTTTATACTAATAATAATAATTACTAGGCTAATTAATGATTTGGCAAATCAATTCAAGAGTCTGTTTTATAAAACAGTATGAAATTGAACTAATCATGCCTTTTTTTGGTTGTTGCTACTATTAGAAAATTCTTGAGACATATCCTATCTAATAAACGGGTAATATACAAATTAACCATCACCCCGTGACAAAGATGGCAGCGCCCAGTCCCCTCAGTTCTGGGGGGGGCGGGCAGCCGCTGAGAGCGAGCAGCGTGACAAACCTGGCGGAATGCTTGATTCGTCGTTGTGGCGACGAGGCAAGCATTCCGCCCTAGCCCTGTGGAGGGCCTCTGGGCAGCGGGCGCACAACGGCTAGGGCCTCTAGGGGAAAGGAGGGTTGGCCTGCAACCTCTGTGGCCGAGCACGTGCTGGGAGAGGAGAAGGCGGGCCCACCTCCCACAGAAGAAGCACAGCTCCCTCCTGCGACTGGTTGTTCCGCCATTCAATCGATTTGCATGTTACGCTTTTCTTAGGCTATGCTGCCTCATATCCTATCTAATAAAAGAGTAAGATGCAAATTGACCGTACCCCCGCTACACCCACAAGCCACTCCCACCAATCAGGAGTGAGTATGCAAATTAACCCAACCAAGATGGCTGTGGTCACGGAGCGAGCAGGAAGCTTGGGTTTCCCCGGCCATGGAGGAAGCCAAGCTTTCTGCACACCCTGGCAGGCCCAGGCCTCCACTCAAGGCTACAAAGTTTCAATTACAGAAGGTAAATAAATCCAAATAAAAATGGCTGCGGCCATGGAGCTGGAGAGAGCAGGAGGCTTGATTTGCCCCAGCGATGGAGGAAGCCAAGCTTTCCGCACAACCTGGCAGGCCCAGGTCTCCACTCAAGGTTACAAAGTTTCAATTATAGAAGATAAATAAATCCCAACAAAAATGGCTGCGGCCACAGAGCGAGCAGGAGGCTTGGCTCTGCTCAAGGCTACAAAATTTCAATTATTGAAGATAAATAAATCCCAGATACCAGGGCCTCCACTTGGGTCGCCGGGTGGGCATGCCAGCCTGCAAACCACCACAGGCCCCTCGCTCAGGCCGCCCCACGCCCCAAGGGAACCCCCACCCCGATTTGGGACACCCTTGAGGGAAAACCAGCCGGCCCCTACCCGTGCTCCAGGCCTCTATCCTATCTAATAAAAGAGTAATATGCAGATTGACCATCACTCCAACACACAAGATTGCTGCCCCCATGTGGACACAACATGGCTGCCACAAGATGGCCAGCAGGGGAGGGTAGTTGGAGGGATCAGGCCTGCAAGGGAGGGCAGTTGTGGGCGATCAGGCCAGCAGGGGAAGGCAATTGGCAGGGACCAGGCCTGCAAGGGAGGGCAGGTAGGGGCGATCAAGCCTGCAGGGGAGGGGCAGTTAGGGGTGACCAGGCTGGCAGAGGAGGGAAGTTGGAGGTGACCGGGCCTGCAGGGAAGGGCAGTTGGTGGGGACCCAATCCTGCAGGAGAGAGCAGTTGGGGGGACCAGGCCTGCAGGGGAGGGCAGTTAGGGGTGACCAGGCCTGCAGGGGATCAGTTAGGCATCAATCAGGCTGGCAGGGGAGTGGTTAGGGGATGATCAGGCTGGCAGGCAGAAGTGGTTGGGGCAATCAGGAAGGCAGGAAGGCGAGCAGTTGGGAACCAGCAGTCCTGGATTGTGAGAGGGCAGTCGGACATCCCTCAAAGGGTCCCATATTGGAGAGGGTGCAGGCTGGGCTGAGGGACAACCCCCTACCCCCCGTGCATGAATTTCGTGCACCGGGCCTCTAGTGTGTGTGTGTGTGTGTGTGTGTGTGTGTGTGTGTGTGTATGTATATGTATATGTATGTGTGTATATATGTATATCCTATATAATAAAAGGCCAATATGCAAGTCAACCAAACAGCGGAACGACAGGTCACCATGACATGCACTGACTGCCAGGGGGCAGACGCTTAACCTTTTGCACTCAGATGTCGAGTGTGACTCGACACGGTTAGCATTGGTAGCAGCTCGAGAAAAATGCGAGTGCAAACCCTTTGCACTCGCTTGCTTTTTTCTCGAGCTGCTACCGATGCTAACCGTGTCAAGTCACACTCGACATCCTAGTACAAAGGTTAATGCAGGAGCTGTCCCCTGGTAGTCAGTGTGCTCCCACAGGGGGAGCGCTGCTCAGCCAGAAGCCGGGCTCACGGCTGGCGAGCGCAGCGGCTGTAGCAGGAGCCTCTCTCGCCTCCATGTCAGCACTAAGGATGTCCAACTGATGGCTTAGGCCCACAGGCGTCAGTTGGACATCCCCCAAGGGCTCCCGGACTGCGAGAGGGCGCAGGCCAGGCTGAAGGACCCCCCCCACCACCACCAAGTGCACGAATTTCGTGCATCAGGCCTCTAATATATATATATATGTATATGTGCATATATGCTGTCTTTAGGTACATTTTCATTGCTTCAAATTCCAAGTCCTTCCTGTTTTTTGTTTTCTATTTTAATCAAAATAGAATTCATTTGTGTAATTTAAAAAGTTTTGTTCTATATGCAGTAACATACTTGAATTTAGACCATAAATTATGAATATATATATATATTGCTGACAAAAATCCTTTACAAGAAACGTTATATTAAACATAGAGAGGAGTTCTAAGTAATTACCATGTGTTGAAATTACACTATGTATTAGGAACTATGTTTATATATATATATAGCATTATTTCAATTAGAATCTCAAAACAGAGACATAAGATAATATCCTTATATGCTCAAATCATAGACTTTAAAACACTGGGTTCAAATATCAAATGTGATTCCAATACCCATGTTATTTCTACCATATATTACCTCTCAAACAATTTTATAAGTTCCAGAAATATACATTTTTTAGCCAATAAAGTTTTACCTGGATTCTACACATGTTCTCTCTGAAGGCATCTTTCATTTCAAGAAAACCCACATCTTTCCTGAAACCTTTGTTTTTTTCTTGATTGCTCTGTTTAGTCCAAATAGAATTGGTTTGGGAATCTTCATCATTTTGAATTTCTTTCTGTATGTATGTAAAAATGGTTTAGGCAATCAATTAAGTATAATTTTAACATAACTGCACTTCTTATGGTATTCAACTTTTAACTATAACTGCAAAATACTTTGACAGCCAAACAAGTAGATAAAATGCACTCTCCCAAATTAAAGATTATTAAACCCTAGTGAATTCTTTCAGGGAAAAATCAAGGTTGTGAATAATGAAGTGATTTCTGTGTATCTCAACAAAAACTAGTGCCTTGTTGCTCTAGTAGCAATACTTTTTACAATTAATCATTAACAAAACTATTTTATCTAGTCTGTCCAAATCTACATCAAAATTTTTCAGATTATAGATTACCTCACAGTATTGTTCAGTTTTTTACTGATAAGACTTCTCATTTGCAAGAATATCACAGATCGAGGGGAAAAGAGGCTGAGTAATGGCTGAATTCACAGCTCTGATTTTATCTGAATAGCAATAACTAATTAGCTTTACCCAACTCTTTTTCAAACATATTTCTCTTGCCAAGAAATCCAAACTGATTCACAAACCACCTACCACTAATTTAAAAAATACTTGCATATACATAATTCTACAAGTTTAGAATAAAAAGTTGGAAGTAAAGATGAGTTCATGACAATTCCCAAAATGTACATGAAAGGGCATTCAGAGATTCACTATTTTTACACAAAGAGTATAGAAAATCACTGTCCTCCTAGGGAATAATTATGATATAAGCCAAAGTGTGGTAAGGCCTATGGTGTGATCTTTGGTTCCCTTTCACTTGTAAAAGCTTCCTACGTGGACACGAGGGCCCTTTAGCAGGCTACAATCCTGCAGGGAATGACACCTGAGAGTAGTTGACTAAATTTCTTCAATTATTCAGGAAAGTGAAATTAAAAACTAAGAAAAATGAAGACATTTATTCCTTCCTATTCCTAGCATCAAGAAAATAATTACTCTGAAGGTACAAAGAACAATTTCTGTTGTGGACAACTTGAAGTGGAATCAAAGTTGTAGAAGAAAAGCTTGACATCAAAATGAAGTTAACTATTTTCTACTCAGAAGTGATCATAAAATGCCTTTCCTATTTGGACTGAATGGTAATGAACTCCTAGCTATCTATGCCAGAACTTATAAAACAATGTATTCTAAAAACAAAACTAAGTTAGAAATTATTTACTTTTTTTAGTTGATAAACTATTGCTTCCCTCAGAATCGGAATCTGAATGTTTACAGATTACTGCAAAGAAGATTGTGGGTAAAACATACTACATATTACACTTTAATCATTTCCATGGAAAATAAAAATTCAGGTACTTTTACTAATCTGTGCAGTTAAGAATGACTTTCATTTTGTTGACAGTTAATTCTACCTTTAAACTGTTCAGACAGATAAATCAGGATGCTTCTGGCTGCAATATAAAACCAACTCAAACTAAAAAACATGGAAATGTACTACCTCACAGAATGGCAATATGGTCTAGCACTAAGGTTTCAGGATTGGTTAATCCAGCAACTCAAGCATCTCAACGAGGGTCCAAATTCCGTCTCTATATTCTCTATCTATAGTTAGGCTACTTTTTCTCATAGTCAAACAATGGCCGCTAGTGGAAACATTTAGGTTACATTCTCCCATCTTCACATCTTGTAGGAGCACGCTGCTGGTGACTCTCTTTTCAGAATGAAGAATAAACTTCCTAGAAACTCTTCTATACCTCTTTTCATGTTCCATGGATCAGAACTGGTTCATATGGCCATTCCTAACCCAATCACTTTCAAGGGCAATGAGATTATTTGTAGTTCAAGCAGGTCCATCCCTTGAGCTCAAGTCAAATTTCCACTCTACAATGCTGCTATTCAGTA
Organism: Eptesicus fuscus; assembly: GCF_027574615.1. Classification (NCBI taxonomy): domain Eukaryota; kingdom Metazoa; phylum Chordata; class Mammalia; order Chiroptera; family Vespertilionidae; genus Eptesicus; species Eptesicus fuscus. The sequence goes on from NC_072476.1 coordinate 59,722,021, forward strand.
GGGAAAGATCTATAATAATAAAAGTGTAATATGCTAATTAGGCTGGACGTCCTTGTGGACGATCTTCTGGACAAAGCCGGGGCTGCAGCTGTAGGATCGAGGCAGCCACCACAGCTGCGAGGGAGGGATTCAGGCAGCCGCCATGGCTGCGAAGGCTTACTCTGGCACGAATTTCATGTATCGGGCCTCTAGTAATTATATATTTCATCTACTCTTGGAAGACGCAAAGGTTTTTCAAAGGTTATGTTTGTTAACAAAGATGAAATGAGAACTCATGTGCCAGGATTTATGCAAGATGATTCAGATCTAACTATGGAAAAGATAGGTATCATCCTTGATGACATGGTACTTTTAGTTTAGATGTGGAAATAGACATTAGCTAAGTAATCAAGCAACTAATTAATTATGATCATAATGAATAGTATAAAGCAAAATAATTCTATAAAAACACATACCAAGTGAACCTAACTTAATACAGTGATCAAGAGGATTCTTTGAACAGGCAATATTACCAGAACCTGAATGATGAGCACAGGGAGTGAGAGAGTATGGGAAAAACCTTGCCAGTCAAAGAATATATCTTTTGAGAAGTCACTAAGTTAGAAAATAGCATGGCCTATTAAAAAATTGGGAGAAGACCGTTTTATTACAGTAAAGCAAGCATAGAAAAAAGTGAAGCAGGATATAGTTCAAAAGGTACGAGTGACAGGAATCCTATGGAAACTTGTAAGCCATGTAGAGGTTTAGAACTTTATCCTAAGACAATGGGAAGCCATTGGATGGTTTGTTTGTTTGTTTGTTTATTTATTTATTTATTTATTTTTGTTAATCCTCACCAGAGGATATCTTTCCACTGATTTTCAGGGAGAATGGATGAGAGAGGGAAAGATAGAAACATTGATGTAAGAGAGAAACATCTAATGCTGCCTCCTAGATGAGCCCCACCAAGGCCCAGGATGGGAAGGAGTCTGCAACCAAGGTTCGTGCTCTTGACCAGAATCAAACCTGGGACCCTTTGGTCCACAAGCTGACACTCTATCCAGTGAGCCAGACCGGGTAGGGTCATTGGATCATTTAAATAGGAGAGTGACAGGATCAGAATTGTTTTAAAAAGAATATTTTGGCTGTTCCTTCTGAATGAAGTAGCATGGACTAGAGAAAGGAAAGATAAGAGTAATTAGGAAATTAGCAGGAGTATAAAAGTAAAGTAACAGAAAGACTAATTAGGAGTTGACTCCAGGAGCACAGGGTAAAGAGGATAAACTAAATATCATCTATATATATATAAAAGGCTGTGTCCGTCCGTCTGACCAGTAGCTATGTTGCGCACTGACCACCAAGGGGCAGACAATCAATGCAGAACCTGCCATGATGTGCACTGGCCATTTACAAAGAAATGGCATCACTGACCTGACACTGACAAACCAACACTTGGCTTGGTGGGACACGGGCCCCGAAACCACCCCGGAGCAACACCCAAGTGGTACACGGGCCCCGAAACCACCCCGGAGCAACACCCACCAAATCGCAGCCAACACTGCCGAGACCCCATGGCGCAAAATGCAGCCCATAGACCAGCCCAGCCTGGAAACGGTCGCTGTGGGCTCCAAATAATGACGTCATGTAGCAACGCCCAGCTTCCTCTCCCTAGCAACTAGCCTCCTTGGAGTTTATTCACCTCAGGAATACGACTTGCTTTATAGCCAGGTGAAAACATTTTACAGTTTAACCAAATGTTTGTGAAGCATTTTCATATGCCTCATCTCATTTGACCCTCACAGAAGTCCTGGAGTAGGTAGATAGGAGACTCTGTAGAATCCTATTTTCTTTTCATTATCCAGAAAACGGAGATTTAGAAAGTTTAGAATCTTGACCCAATTGAAAAGAAGAAATAGTGGAACTTGAAAATGACTTCAGGTTTTCTCACTGCGCAGAATATAGTCAAACACTGCTACAGTTAAATATTTTACCCTTTGTTCTCCCTGTGTGATCTACAATAATAATCTGCTTAGTGTTGATATTTACTGCTGTTGCTGACAATTACCTAAAAGAGAAGTTTGGGTGCTTCACTGGAAAAAGTTTAGCTAAATCAGAAAGCAGGTCTAATTAAGCAAGTTTATTCTATATCCTATATAATAAAAGGCTAATATGCAAATAGACAAAACGACAAAAGAACTGAACAGCCAAACAACCGGTTGTTATGATGTGCGCTGACCACCAGGGGTGTGCATGGAACATGGCAGCCATTGGCAGCAGGGGCAGAGCGCGGAATATGGCGGGTGTCGGCCATGGCAGAATAGTGGAGCAAGTGAGCCCGGGTGCCAGACCAAGGCGGAATGCCAGTCACTGTCATCGGGGCGAGCCTCTGGTGGTTACTGAAAATACTATGCTTCCGCGTACCATTGTCCTGCCCGGCACTCACACCTGCTGCCAGCACCAGCCCCACTCGCACCCGCTGCCAGTGCTGGAGCCACTACTTGCACCTGCTGCTGGTGCCCGGCGCTGGCCCCAATCACTTGGAGCTGTCAGCGGGTGCGAGCGGCAGCTGCCAGCTCCTATCACCCTTCAGGGCTTCACCACCTCCCCTTGCTCCTGAGGGGTGTATCAGAGCCGACAGCCACCTCTTGCACCCGTTGCCAGTGACGGCCATGCTCACACCCACTGCCAGCACTGGAGCCACTGCTGACACCCGCTGCTGGCGCTGGCCCCAATCTCTCTGTGCCATCAGCAGGTACGAGCGGGGAGTGCCGCCATCAGTGCGTTGGAGCAGTGACGGCAGGAGCAAGGCTGCAGGCAGATGGGACGGAGGGGGAGGGCTGCAGCAGGAGGGGCTGGGTGGGGGTACAGAATAACCCCAAAATTCACATATGATACTATAGTCCAGTTATTTTATTTATACCTACATTAAGACACTTAAAATTATTTTGTAGTAAACATCACTAAAGCACTTGAAAACAAAAGTAGAAACTCTAAGACAATTTTAAATTGAATAAGCAAATTTCTGTTGGAATTATCAAAAGTATTCTTGAATACTTAAATAACTAAGAGCAATTGCCTTAAAATGTCATTTTAATTACTTTTACTCATTATATTTAAAAAATTCAGAACATAATTTTACTATGTATTACTATATCATTATTTTATTTTTTAAAAAAGCTTTAAAAAATATCTACTATTTATTTTACTTACCTCTAACAGAAAATCCCCTAGATATTGAATTGGATAAAATGGACCCTTAAAGTTATCTTTTTCTTGCTCAGCCTTGATTCTTGCATTACTGGCAATCACATGAGTTATTCCAGTTGGTGAACTTTTTGGTAAAATAACATTTGCTTTTCCAGCCTCCAAAACTCTAAATAAAAATGTAAACAATTTAGAAAGTATTTTTTAAATAAATATATTCAGTCAAATTATCTAAATCAATAACTTCTTTAGAGTAGCAGCGCAATTTCCTGAAAGGAGTTATATTCCTTTGGAGTATTTGAGTGCCATGAAGGATAATTATTGCAATGATTATAAGTTGCTCAAGCAAATGTTTAAGAAATTGGGCTATTCATTCTACTTATCAATTTCTTGATATAGGAGAAATTAAAAACCAAGAATATTAAATTCACTTCTTAAGGAAAAGTCACCTTAATAAGCCAATGAAATAATAAAAGAAGTCTAAGGAACTAGCTACTTCAGAAGGAAACATACCTCCAAGGAAATCATTCCGAACCACAAAAAATGGAACTAGTTGCTAACCTTCTTCTAATAATTAGGCATTGAAAAGGTTTAACTTCCTATCTAATAAAAGAGTAATATGCAAATTGACCGTGCCTCTGCTACACCCACAAGCCACTCCCACCAGCCAATCAGGAGTGAGTATGCAAATTAACCCAACTAAAATGGCTGCATCCACGGAGCGAGCAGGAGACTTGGGTTTCCCCGGCAATGGAGGAAGCCAAGCTTCCCGCACACCCTGGTCGGCCCTGGACTCCACTCAAGGCTACAAAGTTTCAATTATAGAAGATAAATAAATCCCAAAAAATGGTGGCAGCCACAGAGCTGGAGAGAGCAGGAGGCTTGAGTTGCCCCGGTGATGGAGGAAGCCACACTTTCCGCCCGCCCTGGCCTGCCCTGGTCCCCAATCCAGGCTACAAAGTTTCAATTATAGAAGATAAATAAATCCCAGATACCAGGGCCTCCACTTGGGTCACCAGGGGGCGTGGCCGGCCTGCAAACCACCACAAGCCCCTCGCTCAGGCCACCCCACGCCCCAAGGGAACCCCCACCCTTATCCAGCACACCCTTCAGGGCAAACCAGCCGGCCCCCACCCGTGTACCAGGCCTCTATCCTATCTAATAAAAGAGTAATATGCAAATTGACCATCACTCCACACAAGATGGCTGCCCCTATGTGGACACAAGATGGCCACCACAAATGGCCAGCAGGGGAGGGTAGTTGGGAGGGACCAGGCCTGCAAGGGAGGGCAGTTGTGGGCGATCAGGCCTGCAAGGGAGAGCAGTTGGGGGGTGGGGGGGAACCAGGACTGCAGGGGAGGGCAGTTAGGGGTGACCAGGCCTGCAGGGGAGGGCAGTTAGGGGCAAACAGGCTGGCAGGGGAGCAGTTAGGCATCAATCAGGCTGGCAGGTGAGTGGTTAGGGGGTGATCAGGCTGGCAGGCAGAAGGGGTTAGGGGCAATCAGGTAGGCAGGCAGGCGAGCAGTTGGGAGCCAGGAGTCCTGGAGTGTGAGAGGGATGTCTGACTGCCCGTTTAGGCCCAGGAGGATCGGACCTAAACGTGCAGTCGGACATCCCTCGAGGGGTCCCAGATTGGAGAGGGTGCAGGCTGGGCTGAGGGACACATCCCCCGGTGCATGAATTTCGTGCACTGGGCCTCTAGTTAATCTATATTAAGAAATACTTTACATTTACATTTAGAAGACACGCACACACACAGACATACATATCCCAAAATCATGAAAGTTCTGATTCTGTTTAAGAATTTAGAAAGCTACAAGAGAACACTGCTACCACCTAACAATGAGAAAAAGCCAAATAATCTACAAAAATCATAATTTTTCCTGAATCTGTCTGAGAACTAAGGTAACAAGACAATCAAGAAACTGAATTTCCATCGAGTAATAAACATCTTTGTGAAGAGACTGAACACCCAAACTAGTATTTCACTTTTGCCCAAGCACAGGCGAGAAGTTATTAACATAAAATCTAGTAAGAATCAATAAATTTTTAAAAATTTAAGGCCAAGTGAAGGTATCATGACAGTTTAGTATAACTAGGAGTCTCTGGCCCTCTTACTTGTAAACCTCTTTGCCATAGACCTCCATTAAGTATTCATGAAAGAGTGTTGGAGCAGGTAACAAAGGAAGCCCCTATTGGTAGCACAGATGGGCCAGCTGGGTCTGGTTGCCACCAAGTAATAGATCTAAAACCAGATCCACTTCCCTGGATCCTTCTCTTGTATAAGCAAAAGCCTTAAGCCATTTGGGTAAGGTAAGAAAGTTTTCTATCTTCAGAATTCAGGAAAGGTGCTTTTGATGGAAGAGTGGAAGTAAAACCCACCTGCCTCTGTGGAGGGATAGAAAAACCTGCTGTGCAGCCCAAAAACAGATTCACTGTTTCTGATTGAAGGGTAGAAGCAAAATCCATCTGTTCCTGGAAGAGGGGCAGGAATTCAACTAGGGTTTAGGATCCTGCACCAATACAAACTAGAGATCTAATACTGGGTAGTGGTTAAAAATTATTTCTTGCCAAAGGCCCTGCCCATAGGTAGCAGGCAAGAATATGGCTGCCTTGGGGGACTGAGACACAAACACTGAGGAAGTACCAACCAGGGACCAAGAACACAAAGAATGCTTAAGAACAGAGCTTATCCAGCAGAACTGACAATAAACACATCCTTAACCCCACTCCAGAAATGAGCAACAAAGCAAGAGACAAACAGTATGAAGAGAGAGTCCTTTCAAGGATCCTTTTAAGAGTTTGTTCAGTAGTACAGGTGAGAGTGAAGAAAGAAAGAAAACTAATTAAAAACTTTCTAGAACCCCAGGCTGCACACTAAGCCCAAAAAACTGTAGCCCATTGCTGCAGTAAATTGAAATGATGCATTGAAGGTGACTATAGCATTAACAAAACCCCAAAACAAGATCAACCACCAAAACCCCTAACCAACTCAACCACCCCTACTAACTATCTTACAGAAGAGGAAGAATATGTTTTTGGATATAAATATTATTTACCTCTTCTGTGTATGATATCTATGCATATAATAAAAAATACAAGACATATACGAAAAGCAAAGGTGGGGGGGAAATTACTGTCAAGAGATAAAGGAATAAATAGCAGAAAGATGATCCACATGTTGAAATTGTCAGAAAGTGACTTTAAAGTAACTTTGACTGACATGGTATAGGATATAGTAAAAGGGTGAACAATCTACATGAGGCGATAGGGAATTTAGGAGAATATTTTTTTAAAATGGTAGAAATAAAAGATACTATATCAAAGAGACAATCCAACCTCAGAGGGAAGGCAGAGGGGAGTGGGGTGGGAGGGGGGAGAAGGGCATGAGAGATCAACCAAAGGACTTGTATACATGCATATAAGCAGAAAACATGGACACAGACAGTAGAGGGGGATGGGAACGACTGGGGAGGAGTCAATGGGGGAAAAGGAGACATATGTAATACTTTAAACAGTAAAGAATTTTTTTAAAAAGATACTATATCAAAGAAGAATTTCTTTGATAGACTTATTAACAGACTGCCCATAACTGAGGAAGGAATATCTGAACTTGATGATAGGGCAATAGAAATTATCTAACTGAAACACACACACACACACACACACACACACACACACACACACACACACACACAAAAGAACAAAGCATACAAAAAATGTGGGACAGAAGCACATGTTCCAAAATATAGGGATAGCACTCCAGAAGGAAAAGAACACAATAAATATTTAAAAGAATTTTCCATAATTAATATGACACACACAAAAAACAAAAACCTGAAAGTGTTCAAGAAGCTCAGAGAACCCCAAGCAAATAACATAAACACAGATAACAAATAATAAACTAATCAACAAATAAACAACACACACACACACACACACACACACACACATACCTGGACACATAATCAAACCATTAAAGAGCAAAGGTCATATTGCTTTTTAAATTTTAATTTCCAATTGTTCATGACTGGCATATAAAAATGCAATTTTTATATAGTGAGTTATCCTGTGATCTTGCTAAATTCACTAATTAATACAATAACATTTTTTCAGTAAATTATTTAGTATATGACCATGGTTTTCAGGATAAAGGCAATATTTCATATTTTTTCTTTACAACTCTAGGCTCTTATTTATTTTCTTTGCCTTATTGGACTTGCTAATACCTCTAGTAAAATGCTGAATAGAAGTGGTCACAGTAAACATGCTTTGTCTTGTTCTCAATTATGGAGGAAAATATCCATGATTTTAAGTTTAGATTTTGTCATACATATTATTTATCAGGTTGATGTTACAAAATTCTTATCAAAATATTTGCAAATAGAATCAGCAAGTATTAAAAATGAATAATACTACATGATAAAGTAGAGTTTATCTCAGGAGTATCAGTTTGGTTTAACATTTAAAAATTGACAAAATAATTTAGCATATTATCAGAATAAAGGAGAAAAGCCAATTGTCTCAATAGATACAAAAATTTTTCAAGAATGTCCATTTATAATAGCATCTCAAAACAATAATAAGTACCTAGGGTTAAATTTAACAAAATATGTAGTAAACTTATACAACGAAAATTATAAAACATTAATGTCAGAAATTAAAAAATGATTTTTAAGAAAGAAATTTAAAAAGACTTGAAGGAATATACAATTTGTTGAGAGAACAACTCAATATTGTTAAGATCTCAATTCTCTCCAATTTGATCGTAACTTCAATCCAAATCCCAATCCCAATCACAGCTTGTATTTTTTGTACAAATTGACAAACTGATTCTAAAATGTGTATAGAAATATAAAAGATCCACGTCACCAAAACAAATTTGAAAAAGAGAATACTGGAGGATTCATACTTCCTGATTTAAAGACTCATTATAAAGTTACAGTAATTCAAACAGTGTGTTGTTAGTATAGGTAGAGACAGTTATCAATGAAACAGAATAAAAAATCCAGAAACAGACCACACAAATATAGTCAACTGATTTCAAAAACGCCAGGGTAACTGCAAAGCAACTGGAACCCTCATACGTTGCTAATGAGTTTGTAAAATGGTACAACTACTTTAGAAAACGGTTTGGTATTTTCATATAATGTTAAGTGCACAATGGCCCTTTGAGCCAGCAATTTTATTCCTAGGTATCTACCCAAGAGGAATGAAAACTTGTCTACCTGAAGACTTGTACTCAATGTTCATGGCAGCTTTAATCACATTAGAAAAAAAACAAAAAATTCCACAAAAGTCCCTCAGTGGTTGAGTAATAAATGGGTTGCGATATATCCATAGAGTAGAATACCACTCAGCAACAAAAAATAAACTGCTGATTCACACGAGGTAGACAAATCTCAAAATCAAATGAGTATATACAATATGATCCCATTTATATAAATCACTCAAGGAAAATAACAAATCTAATCTACAGTGACAAAAGAAATCACTGGTTGTCTGGTATTGGTGGAGCAGATTTAAATGTACAAAAACACAACAAAATGTTGTAATGTTAATGTTACAGATCAGAGTGTAGTGAGGTTAACATAGATGTACAACTGATTTGTCCAAACTCATCAAAATGAACACTTAAAATGTGTGGATGTTATTATCTATAAATTACACTTTAGTAAAGGTAAAGTCTTTGCAACTCACCCCCACCAAAAGTCATGGCAATCTTATAGTTAGTTTACCCAATAAGAAGCCTTTTTAAAAAATGATATAAAAGATTTTAAAAAATGGAATGATGGAAACAGTATTAACCATGAAAAATGCACTATATAAACCCAGAACAAAGCCTCTGTGATAACATATTTCACTTGCAAAAATGTAACTGCTTTAAAATTTTTTAAAAAATTTGTGTTTGACTCAGAGAAAATAAATAACATGGAAAGTAAAATAAAGACCACAAAAATAATTTGAAGCAATACTATAAAATACATTTTGTTCCATTAGATACGTATACTTAAATGTTAGAATGGCTTAAGTAGGAAATCAAAGAGTAAACCACATGGCTCACTTTAATTAAACTAATAATTGCAAAGAAATACAGAAAGGTATTCAAGCAAACCAAAACTGTTTTCTCATGAATTGTTTAGCTTTTATAAGGTCTTATCTTACCTTACAAGAGAATCACTTCGCTTATCAGCTCTAACAAGGAGGACAACTTTCCATCTGTGAAAGGCTCCTGGAGCACCAGTGCGTTTCAGTTCTTCACGCCATCTTTTAGGTGCAGATTGCATTTGAGGTGAATAATGGGAATCTTTTTCAATTTTATATCCCCACTCGTAAGTTGTTTCATCAAGCCATCTACCACTTTTGGCACTATGAATTATGTAGTCCTTAGTTAGTACCCACTTTCCTAAAAAGTAAATAAGCTGTCAATAAGAATTTTGGTTCTGATAAGTGATAAACAATAAAAATCAAATATCAAATAGAATTTAATCTTTCTGAAAACTGAAGACACAAATAAATGGAAGCATATACTGTGCTTATGGACAGAAAGAATTAGCACTGCTAAAATGTCCACACTACCCAAAGCCATCTACATTTTCAATGCAATCCCTATCAAAATAGCAATGTCATTTTTCACAGAACTATAACAAGTGACCCTAAAATTTATTTGGAACCACAAAAGACCCTGAATAGACAAAGCAATATTGAAAAAGAAAAAGAAAGTATATTACAAGGCGACAGCAATCAAAACAGCATGGTACTAGAGTAAAAACAGACACATAGATCAATGTAAGAGAGGGCCCAGAAAGAAACCCATTGTTATAGGATAAATTAATTTATAATAAAGGAGTCAAGAATATCCATTGGGATAAAGAGATTATCTTCAATAAATGATGTTGGGAAAACTGGATATATGAAAAAAAAAAACACAAAATTAGGCCACTTTCTTACACCATACACAAAAATAAACTAAACATGAATTAAAGACTTAAATATAAAACCCAGAACCATAAAACTCCTAGAAGAAAACACAGGCAATATTTTTTTGGATATATCTCCTAAGGCAAAGACAATAAAAGCAAAAATAAACAAATGGGACTACATCAAACTAAAAAGATTTTGTACTGCAAAGAAAACTATCCACAAAACAAAAAGGCAACTTCCTAAATCAGAGAAGATATTTGCAAATGATATATTCGATAAGGGGTTAATATCCACAATATATAAGGAACTCATACAACTCAACACAATCCAATTAAAAAATTAGCTGAGGACCTGAATACACATTTCTCCAAAAATGCCATACAGATGGCCAACAGATACATAAAATTATGCTAAAGGTCACTATCATCAGAGAAATGCAAATAAAAATCAAATCAGATATCACCTGTAAAAATGACTACTGTTAATAAATCAACAAGTATAGGTAAAAAGGTGAAGAAAAGGGAACCCTAGTGAACTGTTGGTAGGAATGTAAACTGATGCAGCCACTATGGAAAACAGTATGGAGGCTTCTCAAAAAGTTAAAAATAGAACTATCATATGAAGAAAACCAATAAGAAAAGACATATGCACCCTATGTTCATTGCAACATTATTTACAATAGCCAAGACATGAAACAATCAACTTTAGTATCCACTAACTGACAAATGAATAAAGATATGATTTACACACACATCATACACACATACATATATACACACACACACGAAATATTAGCTGTAAAAATAAATGAATCTTTCCATTTGCAATAACATAGATGGGCCTAGAGCATATTTTGCTAAGAGAAATAAGTCAGACAGAGAAAGACAAAATGCCACATGCTTTCACTTATATGTGGAAACACCTAAAAAATTAAATCAACAAACAAAACAGAAACAAACTTATTGATAGAACTGATGGTTGCCAAATGGAAGGGGTTTGGAGGAATAGGCAAAAAAGGTGAAAGGGGTCCAGGAGGTCACGGTTCAATTCCCAGTCAGGGCACAGGCCTGGGTTGTAAGCTCTATCCCCAGTGTAGGGTGCAGGAGGCAGCCGGTCAATGATTCTCTCTCATCATTGATTTTTCTATCTCTCTCTCTACCTCTCCCTTCTTCTCCAAAATCAAAAAATATGTTTTTAAAAAATCATGAAAGGGAATGAAAGGTATGAATTGCCAGTTATAAAAAGTCACAGGAAGGTCAAGTACAGCACAGGGAATATCTATAACAATAAAAGCATAATATGCAAATCGACCAAATGACCGAACAGCAGAATGACCATCCAGACGACCTTCCGGACAGCCACGCTATGACACGCACTGATGCCAGGCCAGCCAAGGTGGGTGCAATGTGATTGGTCGCGGACCCCGCCATGGGCCCACGATCACCCCGCAGAGGGAGGCCCAGGCCACCCTCTGCAGGGCGATCGATGGGGGGACTCCACGATCACCCCACAGAGGGAGGCCCAAGCCACTGGCCAGCAACACTGTGGTGTGTGTGTGGGGTCGGCCAGCGATGGCCCCGCAGAGGGAGGCCCAGACCTGCCAAGTGATCACGTCCCACGCCTGTTACCCACAGAGGGTGACAACCGATGGCAGGGTGGCAAGGGTGAGGGCAGCGCTGCACAGATGGCAAACAGTGGCAGCGGCAGGGGTGGGGCTAGTTGCCGGCAGCCAGGGGAAGGAAAGCCTTGATAGGTCCTGATTACTGGCCAGGCCTAGGGACCCTACCCGAGAGGTCCCGTATTGTGAGAGGGCTCAGGCTGGGCTGAGGGATACCCCCACGCTGGGCACGAATTTTGTGCACCAGGCCTGTAGTCTATATAATAAAAGCCCAGCAACCTTTATGGCAGAACGACCGGTTGCTATGACGCTCTGGCCACAGGAGCTGCCACCAGCACTGCTGGTGAGACTGAGGGCCCGGGGCCAGTTGCATGGCTACTGCCAAGGCGCCGGTAAAGAAGAACACGAAGGTAGCCAGTGTGAGCGTGCAGCTTGAGATGAAGGCTCTGAGGGAAAAATTCAATCAGCTGGGCACCAAGATGATCATCACCAAGACTGGCAGGTCAGGGCGCCCCTTGCCCCGCTGCAACCCTCCACACGTGGCACCAGTCTCGGGCAGCGGCCTTTGGCCTGATCCACGCGAGACTGAGATCCACGTGAGCGAGACTGAGAAGCGGGGTGGTGGGGCGCGGTCTGGCCACCTACAGGTCCCTCTTGGCTCAGGCTAGCTCCTTTGCTCTCCGAGTCCCAGCTCTAGGGACAGCCGCCTGGTGCACTGGACCAGAAGGTACTGCTCAGGAGGCCAGGAAGGTGGCGGAGAGAAACGCTGTGGACCTCCGCCTGATCAGCAGCCCAGGACGCGGCACCGCCAGATATAGAACGGCTCAGAGCACACTGAGCTCGGGGAGAAGGCAGCCGCCTGTGAGGGGCCTTGTCACCAGCCAGCTCCCATTGGATCCCACCTCAAAGGAAACTCGGTCTTTGGTTCCTTAGTTCATTCTATCCCAGCTAAAGAGGAGCAGCTGGGCACATTTTAGGGGAGAATTAAGTCTCTAAAACAGTGTGTTCTGTTCCATGGAGATTGCTACCCAGCTGTCTTAGGCCTAAATTCCAGGTGATTGTGGGGCCTGGATCTGCCACTGGGGCCCGCATCTTCCAATTGGCCTGTATTTGTTGTAAGGGCCCAAAGAGAAGAAGGGGAACAAGTTTTTCGATGCAATGGATTTGACCAACAGACAAAGGTGAGTGCCAGGCTGTGTCTAATGTACACACAGAGACACCAGCTCTGAGTCCGCCTGGCCAAAGGGAGCTCAGGGCCTGTTTGCAGAGCCTTCTGGTGGTTTCTGTTTCCTTGCTGAGGCCGTCCTCCCTGGAAAGCCTGGGGCCCATGCTCAGCTCCAGCTCAGTGGGGCTTTTCCAGGCCCCTCCCCCCGGCCAGCCCCGCCCCCAATCGGTCCCCTACCCCAATCGGGGGCAGGACTGGCCGACCAACCTCCAGCAGCCCCTCCTCCTGGTAAGCCTGGCCTAATCGGCCCAATCAGGGCAGACTAGCCAGACCCCACCCGTGCATGAATTCATGCATCGGGCCTCTAGTATTTAATACTGTAAAAACTATGTCTGATGCCAGATGGGTACTAGATTTGTTGGGGTATACAAAAATCTTATGAGTTTATTTACCTTTAACAGGTATATAAAAATCTAATCACTGTGATATATATAGCTAAAAATAACATAATGTTGTATATGAACTATAGTTGAAAAATAATTAACCTTATTTAACATGAGACTCGAAGTGCTTACCAACATCATCTTTGAATGATGTTGTGTTTTTCTAAATTTTTTATGAGGCCTATAACATGACTGAACATTGTATGTAATCTTTCCCATAATTATAATTCTAATTTTTAGTAAATAAAATCCTATCTAATAAAGAGGGAATATGCTAATTGACCCTCAGACCATCACAAAAGATGGCGGTACCACAGCCAATAAGGAGGGAATATGCTAATTGACTGTCACGCCTCAGAGATGGCAGCGCCCAGTCTCCTCAGCCCCGCCGGGGCCGCAGGCGTATGGCAAGGCCAGGCCCACTCCCAGGTGGCCTCAGCCACTCCATGCGCCTGCCTCTGGAGTCTCCCAGTGCCCTCAGCCCCCCAGCCGCCCAGGGCCAGCCTGAGACGCAGGCAAGCCTCGGATGGCAGCTGCCCAGCCGCCCAGGGCCACCCAAGGCTCAGGTAACCAGGGCCGGCCGAGGCTTGCGCTTCCGGCAGTGGCAGCAGCAGAGGTGTGATGGGGTGTCACCTTCCCCTGATCGACAGGTTGCCCCCCGCCCCTGAGGGCTCCTGGACTATGAGAGGGGGCAGGTTGGGCTGAGGGACAACCTTCCCCGCCCCCCCCCCGCCCAGTGCATGAATTTTCATGCACCGGGCCTCTAGTATAGGTGTAAGGCTTAATAAAATAAAGTGTGCTATTACTTAAATTATAATTATTATTATAATTATTATTATTAAACCCTATTTTGAGTTAGATTTATATTCTTCCTCTTTTGCTAAAAACTTTTCCCATGTTTACAGCATTCTTATGCTTTGTAAAACAAATTTACTGAGTTAGAGAATTTTTCAGGATATTTACAAACATTCTATAGTTGCTTTATCTGGGCATCAATGATCTATTTCAACAGCACAGACAATGTTTGTTTTCATTTGTGGAGTTAATAATGAATCCAAGTGTTTTTCTAATAAGTTACTATAAAAATGGTAAATTCACCTGAGTTAAATACATATTTTTTTGCAATCAGCAGACTAGTCAGATGCCAAATCAATCATAGAAAACTGTAAAAGAAACATCAATGGTGACAAAGAGAGAGGATTTAAAAATCTTAGAAAAATAAAATACCATGATCATTGCTTCATAGAATGGATGAGAGAGGAGGCAGCAGTCGAACAAAAACATTAACTATTTTCAATGATAGATCAAAGAAAAGAAACTTGACCCACAACAGCTGAGACTTCAACAGGTATTTTTTAAAATTTTTGTGCCAAATCTTTCACTTAAAATACTTTTTCTTAAAGCACTTACATGAAAATATTTGTTGAAGGATTTGTGCCTAATACATTTGTCATGTTTTACAAAGTTTTACTCAGAACAATACAACAAAAAGTATATCAAATATAAGTATTTTTAGAAAAATACCAACATAAACATACCATCTTCCTAGGGACTAAGGTACTTTTTCTTTAACATGAAGATTGATTTTTTTTCAAAGATGGAGGGAAGGCCTTAACTTACCTGCTGCACAAGCCGCTAAAAATTTTTCACTCTTACATAGGCGTTCAGCTATAAGATGTGTACAATTTTTGTATTTCTGGAAAGAAAAATCCACATGAAAAAATGTTACTAAGATAATATTTCCTATATAACACATTCTTCTTGTTCTTACACTATTATGGGGGCATTTTATCATTTTTAGGTCATATTTTAATTCTAGTTATTTTACATTTGGTAAGTAAAGTTTCTGTACTCACCTCACTCTTAATAAAAGTACAATCTAGTGTTAAAAGCAATTTTCCTAGAGCTTCCTTTTCTTCCATTTTAAATCCTGTCATCTGAATGATATGCTTTGGGGCACCATCTTCCATCTAACACATACACATAAAGAAGATAACATGTTAAGAGATATTATTCACCAGGTTGACTTTATTATTTTTCCTTATTTAAGAGTGCTAAAAATAAACACTGAAACCATTAGATCAGACATATAGTGAATTAAGCACATAAGACTTAATTATAAATACCAATGTTAAAATTGCTTATGTAAATAGAAATTAGTTTTAAAAGTTATCTTCTCAAAATGTGACCTTAAGTAAAATGAGATTTTTTTGTCTGATTTGAACACTGAAAGTTTGCATTACTGCATTCCTTTCCACTAAAATACACTGTTGAATGAATATAATTCTTCAGACATATAATTACATATTATGTTATATAAATATTAGCATAATATTAGCTTCATTTTAGAAGCACGGTTTTTGCTAAGAGCTTGTGAAGTACACTCATTAACAATGAAAATCAGATTTTATACTAATTTTAAAGTCTGTGACAGGTATTGAAGAATATGTGTAAGTTATTGGAGAAACTGATAAAAACTCATGGTCCCACAGCCTTTACACCAAATAATTTAGTATGGTAGGTACAAGTAAGAAGCCTGGATCCCATTCCTAATCTACATTTAACTCATTACCTACAAAATAGATGTAAAAAACGACAAGGTTTTCAAATTTGTTTTGATAGGGACCTTAATCCATATTTAAATGCAGTTCACAAAGCAAGTTGTATCTGAGGTGGCACATTTAGTAAACAAGAAAACGCACAACGTTTCCAATTATAATACAATTTTTTATTTGTTTACATGAGGTTAGAACTTAAGAAGTAAGTAGCTTCTTAGAGAAAATTTAGTTTCTTATTATTGACTAGAGGCCCGGTGTACAAATTCGTGCATGAGTGGGGTCCCTCGGGGTGGCTTATGGAGATCGGGCCCCAGCTCACGCCCCAGCCTCGCAGTCCTGCCTGGCACCCCGCCTTGGCCTGGTGCTGTCCCCTCACCTGCTCCACCATCCCCTATGTGGGGGAGGTCAGGGCCAGGCCCTCCACCCGGCTCCCTCACACTTGGGAGCTGGGTGGTGGCCCCGCCCCCCATCGCCGCCAGTCGCCGTCTGTGGGGTGATCAGTGGGGCGATCGGGCACCCACCTGCACCCGCCTTGGCCTGGCACCACCCGCTCACCTGCTCCACCATCCCACCACGGTCCCGCTCTCTTCGGGGCCCATCGGGGCTGGCAGCACCTCCACTGCCACCTGCTGCTAGCACCTCATCACCAACGCCTGCCATGTTCTGCGCTGCCCCCTGGTGGTCAGCGCACATCATAGCAAGCGGTCAAACACCTGGTCTCCTGGTCAAATGATCACTGGAGGGGACAATTTGCATGTTAGGCTTTTATTATAGGACTAGAGGCCCAATGCATGAAGATTCGTGAAAGAATGGGCCTTCCTTCCCCTGGCTGCTGGCACCGCTTTCGCTCTGGCCCAGAGTCGCCTTTTAGCCTTCCCACACTGCCCAGAGGCCCGGAGCTGCTGGGGAGGTCGCCATGGCCTCATACCGCCCCACCCCCAGCGCCTGCAAATTAACCCATCTTTGTTGGGTTTGCATACTCACTCCTGATTGGCTGGTGAGCGTCATGAAGGTACAGTCAATTTGCATCTTTCTCTTTTATTAGTGTAGATGAGGAAAGCAGGGATTAGAGCAATCGGGGTAACTTCCCATTTCTCTAACAATTTTGCCACCAAGCTCTACATTAGTATTTAACTAATGTCATAGACAGAGCAACAGTATTTGCCTTCTTTCAAGGCAATTAAAAATAATTTTACATTTTAAATTCTTTTTAAAAAGTAAACCTCAAAAATTAGCACTGTTTGAACCCAGGACTAGTAACAGACAACTGGTGAAGTAAAAAATGTCCTCTATGAAATTCTATTTTCAAAGAATAAAATATATAAGTTTATTTTAAATATAATGGACCACATACAGTAAAATTTGAAAGAAAGTATAACTATAAACAAATAAAACATTACCCAGGGTTAAAAGTGACCGACCCTTCATTTCCCTTGCTTAAAGTTTCTAAGAGGAAAAACTTCAGTGAGAGTAAGAACACTTCTGGTTTTTCTCTTGCCTTCGTCACTCCCTGGCTTTGAGAGGACAAATTACTTGAAAGAACTAACTGGATATGCTTTGCTCAGCATATCTGTATATTTGCAATGACGTTGCTATTAATGCTTTCTGACATGTCCTAAGGAGCTGCCAGTAGTAGCCTGTACTGACTGGCTGGGTGGGTAAATCAATTCAGAGGTTATATACTAAGAATCACACTGTAGTTGTATATCAAAGTCACCTCCTCCAAAATAATTTTTATTCAATAAAAAAAGCTGATACTTTGACCTCAATATACCTGACTTTCATATTTCTCTATTGGTTCCAAAAGAGAAAAAAAGGGTGTAATGTATTAACCCTCCAATATCCTAAAATTCAAGATACAGAATAGATAGTATCTTTAAGGATAAAGCTTTTCAATGAAACAAAATTTTTATAAAGTTACAAGGATCTGGTCAGTGAAAAATCAGAAAGTGTACATAATAAGGCCTGGTGTCTTATTAAATAATCATACATGCCAAATAGTAGCATCAGTAAATAAAATGTATGTAGCTTCTTGCACAATCATCCAATTTTTTAAACCATTTTCATGAGTTATAAATAACACAGCTCTTGAGTAATAATACCCAGTAATATAGACTGATAGTACATAAAAACTTCACAAAGAATATGCTATTTTTAAGAAATAATGACAGTCTGATGCAGAACAGATATTGGCACACATACAATAAAGCCACATGTGGGTTATAAGGCATATGATCATAACTAGGGAGAAGTGCTTTCATTAATTCTAGAGAGTTATTATTTAAACAAATCACTTAAGCAAATTTCCTTTAGAAAATGATAGGCTCTTTCAAAATACTAGACAAGTGAAATTCAGCATCGGTTAATATCACCTTGGTATTCAAGGGAAAAGGCAAATCTAAGAGTTTTTAGAATTCTTGAAAGGCATTTTATCAGAAAAATGTAAGTATTTTAACCATACATATTTTACCTACTACATATATTTTATGTATCCCAGAGTTTAAATAGCTATTTAGGAAGCTATTTCAAGAAATGTTGTCAAAGAAGGGAAGATTTTAATCTGGTGTAGAGAAACCAGTGTTATTTAACACTGGTGTAGAGAAACCAGTGTTAAATAATCAGCATATACAGAAAGCAATAAGAAAATCACTGTAATGCTACAACTCGAAAAGTTTTACTTAACGTTGTCCTTTAAATTTTATCCTTCTGCTTCCTGAGATTTAAATGTATGGTCTATAGACCTGTGAGAAAAAAACAATTGATCATATTATGATCCTCTTCTAGATCAAATTAATAGCTATTTTATAATTTGAATGTTTATCATTAATGAGGTGACATTTTAACATATTTTGGTTTGATGCAAAGATGATTAAGTTATTTAGATTTACTAGAGTCAGTGTATAATACAAAGTTTTCATCTTAAATTATATTGTCTTTATAATGGAATATACCCACTTTATATATTTAACATTTTCTGTCAAATAGTTCACAGTAAAATAAGAACAGGACCACCTGTGCTTAATAGTAGAAATCAGGAAAGGCTTTGTAAAGCAACTAGTTTCCTTTGAAAAACAATTAAACATGAAACTGAAATTAAACAAGCAAAGAGGAAATGGGAGAAATACAGGGGGAAAAACAGAATGTCCTGATTCAAACATTATGAAAATATGAATATTAAAAAATAATAATCAGAATACATATTTACTCACAAGTTTATCAGAAAAACTGGGCTATTTGCTAAACTTTCACAAAATTTTAAATCCCAGTGATGGCACAGAATAAGTAGCACAGATTAAAAAACAAATTCCATTAACCTAATCTAATAGTTTCCTATAATAAAATGATCTATTTGAAGCAAAAGCATTTACAATATATTTAGCAATTCTTAATATCATATCACATGACAAACTAATAGCCTAAGTCATAGATCTAATTCATACAGTTTCATGAGAAAATTGTTATCTATATATTAGACATAGACATATATAAATATATAGACAGATTTTTATATTTATAAAATTAGTGGTTTAGTGGGTCTTTCTATGACCCTGCAGGATTAAGAAAACAATAAACAATAGCCTAATATCTAATAAACCCAAAGAGAGCACTATACAAAACTAGTGTAATACCTAGCAACGACCCAAACAATTCAAAGACCTTAAAAGTAGGGTCAAGTTTTGTATAGAAGATGTGTTATGGGGTATGGAGGATCAAGAGCTAACTTCTAGAAGTCTTCCAACACAAGAAAGAAAATAAATATACTGCAATGTAATTGTATCAGTGGCATTTCTAGGGAAATTATATACTTTTCTAGAACTTACAGGAGGTGGTCCTTCAAGATTATACAATAAAAGGGAAAAACCAAAATGAGCACTTAACAATTAAATGTTATTTTTACTGTCAAAAAAATAAAAATTATATACTAGATTCTTAGTTAAAGAAAATGCTCTGTAGTAATTTTGTAAAATATTGTAGTAATTTTAAAAACCTGGTCACTTACCTTGAACCATATAATACACAAACTAAGGAGATAATGATTGAGAACAGAGCTGGCATTTATGCAGAGCAAGCAACTGTCTCTGTGGTATGGACTTTCCCAAAATATCTCCCACATGGGCCTATCCCTGATGCCTGAAATTCCTTTGCAGTTGGTGCCAGTCAGAAATGCAAATAAACCTATAGCACTCATCATAATTAAGAACATTATGCACTAGCTTTTAGGTCCTATGAATTCTTTATGACACATAGCTAGAACACACTTTAAAAATATGACACATAGCCATAATATGTTGAAAAGAGAACTCGGAGAAAAGCAGAGGTAGAAATACAGATATGAATACAAAGATATGGTCCAGGAGGGAGATGAAAGTGCAGGATGCAACAGTTGGGTTAAAGAAGAAAATACTACCAAAAAAAGGGGGGGGGGGGGGGCCTAAAGAGATGCTTTAAAGAGGTCTATGGTAGAAAAATAAGGAGAAACTATTCCTAATCTGCATTATAATTTATTTTATCAGCAGCCATGGGGTATCATACAACTTTGAGAATATAATGTATCTTATAAGTTATATGCTATTAACTAAGATAACTAAGGGATTTATTAAAAAGTTTAATTTATAAATTTGCATTTAAGAACTAAAATTTTTCCTCAAATAAGTTTTACTGATTTGCCTTTTAATTAACACATGCTTATTAAAGAAAATTTGAAAAATACTACAAAGTATAAAGTTTAAAATCACTTCTAAATTCCTTCACCCTGTAATACCACCGTTAATATATGGGGATGGGGAAAGGAGTTTGACTTGAAGGTTTTATGCAAGTGTATGAAAAGATATATATCATGAAAATTAAATATTATACAGTTCTGTATCTTTTTATATAAAATTATATTGTGATCACTTTTTCCATGCCACTGAATATTTTTCACGGTTTTAAGGCTCTAATGTTTTAGGGCAAACCAGTAGTTTCTTAATGTTTGTTACTCAAGTGAACTATTTTCATTTTAAATCTACTTTTTTATTTTATTTTAAACCTAAGGAAAATAACTTTTATACTTCCCTCTAGGAATACAACCAATATTGTTACTTTGAATTCAAGTTGGGAAGATTGTCATGATTTCTGTTACCTAAGAAATTTAACTGGGAAAGGACGAAAGTTCTAAAATTAAATAGGGTCAGTTAAAGTGTTGGATCTTTGTTTGAACCAATATTGCAAAAGGTAGACATAAATCCCAATACTCACACTGTATGAGTCAAATACTATTTGGCTCTGAATGCTATAACATCAAGTGCAGTTTAGGAATTTTTTATCCTTCTGGCTTTGGCTGAATTACATTCCAGTGGCCTCTGGATTTTCTTTTTTATTTTTAAAGATGTACAGTCTGTTTCCTGCCAATCCTTCAAAGGTATGGGATGTGTGTGTGTTTATACAAATATAAATTTATTTTACTAAGGTCTCCAGTGGCGAGACTTGGGGGATGTTCTAACTTCAATGACATTACTTAGAAAAGAAACAGTCATCAACAAGCTCTTAGATGGTATATTTGACAGTACAGGAAGGAAGTGGAGAAGCAGCAGCAAAGCAACTATAGTGAGGAAGAAATGATAAGCTAAGAGGTTTATGGAGATATATCCAGTACTGTACAAGGAACAGACAGGACTGGAGATGCTAGCTTTAGGGATAAAGGGGCCCTTAAGGAAAACAAGAGGTATGACGCTCAGGGCAAAAATAATGAATGGACAGTAGATACTGGTTAGTCATGGGGGCAGGAGAGTGCAAGTCACACCTGCTTCAGTATCCTAAGAACTTTGTATTACTTACTAGGAGCATAAGGTCTAAGGTTGAACAAGCTGTATTTCAACTGAGCTGTGATCTACACACTTCATATATTTTAGTTCATTTCCTTCTCAACAATGCAAGTGCTATTTACCCTTCATATACAAATTAAGGATATTGGAGAACCTGGGACATTAAGAAACTAACTCAAGGCTACACAGCTAGTCAATGGTGAAAACAAGATTCAAAAGCCTAAATCTGTTTCTGCAAAAAACTGTATGCCTTTCTGCAATATCACTGAGTTAATTATCAGAATTTTGTCAAATTATATTGTGATTAAAAGTATTAAACAAAGCAATCGATTTTCAGTTAGTGCAAGAGAAAAATGCATTGCATGAAAAGGAATCTACTATGAGGGTAGGGAGACATTTAGATCATCAATATCACTGAAAATATTTAAACAATTATAAAATAATTTCAGAAAAATAACACTAACATGTAAAATTTCAAAGCATTTCTAGAAAGTCAAGTGCCATTTTTTAATAAAAAAAAAGTTTTCATTATTTCTCTCTCAAAATGGATTTGGTATTAATCACTAGACTAATTCATATGGGCTTTTCTTCATCAAAAAAAATTTTTTAACTATTACTCAATGATAAAGTAACAATTGCTAACTTTAAAAAACTGTATTATTTCAAATAATTTTGATATAAAGTAAAAACTATGTTAACCTAAAAGCTTTAAGGATATTTTTACTTTTAAGCAGCAAGATGTCCTTAAAAGGTAAGAAACAGTATTTAGTGTATTTTATAGCATATATTTCCCATTAGCATATTTAAGGAGAGTCAATCACAATAAGTAAAGATAATATTCCATTTTAGTTATATTTTTGAAAAATACGGTTCTTCACTATCTTTAGCTTTTATTTTTCGGAAGATCTATGGAATTGTTGATTTTATTTTTAAATTTTTTTAAGTAGTGAAAAGACTATCTGCCGGAAACAAATCAGTTTCACTAAAAGAGATGTTGACAGGAAGCCAGGAAGGCCGGTCAACAACGTTAATTGCTCTAACCACTCACCCTTTAGTTGAGATATTGTTAGCTGAAGCAGCCTCCACCTTTGTTTGTCCCATGTAAGTTTCTGTTATTTCCTGCCTAAGGGCTACATGTATATTTCTGTTTATCCTGACTAAGATGGTTTCCCCAAAGCCTCAATAAAAGGGATGGCAGAGCCAGAGCAGTAGTGAGTTCTCCCACTAGAGGTGGACTACCGCCTGGCCCCCCATTTCGCCAAATTGAATTTCTTCAAGTCTCCATTCATTTGTGTGCGGCCCTTCTCCAGAACTTGAACCCTGAACTGGAACCCTGGACCACGCGGGATGTGGAAAGGGATTCCTACAACTATCTTAGAATAATCAAGAAAATACTGTCTAATTAATGAAGCTATATATTGGTTTTCTAAAACCTAATGTTTTTAGACATTAGTGAAAGTTGTGGATAACTATTATGAAATCTTCAGAGTTTTGAACTTTGATTATGAAAAGTACCCACATTTGAGCACCTTTTCAAAGACTTACACCTGATTTATGTTCTTTGCTTTAGGGAAGCAGGAAAATATTCAAACATATAAATGAACTTAAGTATATAAGGCAAGAGAAACTGGATTTAGAAAACAGCTCTAATAGGGGCTTATTTGCATTATTGAAAACTGGCTTTACAATAAAAAATCATACATTCAAGTAGTTGAAAATGTATGCATTCAAGTATACATTTACAATATATATTATACTTTGGGTTAACTTAGAAGACATGATCAAATTAACTCCCTTATAAAAATCTACCCCAAACTCTCAATTATATACTGAACACCTGCAATACAGGTTAAACTTTTTCTAAAATGGGAACATCTTGCATATCAAAAGACACTTCTAGGAACTGAGGCATAACGTACTATCAAACGAAAAAGTTCAGAAGGTGCACTGTGTCTGTCATTCGTACACTGTAAATACTGCTTAAAATTTAATTCCTAATGTTTCAATGGTAAAATTTCCTTTTATTTTGTTGATCTAGAATAGTCATTTGTTTAAAAATAAATAAAGAGCTTGGGGCTTCCAACATCAAGCTCCATCTAATTTCTGGGTCACATTCTGATAAGGAGCACCTGAGACAGGCCAATTTTTTTGCCACTATTTAATCAGAGGCTTTGGGAGTGGAAGAAATCTCAGAATTACCACTAAGTCTTGTTCCCAGCCTTTTTAAGTAGCTAAAATATTATAACCCACAGGCACATGGACCCTCCCCACCTTCAGGGGAATGCGTGTGTGCATGTGCCTGTGCGTGTATTCATATTTAAAGACCTAGAGTAGTTGCTGCAATAACACTTGACCATGTTTAAAAATTCTACTAGGAAGAAAAGAATGACACCCTTTTCCTCGTCACAGGGAGGTGGGCCTGGGAGATCCCAGCCACCTGCTGTGACGCGAAAATACAGAAAGCAGCCAAGAATCTGGGGCTCTGGGAGAAGCGTCCCAGTCGGTTCTATGGAAACGAGAGACGCAGGTGGCCTAGCGCCTGGCTGGCTGGGGACCGAGCTGCGGAGCTGCGCCAACAGGAGGCGGGGGAATTGCTCGGCCCAGCGCCGCCGAGAGGGGCTGGGGCCATCGCCTCCGCAGTGCCGGTGGAGCAGGGCGGGGTCTGCCACTACCGCGCACCCACGCGGGAGCCCAGGCGGGCGAGTGGGAAGAAGAGCGGCTGCCGCGCACCCCCGCCCCTTCCTAGCGTCTCCACGGGGAACGGCAGAAACTTCGGGGGCGCGGAGGAAACATCCCCACGGAGTCAGAGTACACTGTATCTTCCGAGTTGAGGCCCTTTACCTTCCAGGCCGGACTGTCTTGCTTCCTTCAGTTGGTATCAGTGGCGACCAGGCAGACGACTGCTGCGGCAGCACTGGCTGCTCCGCTAATCCGGGCGCTGGGAAATAATTTCCCGCCGCGCGCTCCGTGGCCCCGGAAGCTATTGTATCACTTCCGGTTGGTTGTCAGTGACGCTATCCAGCCGTTGTCAGGTGGGCTGGCCTGGCTCCTGCTAGATCCGCGCTGGAGGTGGGATACTGGTAAGTGACTTTTACGCGTTGCCGCCGGGGCCGGGTTATTTCCGGTCAGGGCACCGTACAGCATCTGGGCTGGGCCAAGGAGTGAGCGGGAGAGGGTTGAACCAGGAGTCCCCATCCATCCCTGTGGTGCTTAGCCCTCTATCCTGCTCGAGAAGGCCCTGGGAGCGCGGCTTACCATCTTCTCCACTTGCAGTATCCATCTCCAAGTTGGAAATTAACCTCCCGTCTCCAAATGTCCCTCAGCAAGGGTGAAGACCCCGTGTACCGCAACTTGGTTTACTGCCGAGTGTCTCTACTAATAATCAAAGAGTGTCCTTACTCTCCCGTTGTTGGCCGGGTTTCTCCACCCTCGATTTTCCAGCGCTGATTTTTACGATACTTTTCCTGAATACTGTTTCCATTGCCCTGGGTGGCAGTGTCTGAAAAGCTGGCAGTCCTGGACACATTTTACAAACATTTTGGAAGTGGGGTATGAGGGTCGTGCCTGATCTAGAATTAATTCAACATCCTCGCTGCTGTTTTGAATTGGGTGAGAATGGTCTTTATTTTCCCTGCTGCTATGAGCTCATGAGGTAGAGAACAAGATTAAAATTTAAACCGTGGACTTTTAAATGCATGCTTTACCTTTTGGAAACACCAGTGATCAGAAAGCAGGTGCACTTTCTTGGAAGGAGTACTGGCTCGCCGCTCCCTGCTTCCTCAATAATGAAGGATTCAGGAGAATTTTAGATGGAGGCCTGGGGTAGCCAGAAAAGTTGTAAAGAGGCAAAGTGCTCATTCAGCCGAAGATTTAAAACAAAACATTATGTAGTCAACCTTGGTGACTCTTGTCTTTCTTGAGTAATGCAGTTTCCTGAGGTAAGTAGTTTTCACTCACCACCTTATATTTAAATCACTTTTTTTTCCTCCAGAAAAGCCAGCTGATTTTTTTTTTCTCTACAACAGCCAATTGCAAAACAAGTTCCAGGGATAACTTTACCAAAAAGAAAAATGCAATAAATATGTTCAATTCGAGGCCTCTGATGCATCAGCAAGTGCCTTGTTACTTTTTTAAAGTAATGCACCATGTTTAGAACAGCACATGGACCTCCTAATCTTGACTAATAATAGTTCAACAAATTTTTATAATCTCCTTTCATCTGAGTTTTGCCATTTTTATCAAATCTTGTGTTTTCCCTTTATGTTTCCAGTTGAAAGGATTGTAATAATTTAATGGAAGTTACATGTTTCCATATAGCAACATGTTTTTAGACAGTGATTTTTAAACCATTGCTCTTGATTTGTGGTATCTCCTGTCAAATTAATATAGCCAATCACTAATACTAACCACAAACAGTTATTGTCTGCCAAATACTGTACTTTCATTATTTTATTTAAACTTGTTCCAGTTCTACAAGAAAAACCATATTATCCCTATTTTGCAAACATTTTATGTTGAAACTCCAAGATGTGTTATTGAGACTCGAAGACATTCCCACAAATTATACAATTAAATGGCAATTGACATTTGAACCCAGTCTACCTGACTATCCACTTGGCCCTGTTACTATGCTCTCTACTTCCTCTCATAACAATCATAACAGAATCATTTTCACTCTCAGGTAAAATTGGATAGACAATATATCACATTCTTGCATTAAGGAATTAAGGGGTTAATTTTTTATGTTAATGTATTAAGGATTAAGGAATGTTTTAGGGATTTTAGGAATTAACATAGGATATGACATATCAATAATCTGATTTCTTTTCTGAGTTGATTCTTGGCCAGTTTTATTATCCTAATTCAAACAAATATAAGCAATCTAGAGATTATCAGTATATTAGTGACTCTACGTCCAGAGCATCAGCTATCTCTTTAGGCAACTTTTTACACATATTTATATACATATGTACTTATGCATGTGTGTGTATGGAGAAAGAGAATGATCACAAATTCATGAAATTAAACTTTGTAATGCCCTGTCAAGAACTGTTATTTGCTGGTTATTAGCAAAACTGTTCTCTCCTGCTCATATAACCCTCAGACAGATGGTGATTATCACACATTTTAAGGGAATATGCTTAAACATACCCATTCCAATATTCTACATAATGTAGAGAAATAGAAATAACCTAATTGTCAGGGAATTCACTAAAATATAGTTGCAATGACCAATACTGGAAATAACAGAACTTAATTCTAAAGAGTATCTTGTTTTATTGAAAGACTATATATATATAACTATATATATATATATATATATATATATATATATATATAAAACTAGTCTCATCCTGATGTGTACTTTATTATATTGTATTAACTATATGAAAGATATTTGCTTTGCATGCCCCACAGGTAGATCTCAATGATTATTTTTTTAATTGATTTTAAAGAGAAACAAAGGAGAGTGAAAAAGAGATAGAAAAACATCGATTTGTTGTTCCACTTTATTTATGCATTCATTGGTTGCTTCTTATATGTGCCCTGACCCGGGATTGAACCTGCAATCTTGGCCTATCAGGACCATGCTCTAACCCAGTGGTCGGCAAACTGTGTCTCGCGAGCCACATGCAGCTCTTTGGCCCTTTGAGTGTGGCTCTTCCACAAAATACCACGTGCGGGCGCACATGTACAGTGCAATTGAAACTTCGTGGCCCATGCACAGAATCTATTTTGAAGAAGTGGTTCTAACGCCAAGCCACACTCAAGGGGCCAAAGAGCCGCATGTGGATCGCGAGCCGCGGTTTGCCGACCACTGCTCTAACCAACTGATCTACCTGGCTAGGGCAGTGATATTTTGTTTTTAACTACATTTCAGTGAATTATGAAGGTTGAGATATCAGTTTTTTCATTATCTCACACCCAGCATCTAGCATTGTGCCTGACATATAGTAAGTAGGGGCTCAATAAACACTTATTGAATGAACAATTCCATTTTAAAATGTGCTGTTGTTGTTTTTATCTTATATGTGTGTTTTTTAAAAGGGACTTATCACATAAATAAATGCATATTTATTGATACTCACTTTGCCCTGGAAATATGTCCACTTCAGTCATCTAAAAAAGGCAATGGTAAAAAAATAAAATTAAAAAGGCAATGGTGGTATCCTGTAAAGAAGATTGGATAGTGAGACAGGCTATAAGAGAATACCTAATATTTACTGTTGCTTACTTTCTGCTATTTAGTGTTACATTGAATCCTCACAGCACATTTATTATCCTCCTTTTACAGTTTAAATAACTGAAACAAAGATAAGATCTGTAAATCATTATAGGTTACACACA
Organism: Eptesicus fuscus; assembly: GCF_027574615.1. NCBI lineage: Eukaryota > Metazoa > Chordata > Mammalia > Chiroptera > Vespertilionidae > Eptesicus > Eptesicus fuscus. Next base: position 59,750,064 of record NC_072476.1, read on the forward strand.
ATCTTGAAGTATCAGACCTGTGATTTGAAACAATGCTAACACTAAAGGCCATATATTCACCACTTTGCTATACTGCCTCGAATTGGGTTTTAATACTGGCTCCTCTCCTCTACTAACTAGGCACATGTATACACAGGGAATTTTATTTCTCTGAAGATCATATTTCTCATCTATAACATACAGGGGTTGGATTAGATGATCTATCAGGTCTCTTCCAGCTCTAAAATCCTCTGACTTTAGTTGGCTCCCAAGTATTAACTGAATACAGCAGTCCTAGTGTACTAGAAAACCATGAGTGGAGTTTTTACCTGTATTTATTGGTGTCTCCAACATTGGTAGATGTACAGTTATGTTTTTCTAATAGAAAGAACAAGACCAAAAAATTAAAACACACACACACACACAACAAAAAAAAAACACACCTCACCCATGCTTTTTGCCAGTAAGACCCCAGTAAGTCAATGAACTTGTGAGCTTATGTTTTCACATGTAAAACATCTATGAAAATGCTGTGAGGGTTAAGTGAAATGATATATAAAGCCTCAAACACACTGTCTGACACACAGTTGCCTTTAAGTAAATATTGATTCCCTTTCCCCCTAATCTTGTAAGCATAAAAGAAGATTGGTCGATATAAAAATGCTTTGGAAAGGTGACAAATCTTTCCTCTTGTTATAAACACAAATAGGTACTATGAGGAACAATTTACATATGACCATTGAACACAAAACATGTTGGGAACACAGACAAAAAATTTTGCTTCCAGGAGGACAAATGAGGAAAGACATCATGAAGAAAGTAATGGTGAGGATTTCAGTAAAGGGGCAAGATGGAAGAATTCCACTGGAGGATGAAAAGGTGTCAGAAATGAGAATAGTGACTAATTCACTTCAGATAAGTAGAATGGGTGAAGGCTAATAGTAGAGGTAAAAAAGCCAAGTTCAGGGAAAGCTCTGGATAGCAGTGTGGTCAGGTTCAAGACATTAGGCTTCTTAATAAGCAATGATTTGTGGGTATAGCCAGGATAGTATGGGAGGCTGGGCTTGGTATTCGATTTCTTTCTTGTAGAAATAATACCATTTGTTACAGAAATATAAGAATATACAGATAAGCCAAAAAGAAAAAGAAAGAAATGAAAACTTGCCCATAGTTCCACTCCAGCCCCAGGTCTTCACTTGCCCACTTACTCCCACTGGGTCCCCTCTTGGCGGGGGAACATCCGTCTCTTTCCAGTGAACTCTGCTTAGGCTGGCCCAAAGGTAGGAGGGGACTCTGAGAGCCATTTGTCCCCTGTTTCTGGGCCTCCACCCTGAGGGGATATGGACTTACCCTGGGACTGGTCCACAAGGATGGAGGGTGGGCCCTGGGACCCAGCTGTGAAGGCAGCGGGGTTCTGAGTCTCTCTCATGGTCTGAGGTCTTCTCACTCCTTCTTGCTGTCTCTTCCGTGTCTCCTGCCCCTTCCTGATGTCTGTGACTGTAAGCTTGCTCCTCTCTGAGCCTCAATTTCCCACCTAAAGTCACAGGGTGGACTGGATAGAGGACCCTTAGGCTTTTCCTTCCCAGGAGTAACTCTAGGATCCCCTATGGTGGGGTTAGACTTAGATCTGCCTCCCCTTCCTGTGCCCTGGTCCTCCAGGATCACCCTTTTCTGTTCCACGACTTTCTGTGATGCCTTATTTACACAAAACAAAACAAACAAAAAAAAACACACAAAAATCCCACTCCCTTTCTAGCTTTCGAATACTGTTGAGTTACTTCCAGGCTGCTCAACATCCCTCTCTGCCAGGCACAATGCAGACTACCGCTAGGCTGTGTCCTTTCATAGGCTGGGAAACAGGGTTTTGTCATTAGAAGTAATGATTCTGCAGACTGCTGACTCACCTTCTCAGGTGGTTAAGGGAGGTTTTTGAGTGGTGAACTCAAAGACCGAGTTGAGACAGGAGGCAAAGGCAAAAAATCAGCATAATTAAGTTGGAAGTGGGAAAAGAACACTGCCTCCCAGCTGCCATTGTTGATATGTTATTGGAGACAGGTTTTTGAAATGATGCTCCTGCTATAGCCCCTCAAACTTTGATTAAAATACAGGGAAACCAGGGGAGAGGCAGCTCAGGAAATATTCTAAGTGCTAGGAGGGTGCCTATAATATTTATGCTTACTCACACCGAGTCCCCAGAAATTGAGAACAAACATATATAGCTGTTTAAATCCATTGCAGATTTTTTGCTGAGTAAATTTCTCATGAAAATTATCTAAAACTAAAAAGAAAAAGACCATTCTAATTTTGATTAATTAGGCAAAAGAGCATACTGTGGAACAGCTGAATTCAGAGACCACATGAGCATGAGCTCAAACTCATGAACTTATATAATATGATCTTGAAGAAGTTACTTAAGTTCTTTGAGCCCCAGTTTGTTCATTTGTAAAATGGTAAAATTAACTTTATGGATTTATTAGGATTAAATGTGATAATGTGTGAAAGCACAGAGGCATCAGAAAAACTAGAGATCGGTCTCATATTTTTGGTTGTTTAATAAAGTTGAATTGTTTTAAAATAAGGTCTGTGGCTCCAGTTGTGAAGTCAAACAGACTTGAGTTCTAATTCCAGCTCTGTCACTAGTTGTGAAACACTGGGGACACTGGGAAAGTTGCTTTTCTACTCTTTCCTTATTTGTAAAATGGGAATAGTAATAATGTCTTATAGGGCTTTTGTGGCGATTAAATGAAATAATGATGAATAAAGTTTAATATAGTGGCTGGACTTGTAAGCACTTTATTGGCTCAAATCAAAGAAGCAGATGCCAAGAGAGGTTTATATATGCAAGAGGTTTCTTGGGGAAAGTGCCTATGATAAAGATAAAGGTGAAGGGCCGAAACCGGTTTGGCTCAGTGGATAGAGTGTCGGCCTTCGGAACAAAGGGAACAAGAGTGGGAAGAAATTGCCTTCAGGCCTCTTTCCCCAAGAAACCTCTTGCATATATATATGATCAAAATGCAGGTTTGACAATCTGAAGCAGAGGAGGAAGGAAGGCAGGGGAGGAGGGTAAGTAGAATCTCAAACTGCTTCTTCAACCAGGTCCATGGACAATCCTTGAGCTAAAGTCACGTTAGAGGAGAGCCATGTCATCCCAGCACTTGGTATAATGTTAGTTATTAGTAAAAATAACAGTTGTCACAAGCTATAATTTAGAAGTGTTTTTAAATTTCAACTCTTCATGTTTACAGCCTGTCCCGACCTCCCCTAAGAAAAGTACAATCCCTGCTGCCACACATTGACCTTATCATTTGAGGCACATATCCTCAGATGAAAAACTTCTTATTTATATATATATATATATAAATATATATATATATATATATAAAAGGCTAATATGCTAAGTGTCCATCCAACCGGTAGCTATGATAGGCACTGACCACCAGGGGGCAGACACTCAACGCAGGAGCTGTGGAGCTGCAGTGATTTGGCAGCAGCAGTTCTCAGGTGACACACCCTGAAACCAGAGAGGAGGGAGCCTGATTCCTCACAGGGCCACGCAATTCCACCTTCAGCCGTGGGGTATGTTGCTGGGGCACTGTCGGCCCCGAATCTGATTTACTGCACACTTGCGTTTGCGTTCCACATCCTTTATGACAGCAACTTTGCAGAGTGCCCTCTCCCACTCCAGGACCCCTTGGGGGATTTCAGAGAGCTGGTTTCAGCCTGATCCCCACAGGCCAGGCCAAGGGACCCCCATCTGCCAGAGGGACCCCACTCACTCCACAGACGCCCTTCGAGCCACAGCGCCACCCCAGGTGCAGCTGGCCAGGGAGAGACCACAGGAGGTTGGCTTCAGGGCGTGTCTGGCCTGTCTTGCCCAGTCCCGCCCCACCGGCCACCTTGTAATTAATTTCCTTGCAATGTGCACAAATCCATGTATCGGGTCACTAGTACTTTATAATACTTTTTTTTTTAGCCCAAGAACTGTTAAAGGAATCAAAAGATGTCTTCCAAGGAACCGTTGAAACATGCAAACAGTAGCTAAGCAACTGATTTTTTCATATTACATAATTAAACACAAACGTGTCTAAATTTCTAAATTCCACTGTTTAAATTCTTAACAGCTGAGTAATGTTAACAACCATAGCCTGAACTTGAATTTCTGTTTTCTTTCTTAACAAAGATACCTCTGCAGTTAAAAAGATCAAGATATTATAGTTTTGTGCATCTGTCATCCCTACCCCTTTTGTTGTTTTTAATAAGCAATTGTAGAGATTAATCAATTCAATGCTTTTCAAATGGCAGGTCACAGCCCCATCAATTTGGTGACTATTAGCCTGCATTTTTGTTTCAGCTATGTGTGGCTTCAGGTTTTGGACATAAAATGTGTTTGTTACTGTGAATCACAGTTGAATTTTAAAGCAAAAGATTTAAATCAACTTAGTTTATCTTACATTAGGACTAAAGAGGTGATTTAACTTGTCCACATAACTCAGGAAACTTATGACTTGAACCAGAAGCTAGTTCTTAAGAATCTAACCTTAGAGCTCTTTCTTTTGTATCATGCTTCTAGGAAAAGTGTTCTTATTTCCAAGAAGAGGCTTCTTCTTTGCTCTACTTAGAGCACATAATCACTAATTGGTTAATATGATAGGTTTTTTTCCTGTCACTTTCATTATTTTTTTGCTAAGACTTCCTCTTCTCTGACTGGCCATTAGGTGTAAGAAGTTGTTTCTAGCATTCAGCAGCGATGCTGAATTTACTGTCCATTTTCCCGTTGGGGAGCGCAGCTAATGCAGCAGTTTAATACTTACCTGATTTAAGTTGTGTGTTTTTTTAATCCTCACCCGAGGATATGTTTGGATATGTCTCCATTGATTTTTAGAGAAGCATTGGTAAGTTGCCTCCCATACTCACCCCGACCCGGGATCTAACCCGAAACCTAGGTCCTGACCAGGAATCGAACGGGAAACCTTTTGGTGCATATAATGTCTTTTATGAAAATAGCTTTGACCTTGAGAACCCCCTAAAAGAATATTGAGGCTCCACTAGGGATCTGTGTACCACACTTTGAGATTTCTTATTCAGCTCTTTCTTTGTACTTCCTCTGTGTCAACCACTAGATTAGGTTCTGGGATGCAAAAATAAAGAAGGCACAGTCCCTGTTTTAAGATCTAGTGGTTGAAAGTGGTAAGCAAGTTAGTGGCTGCAGATAGCATAGAATGAATGACAAGTACCCTGACTGATACATATTCAAGGGAAGGAAAGAGACCAAATTTGTCTTCATGTGCTTGCAGTTTGGTGGGAGAAATCACAAAACTAGCTACATAATGCCAAGTGCTATTAAGGAAATATCTCTACTGACAAGGCAAGGGAGAGACCTTTATATTCTCATTTAGCAGTAAATGGGGTTTCATTATCTCCACATCCTCCCCAACACTTGTTATTTTTTATTTTTTGTTTATAGCCATTCTGGTGAGCTGTGAAGTTGTATGTCATGTGGTCTTAATTTGCATTTATCTAAGGTCAAAAAGATTGACACCTTTGATTTCTTCTAAGATTTTTATATATGTTGGCATTTATATTTAGGTCTCTGATCAATTCTGAGTTAATTTTTTAACATCTTATAATGGAGTTCGACTCCATTCTTTTGCATGTTACTATCCACTTGTCTCAGGAACATTTCATGAAAAGGCCAGTCTTTCCCTATTGAACTTTCTTGAAACCCTCATCAGAAATCAATTGGATATTGTATGGGTTTATTTATGGACTCTCAGTTCTATTGCATTGATTACATGTCTATCATTATGCCTATCCTGTCACACAGTCTTGGTAATTGTAGTTTTTTAATAATTTTTGAAAATGGGAAATGTGAGTTCTCTAACTTTGTTATTTTTCAAGATGTTTTGGTTACTCTGGGTTCCTTGCACTTCCATATGGATTTTGAGATCAGTTTGTTAATTTCAGCAAACTAGGCAGCTGGGATTTTGATAGAGATTACATTCAATCAGTAGATTGGGAAGTTTTGCCACATTAACAATATTAAATCTTTCAACCCATAAACATGGACTTTTCATTATTTAGGTCTAATTCAGTCCCTTTCAGCGATGTTTTATAGTTTTCAGTGAACAGGTCTTACAGTTCTTTTGTTAAATTTTTTCTAAATATTTTATCCTATTTGGTACTATTATAAATTAAATTGTTTTTCTAATTTTATTTTCAAGTTGTTAATTGCTAATGTATAGAAATACTATTGATTTTTGTTTATTAATCTCATATCCTGCAAACTTTGTTGAATGTATTTATTAGCTCCAATAATTTGAGGGTTTTGTTTGTTTTAGGATTCCTTAGGATTTCCTACATACAAGATCTTGTCATCTATAAGTAGGTAGTTTTACTTCTCTCTTTGCAATCTGGATATTTACTTTTCTTGCCTAATTGTCCTGGATAGAACTTCCAATATAATGTTGAATAGGAGTGCTAAAAGTGGACATTCTTGTCTTGTTCCTGATCTTTAGTGAAAAGCTCAGTCTTTTACCATTAAATATGAAGTCAGCTGTGGGTTTTTTATAGTTATCCTTTATGGAGTTGATAAAGTTCCCTTTTATTCCTAGTTTGTTGAGTTATTTTTATCATGAATGGTGTTGAGTTTTAACACATTTTCCTTCCAATATACTATCATGTACTTAAACTATCATGTATTTTTTTATCCTTTATTCTATTAATAAAGTCTATTACATTGATTCATTTTCCTGTGTTGGATTCAACCTTATATTCCTGGGATAAATTTCACTTAGTCATGGTGTATAATTCTTTTTTATACTTGTTAATATTTTGAGTATTTTTGCCTCTATATTTCTAAGGGATATTGGTCTACAATTTATGTTTATTGTAATTTTTTTGTCTTGTTTTTGGTATCATGGTAATACTGGCCTCAGAAAATGAGTTGGGAAGTGTTCCCTTCTCTTCTGTTTTTTGGAACAATCTGTGAAGGATTGGTGTTAATTCTTCTTTCATTTTTGGTAGAATTCACCAACCAGTAATGCCATCTGGCCTTAGGCTTCTCTTTGTGGGAAAGTTTTTGGTAATTAATTCAATCTGATTACTTGTTATAGGTTTACTCATATTTTTAAAATCTTCCTCACTCATATCAGTACTTTGTGTCTTTCTAGGAAGTTGTCTGTTCATCTAGGTTATATAATTTGATGACACAATTGTTTTTAGTATCTCTTTATAAATCTATTTCTTTAATGTCAGCAATAATGTCCCCTCTTTCATTCCTAATTTTAGTAATTTGAGCTAAAACTTTGTCATTTGAACATATTTTCAAAAAATCAACTTTAGTATTCATTATTTTTTTCTATGAATTTCCTATTCTTTTTATTTTATTCCCAATCTAATCTTTATTGTTTTCTTCCTTCGGCTTGCTTTGGGTTTTGCTGGCTTCTTTTTCTAGTTTCTTAAGGTTTAAGGTTAGTATACTGATTTTAGATCTTTCTTTTTAAATATAGGCAGTTAGACTGCAGTTTTATGTTCTTGTGGTGTGTTTGTTATCAGAATAATACTGTCATAGAATGAATTAGGAGGGTTTCTTTCCTTTGTTTTATGAAAGTCTGTAAAATGTTAGTATTATTTTGTAGAATTTACCTATGAAGTTCTTGCAACTCTTCCTTGTGGGAAGATTTTTGAATTAGCAATTCAATTTTTTTACTTGTTTTAAGGTCTATTCCATTTTCACATTTCTTCTAAAGTCAGTTTTAGTCATTTATGTCTTTTTAAAGAATATGTTCATTCCTAATGTGTAGACATTAAAATGTGTCTACTAGTACTTTGTTGGCATAAAGTTGTTCATTGGTTGTCTTGTAATGCTTTGATTTTTATATGTTCAGTAGTGACATATTTTTCATTATTTTGATAATTTGTATCCTTTGTTACCAGTCTAGCTAAAGGTGTGAGATTTTGTTGATCTTTCCAAAGAACCAACTTTTTATTTTATTTTCTCTATTGCTTTTATCTTTTCTATATTATTTATTTCTGCTGTACTCTTGTGTTGCCCCTCTGCTTACTTTGGATGTGCTTTGCTCTTCTTTTTCTGGTGATTGAATCTTATCTATTTGTGATCTTTCTTCTTTTCTGAAATAGGTGGAATTAATAGATTTCCTTCTAAACACTGCTTTTTCCGTATCCCATAAAATATGACATGTTATGTTTTCACTATCATTCAGTAAAAAAATACTTTCTAATATCCCTTATGATTTCTTTTTTGACATTGTTATGTAGAAGTGTGCTCTTTAACTTCCAAATATTGGTTTGTTTGTTTTTTAAGATTTACTTTTGCTATTGATTTCTAATTTACTTCTGTTGTATTCTTAGAACACTTTATACTCTCATTTCTTTAAAATTTATTGAGACTTCTTATAACATGGCATATAGTCTATTTTGAAAATGTTTTTTGGAATTTGAAAAAAAAAGTGTACTCCTTCGTCACTGAGTGAAGTAATCTATATATGTAAGTTAGATTGGACAGGGGAACAGTATTTAAACATTCTAAACTCTTGCTGATTTTCTGTTTGGTGTTGTCCATTACTGAGAGCAGAGCTTTGAAATATCTAACTATAATAAATAATTTATTTCTTCTTTTGATTCTTTCTTTTTTTTCCTCCATTGATCTTGGTGCTTTGTTTTAGGTGACTATACATTTATATCTTTTTAATGTATTTTTCCTTTTATCGTTTTTAAATATCATGTTTTCCTCAAATATTATTTCTTAAAGCCTGTTTTGTCTAATATTAGTGTAGTAACTTCAGCTCTATTATAGTTACTGTTTGCATGGAATATCTTTATCTATTTTTGTATTTGAATATAAAATGTTTCTTATAAATGACACATAGTTGGATCTTGCTTTTTAAATCTAGTTTGACAATTCCTGTTTTTTTTAAAAAATGTTTTTTATTTTAGGGAGAGGAAGAGAGAGATAGAGAGATAGAAACATCAATGAGAGAGAAACATCAATTGGCTGCCTCCTACACGTCCCTAACTGGGGATCGAGCCTGCAGCCCAGGCAAGTGCCCTGACCAGGGATCAAACCAGTGACCTCCTGGTTCATGGGTCAATGCTCAACCATTGAGCCACACTGGCTGGGCCTGCTTTTGATTGAGATTAAACCATTCACATGTAATGTGCTTATTGGTATAGTTAGGTTTACATTTTCCATTATGCTTTACTTTTATATGAATCCTATCTTTTTTATTCCATTCTTCTACAATCACTGCTTTTTTTTGTATTAAATGAATATTTTTAGTGTATCCACATTTAAATTTCTAGTGTAACTTTACCTTTTAAAACTTATTTTCTAAATGCTTGCTCTGGAAAATACATTCTACATTTTAACTTACCACAACCAACTTAATACCATCTAGTTAATATCAACTTAATTTTGACAAAATATAGAAACTTTGTTCTAATGTGGGTCTATTCCTTCCTCCTTTTCCTGCTATTACTGCCATATGTATTATATCCCTACATGTTATAACTAAATAATACATTATTATAGCTATTGTTTTGTACAATCTATGCTTTTTTTAAAAATTAATGAAAATAAATGAAATAATATTTCAGAATCTTTCATATTAACTTACATTTTTACCATCTGGTGTTATTTTCTTTTTTTGCTTTTAAATATATTTTTATTGATTTCAGAGAGGAAGGAAGAGAGAGAGAGGGATGGAAACATCAATGATGAGAGGAAATCATTGATCAGCTGCCTCCTGCACATCCCACAGTGGGGATCGAGCTCATAACCCAGGTTTGTGCCCTTGACCGGAACCGAACCTGGGAGTCTTCAGGATTTCAGAGAGGAAGGAAGAGAGAGAGAGGGATGGAAACATCAATGATGAGAGGAAATCATTGATCAGCTGCCTCCTGCACATCCCACAGTGGGGATCGAGCTCATAACCCAGGTTTGTGCCCTTGACCGGAACCGAACCTGGGAGTCTTCAGGACCTGAATAGAACCTGGGACTCTTCAGTCCACAGGCTGCCATTCTATCCACTGAGCCAAACTGGCTAGGGCTCGTGTTATTTTCTTATAGATTGAAGAATTTCCTTTACTATTTAAGACAGATCTGCTTGCATCAAATTCTCAATCTTTATTTTGTCTTCAGTTTTTATTTTTTAATTTTTTTTTTTAAATATCGTACTTTTTTTTTTTAATATATTTTATTGATTTTTTTTTTACAGAGAGGAAGAGAGAGGGATAGAGAGTTAGAAACATCGATGAGAGAGAAACATCGATCAGCTGCCTCTTGCACACCCCCTACTGGGGATGTGCCCGCAACCAAGGTACATGCCCTTGACCAGAATCGAACCTGGGACCCTTGAGTCCGCAGGCCGACGCTCTATCCACTGAGCCAAACCGGTTTCGGCTTGTCTTCAGTTTTTAAAGTGATGGTTTTATTTTGCCTTCAACTTAAAATATAGTTATTCTTTTATTTTTTAAATATATTTTACTGATTTTTTACAGAGAGGAAAGGAGAGGGATAGAGAGTTAGAAACATCGATGAGAGAGAAACATTGATTCAGCTGTCTCCTGCACACTCCCTACTGGGGATGTACCCGCAACCAAGGCACATGCCCTTGACCTGAATCGAACCCGGGACCCCTCAGTCCACAGGCTGACGCTCTATCCACTGAGCCAAACCGGTTAGAGCAAAATATAGTTATTCTTAATATAGGATATTTGGCGGACAATTTTTTTTCCTTCAGCATTTTGAATTTCTCATTCCCCTGACTTTTGGCCTCCATGGTTTCATTGATGCTTACCTGTGTGTGAAGAGTTAGTTTTCTCTTGATGCTTATAGTTTCTTTGTCTTTGTCCTTTAATAGTTTGATTGTGTTATGTCTAGGTACCTATCTTTTTTTAAATATTTTTATTGATTTTTTACAGAGAGGAAGAGAGAGGGATAGAGAGTTAGAAACATCGATGAGAGAGAAATATCGACCAGCTGCCTCTTGCACACCCCCTACTAGGGATGTGCCCGCAACCAAGGTACATGCCCTTGACCGGAATCGAACCTGGGACCCTTGAGTCCACAGGCCGACGCTCTATCCACTGAGCCAAACCGGTTTCGGCTAGGTACCTATCTCTTTATATTTGTCCTATATGGGGTCCTTTGAACTTCTTTGATGAGTAGATTAATGCTTTTTATCTAATTTGATATATTTTTGTTTCTTATTCACATATTTTTTCTACTCCTTTATCTGTCCTCTCTCCTTTGGGATACTATTAACATGTTTTTTGATATGGTTATGATTGTCCCCAATGTCTCTGAGTCTTTGCTCATTTTAAAAAATACTTTTTTCTCTCTGTTTTTTTTTTTTTTTTTAGATTGGGTAATTTACATTAACTATCTTTAATTCACCAATTCTTTCTACAGATCATTATGAATATGCTCTCAAGTCCCTCGTGAATTATCTTTTCATATATATTGGACTTTTTAACTTCAAAATTTCCATTTTGTTCAAAAATTTCTGTCTCCTTATTGAGAATCTTTATTCTTTATTCATTGTCTTACTTTTTAAAATATGGTTATCTTTGCTTCTTTAAACAGATTTAAAATAGCTGCTTTGAAGTCTCCTTAAATTGAACTTCTAAGGACACTCAAAATGTTGCTATTGACTGCTTCTCCCCCCCTCACCCATTTCTTTGCATGCCTCATAATTTCTTGAAAACTGTACATTTTTAGATTATATATTGTCACAGCTCTGGATTCTGGTTTTGTAATCATTGAATGTTGTTGTTGCTTTGATTGCTGGTTTCTTTGTTTAGTAATTTGCCCAAACTAAATAAGTGGCAGCAATCTCCCCTGTGATGTATGGCCACTGATGTATCTGGGTTTTCTTTTTTTTAAGATTCTTGTTTTGAGTTTTACATTTACCTTCCTAGGACTTGCCCCTGTGGCTGTGTAGCTTAAATAATAAGCCGATGGTTGGGCAGTGGTTGTGATTAAACACTTCAGGTCAGTAAGTCGTCTCTCATCTCCTCATGGATCTCTGTAATAGAGGAATGCATTTAAAGTTTACAGTTAACAATTGTGTCCCAGCTTTTGTTTTCTGCTGGGCTCTTTCACATTTCCTCTGTGCCCATGGTTGTTCAGCCACAGCAATCTCTGCTAGCTTTGTTCCTCTTTAGTCTCCATTGCACATACTCAGCCTTAGCCAAGAATATGCTTGCCCCAGTTATGACCATGACCTTGGGCTAATAGAGGTGTGTGGCTCTCCCTGCTTGCTAGCTTCTTAGATCTTCACTTCCACTGACACGGTGATGGGCTTAGACATTACCTACCACTCAAACTCAAGTAAGCCCCCTTTGACCACAGCAGATTCATTTCCAGTCCTATGATCTTCCCCACCCTGGGAGGACCTTTGTGCTGTCTGAGCTGTGGTTGATGGTTATAAGAGTAGCTCCAGGCCAGAATGCCACAGGGTCCTTGTGTTCTTACCTAAAAATTAGCAGTTTTTCAAATGTGAATGTTTCTCAAATTGTTATATTCTTTTGGTCAATTTCTAGAGCACCAAAATAGTTGTATTTGTCAATTTTGTCTTGCTCTTTAGTTTCTTTTTTGGAAGAGTATTTGCTAATTGCACTCAGCCATAGGTGGAAGTCCTGTTTCTGGTCTTTAATTATGTATACTTTTTTTTTTTTCTTTACTCTCTTAGGATGATGGGAAATTTACACATTCTATTAACTGATTTGTCTCTGTTTTCTTTGGAGTAAATTTTTGTTTTACATTGATCTCAAATGTGGGGGGGGATGAAAAGATTTTCTTAAAATGCCCAGTGGTCCTTGGCTTTGCGTTCATATTAGAAAAGAGAAAATAAAAAAGCTGCCTGGAAATTATATTTGGATGGCACTGATTTGACTTGCATGCTTTGCTTTAGAGTGAATAGGTGGAACCATGAATATACTGGAAGTCAGCTAAGGGCCGGAAAGAGGCCATCTTGTTTTGGGGGGTACCTATATTTATGCTATGTTTTCTACTTTTCTAGACAATTCATTTCCTCAAACATAATTCATTTCCTCTCATTTACTTTTTTTTTCTTACTCAGAGTAGATATTTAACGACAAAAAAGAAAGTAGTTGCTTGTATACAAAGATAGAGAAGGGAGAGTCAGGACAAATCTTCAAGTGATTGCATATTTTAGCTTCACTCCTTATTCCACACTCTGCCAGGGATATTAGCTCATTCTTTTAATTGAGGTGCTCCCTGCATACATTCTATCATTTGGCTTTTCCTACTCTGTTTCTGCTATGAATGTTTGTTCATCTGTCTTACCATGTAAAAATTTGTATGGAGGGCTTGCTCAGTCTCTTCACAATTATGGATTTACATCCTCTCCCCCCCACCCCTTTATTATCTTTTTAAGGGAATCTCTAGAGGGAAATGGGGAAAAATACACACTCATTGATCTTCTTAACCAAAAATTTTGTGCACATATTTTTAAATTAGAGGCCCGGTGCACAAAATTTGTGCACTCGGGGTGGGGGCGGGGGGAGGCTCCCTCAGCCCAGCCTGAACCCTCTCGCAGTCCAGGAGCCCTTGGGGGATGTCTGACTGATGGCTTAGGCCTGCTCCCTGCTCTCCGTGAGCCCAGCTTCTGGCTTAGTGGTGCTCCCCCTGTGGGAGTGCACTGACCACCAGGGGGAAACTCCTGCATTGAGCAGGATCGAGCCAAACCATCCAGGGAGGGATGCAGGAGGTTGGCCAGCCAGGGAGGGACCACGGGAGGGCTCCAGGGCATGCACGGCCCATCTTGCTCAGTCCTGATCAGCCAGACCCCAGCAGCAAGCTAACTTACTGGTCGGAGCATCTGCCCCCTGGTGGTCAATGCACATCATAGCGAATGGTTGAGCGGCCTTAGTATATCATTAGCATATTACACTTTGATTGGTTGAAAGGACGACCAGATGACTGGACACTTAGCATATTAGGCTTTTATTATATAGGATGGTTGCAATGCTGTCTGGATGCTGTTTTCACTTTTCCATTTTAGCATGTTCTACATTGCTGTACTTCATAATTATTGTTTGTAGTTGATTATGAACATACTTTAATGAAACAGTTTGTTGTGTTTTTATTATTATTATTATTACTAGCAGCCCGTTTGCACGAAGATTCGTGCAATAGACCTTCATTCACCTGGCTGCCTGCACCAGTTTTCTGCCAGCACCGGGGACCCAGGCCTTGGCTGTGGCCACCGCCTTCTGCCTTCTTTCAGGGTCGGGGCTTGGCCCCGGGCAGCGGCCTTGGCTCTGCTGCACCCCAGCCTCCCTGCTACGGATCGTAGGAGCTGACCCCCCGTGGTTGCCTGCAATCCATGCAGGCTCCCTGCTGGTGCCCAAGGCCAGGAAAGCCTCCGCCCCAGGCTTTCCCAGCCTTGGGCTCAGCCACACCCAGCGTCCCTGCTACAGATCGTAGGAGCCGACCCCCTGGTCGTTGCCTGCGATCCGTGCAGGCTCCCCGCTGTTGCCCAAGGCCGGGAAACCCTCCACCCGAGGCTTTCCCGGCCTTGGGCTCGGCTGCACCCAGCGTCCCTGCTACGGATCCTAGGAGCCGACCCCCTGGTCGTTGCCTGCGATCCGTGCAGGCTACCTTTCGCTCGGGCGGAGGCTTTCCTGGCCTTGGGCTCCGTCACACCCCAACGTCCCTGCAACAGTTTCCTGGTGGGCATGGTTGGTGGGCGTGGCTTGTGGGTGTAGCTGAGGTACGGTCAATTTGCATATTACTCAATTATTAGGTAGGATGATGATGATGATTATTATTATTATTATTATTATTATTATTTTTAGTTACTGCCTCCTGTTTCCTTACCTTTTCCTCCATCCCACTATCATGTACATATACCTTTCCTCAGGTAACCAATGTTAACAACATTGACAGTTTGTGGAACAGTAAGTGCTACTATTTTCCTTTGGTCAAGCTGATTGAAAGCTATCAAGAAGGACAGTTCACCCGAGAGCAGGCTGACATTGTCATCAAGAAAGTAATCTGAGTTATTTGTGGGGTTTCCAAGAAATGCTGTGATTTCTGCTGTGGAGTTAGGTGATGTGTTGTATCTCTATAATGGCTTCCCAGTGTTGGCATCTCCACTTTAGTGAACCATATTCCTTGTAATAATTCATCTATTTCCTTTTGTTCAGCTTCATTTCCCCAAGTGGTCAAGTTGTGTGTGAGAGTTTTGTCTGTTTCTGATGGAATATAAACTGGAAATCAGCTTGGGATAGTAGATGTTAGTAACATTAAAGCACTTGTTTGTCAGACACCAAAGAAAAGCCAAAAATTATATTTATCAAAAGGAACACTTGGGATCTTCTTCATATCAGTTTTCTAGTCAACCTAGGCCTAACCAAAAGAACAATTTGACTGATTATAGATAACAAAATAGTCTTTTCTATTAAAAAGTACATTTATTGCTTATTGCTTATTTTTTCTTTTAGTAAGGCAAGATAAAGAAATAAGTATAGATTTTTGAAATGAAAAAGTAAAACTCATTACTTGTTCATAATGTAAAACTACAGAACATACAGAGTTTAGTAAATATCCTGGATAAAAACATCAATATACAAAAATTATATGGATACATATATAAATAAAAATGAAAAAAGCTTTGTAAACAGATATTGTCTAAATTAACATTCAAAATATGAAGTGCCTAGGAATACATCTAACATAACAAGAAATATGCAAAACTCCCTTGGAGAAAATAGAAAAGCATTACCGTGTGACAATAAGACCTCAATAAGTGGAATGATATGTATAATGCACATGACGGAAAACTAAACATTTTGCAGGTGCCTAATTTGATCAATGCAATATCAACCAAATTTTTATCTGTTTTGATGGGGAAGGGAGAATACTGGATGAAAGAGTCTAAAAGTATATGGAAAGACAAAGGGCCAATAGCTAAGAATAACAACAGTGTACATTGGTGCAGGAAAGACAAGTAGTCTGGTGGAACCTTACGAGTGAAAGTGTATTCTGTGGACCCACCCACAGCATTGGTGGAGTTACCTGGGAGCTTGTTAGAAATATACAATCTCAAGCCCCAACCCCAAATCAATTGAATCAGAATCTGTTTTAACAAGATGACCAGAAGAGTGGGGAAAAAATGGTTTTAATAAATTGTTGTGGAGGAACTGGTAACTAAACAGGAAGAAAGTAATTATATTGAAAGGCACTGCTTGTTTTATATCCTGCAACCTTCCCTTACTCTCTGTGATCCACATTTCTTTAGGGACATTTGAAAAATCAATGAAAATAAAAAGAATGTTTTGAATATGCATTTTCATAGGAGCCTCTGTTATCCATGTGCTTGTAAGCTGTGGATCACCTTGTTAATAAGGTTTTCTTAGGTGCTGCAACTTCAGCGTGTCTTTGTGTATGTTTAGCATCTCTTGGATCAAGCTTGTATGTCATAACCTAGTGATAGTACTGTCACTACCAATGTACTAATGTTGTGACTATGTCCCCTCAAATGTGGCAGTGACAGAGTGTTATCTAATTATTTTATAGGTGTGTTTTGTATATTTTGGAAAAAACTCTGCTGAAGATCCTAAAGAAAGGGTAGTTCTTTTACCAACAAACAAGAAGGAAATAACTTTCCACCTACTTAGAATTGGAAGACCAGTTCATTCTTAGCATCTTCTGAAACAAAATTAGGTAAGAAATGTTTTCATATTTCAAATAATTTGTACCTTGCCTACTTCATTTCCTTGAAGGCTTCTATAATTCTATTCCTTTGGCCTCTAAGAGAAAATACAGCTCACATTTTCCTTTAGGAAGTTAGTGTGCCAGCCAGCTGTCAGCCTTATGATGCGCCTGATCTCCCATGTCAGGGGAAGCACAATTCAATTTTAAACTAAGTCTGCGCAACAGTGCAGCAGGGCTGCCAGCATCTCTCTTTATGTCTCTTTCTTTGAAATTCTTCCTTCCACCTGAACAGTATAGCTTCATTTTTAAATCCTTTGTATGAGATGAAACCACCACTAACTGACTTTGCTTGTCTTTAGTTAAAAATCAGTGAATTGAAAGAAATAATATATAACTATTTCTGCAACCCTTTCTCATTTCTAGAAAATAAAGTACCACTGCTTGTTTAACTTATGACTTGTCTAAACATGTTGAAAGCATTGACTATAAGGCATAACACTCAGACTCTGAAAGGGAACTGTGAAAAGTTCAGTCAAAAGGGAAATGAAGAATAATTTATAAAAGGCGCTACAGATAATGATGGCAGCCAGTTATTTTAAAATGCACCCATCTCACCTTGTAATGAATTAGATTTGTCAACAGCAGATGCTTTATGCACCACTTCTACGAAAAGTGGCGCGCTGGGGCTGCAGGGCTTCGAGGGTGGCTTCTTCAAAGCCTTATGAGTATCCTCAATTCAAAGATGTTTTTTAAATAATATATATTAAGAAGTATATTTAAATAATATTAAGGTTGTGACACAAACACCAAATGACAAACATCAGGAGTTTCAAAGCAGAGGCTGACATGCCATCGCTACTTCACACAGTAACTGTTTTTCAAATTAGGGGTGTACCAGGCTGATTTGGGGATTGTGTGTCAGTTTAACTTTAAATTTTCTTGTTGCTTTGGTTGGTGTCACAACCTTAATGTCAGTTTTTCAAATAGGTTTCTACATTTCCTTTGGTTTTGAGGTCATTAAAAAAATGCATATGGTAAATCTAACAGGCATAAATAGGTCACACTGAAGTGGAATTCCTTGCTAAGAGACAGCTAATACCTTGTTAATTCCTTGAGACAGCTAATACCTTGTTAATTTCTTGTTAAGAGACAGCTAATACCTGCCTTGTAAGTGGGGAAAGTTAGTGAATTTCTGTTTTTCAGGAATTCTATTCAGACTAATATAAACCCAAATAACAAAACATGACGTTGAGATAATTCTGTTCACATTCTATTGTTCCTGTGCCACTAATGCTAACCATTTGATCTTGGTGGTTATCTCCTCTGTAGATGTTAAAAAGCACAATTGATTTTTTTTTCCCACTAAAATTACAAGTTAAACTTGATAATTATTTCAATAGAAGAATTCTTATTCAGTGTAGTTGAGTGTAGGTAAACACTGCCTTAAAATTTTTCATATGGCAGTCCTTTTTATAAAGCACTGTTATGCAGAGTTTTGAAAATAAAATCTTGCTTTCTAAAGTAACACTTGTTACTTGTGTTAAATTTTTTTCTAGTACCACACCAGTCATTAAAGGAGCAGCCAAGAGCATTCTACAGGGAAAGACAGAAAGGGGAAAGAGGAGGGAGAGAATAATCTACGTACCCACATTCCTCTTTTTTTTTATTCTTTTGTTCAAAATGAGCTGCCAGGGCAGGTCTGCATTGCCTAAGCTGAATCTACTTTTAATTTAGAATAAATATATTAGAATCTGCTCCACAGTTGTCTTTTTCAGCACCTGTGTTAGAGAAATAAAAGATGAAAAGAGAAGCAAGTTGTTTATTGATCTTTTTCTGCTGACTCATAAAGATACTAACCAAAACAAAACACTTCCATAGCTATCATCTCCTCTTTGATTGAACCACCAGATTTTATCCTTACTGGTTTTTTATCAATGATTAGGCAAACATTAATCATTTTTTTCTAGTGTACTTCATTTCTTATCTCTTTAATATATATATATATATATATATATATATATATATATATATATATATAGTGGTGAATTTGAGAAATTTCTAATCGTTTTCATTTGGGATGATGATGTGGAATTTTATCTTCATTTCTGGTCCTAACTTGACCGAATCCTCCCATATCACATCATTATTAAATCATCACAATTCTAACAAGTAATATTTTTTCTAAGCCCCAGTCCTCAACAATAAGAGGTAACTAGAAGAAAAAAACAAAAACAAACAAACAAAATAAAGAGGTAATTATGCTGCATTGTATAGTGGTTTGAAAATGTATACACTTGTGTATGAAGGTTTTGGCTAAGTTTTCCAAACTCATTTAAACTATACTAGTGCCCTTGTTTGAACAAACTTTAAAATCATTATTATTGTTCATGCTAATACAAGTTCTGATTTCTATTTGATAAAAATGAAATTTTTAAACAAAAATTCAGAGGAAACTTTCTAAATTCAGAGGAAGCTATTCAAATAAATGAATTATAACTCAGTGTATACCTGCAATATTAAAAAGTTTTCTGAAAGAGAAACAAAATATTATAGGCTCTTACAAATTCATTTAGAGCAGTTTCAGATTTATGCATTTAATAAGCTGGGTAGTTAGTCTGACTTATATATTTAATGTCCTTCAATGAACGGTGATGTTCTAGTGACTGCCTGGCAGAGAATGATGAACTTTTATTTAGTGTTTATGCTACATCAGTCAATTCTATAAATGCCTTTCTAATGGGGTACAATATATGCTTTTAATAGTTTTCTATAATATTAAGAGGTAATACGGATTGAGTATTTTCTATATGACAGCGACTGTTCTAAGTACTATCCATGGATTATCTCATGTAATTCCCATAAAAACCCTTTAATGCTATCACTTTTATAAGTGCCATGGGGGAACATGAAAAGAAATATTACAAAACTAGTAAATAATGGAACTGAGATTCAGACACAAGTAGTGTGACCACAGAGCTCCCACTCTACGCCCTCACTACTCAAAGTGCGATCCGCAGGCCAGCGGTGCCTGGGAACTTGTTAGAATTTAGAATCCAAGGCCCGCCCCAGCCCTACTGAAGAACTACATTAAAAAAATATATTTTTTATTGATTTCAGAAAGGAAGGTATTGGAAGAGAGAGATAGAAACATTACTGATGACAGAGAATCATTGAACAGCTGCCTCCTACACGCCCCCACACTGGGACCAAGCCTGCTACCCAGGCATGTTCCCAGACCAGGAATCTAACCATAAGTTGACGCTCAACCACCAAGCCACATTGGTTAGGAAAGGTCTTTTTTTTTTAAATCCTCACCCGAGGATAATTTTCCATTGATTTTTAGAGAGAGTGGAAGAGAGAGGAAAGACAGAGAAAAACATCGATGTGAGAGAAACACATAGATTGGATGCGTCCCAGGCTGTAGAGGAGCCTGTAACTAAGGTACGTGTCCTTGACCAGAATTGAACCCGGCCCACGCTCTATCCACTGAGCCAAACTGGCTACAGCTACATTTTAAACAAGATTCTCAGGTTATTGGGACCTTAAAGTTTGGGAAGCACAGCTCTAAACCTTTATGCTATCCTGCCCTCATAAACAGAATTAAGTATCTTTTATAACAGATTTCTATTTTATGTTCAGTGTGTTACTGAAATCCCATCTTTATGCTATCTTGGGCATTCCTATCATAAATAAAGTACCTTATATAATGAGGTCTAATAACTAAACATGAGCTGGGATCTAAAGTAGACCCACGTTATCTTGAAATCAATTGTATAAAGAACAGAAAAAAACACCCCAGATTTTAAACAGCAAGTCTTTCTACAGTGGCAACTAACTTCAACATCGGAGACTTCCTTACAATCGCAGTGAAGCACATTGCCTAGAGTACAGACTCTAGAGACAGGCTGCCTGGATTTGAGACCCGGTTCCCACTTCCAGCTGAGGGGCCTCCGGGAAGTGACACAGCTCCCTACACCTTGCCTTCATTATCTGGAAAGTGAGGGCCAAAGGGGTACTTACTTCACAGGATTGTTGTGAAGATGAAATGAGTTAATCATGTAAAGGATTTAGAACAGGGCCTGATATGAGGTAAGTGAATACAGTTTAGCTACTTTAGTTATTAGCTATGCTTTCCAGCTTGGAATAGAATAGATTCATATCTCACCCTTCTTGATTATCAATTGGTAATAAATAGGCAAATATATTTGTTAGCAGAACTCACCACATAAAAGCATACTTTTGCTGTTTGAGTCTAAATTACAAACTTTAATTTCTGTATTTTTTGAAATCTATTTCCCGGTGGCATTTCCTGCCTGTGACTTATGCTAAATGTCACTTGTTTGTGGTACTTAACCTGTTAAGATCAGTTCAAAATCAGAATGAAATGTGTTAACAGTATATTGAATTTTATTATTTTTTTAATTAAAATTGTTTAATGTTGACATTATTGCAGCTGTCCTCTCCCCTGCCCCTTGTGAATAAAGATCATGTTTGTAAGTTCATTTGGCCAACCACTTGCATAAGCAATACAGAAAAATTAGATTGATAAATAATGTTTGTTGAAAAGCTGAATGCTTCAAGAAACGTGTTTGTTTCCTTAGGGATGAACATAATTCTGAAATTAATCATGGAAGTCTTTAGGAAAATAATGGTTTTCTATGCAAGTACTCACTTAGCAACTTTTCAAGAATATGTCTAAAGTGTGAAGTGAGATTGCATGTTCCTGGAAAGTACCATTTTGAAAACTGATTTGTTAAAAGGCACTGAGATCAAAATGCTTGGTGAAAACAATGCCCTGGAAAACTTTTAAATTGCCAGCTCCAGGACCCACATCCAGAGTTCCAATTCACGGGCCTGGAATGAGGCCCGGGTACTTCAATTTTTAACAAGTGGCTGAAGTAATTCTCCTTAAATTATTCTTGAACTGCACTTTAAAACACTGCAGGAAAGGAAAATACAAATCGAAAAAGGCTTTTGCTGACTACTCATTTCTTTTTGCAGCATTATCCCCCTTGCTACTTGTTTATCCCATCCTCTGACCCTCTTACTTTACCTTCTTTGGCTTTTCTCCCTCCTCATGTTAGTGTTCTCCATGCCAGTACTTAATATTCTGCTTTTCTCTCCTTTACCCTTTCTCAAAGAACATCTCTTCTGGATTTGCCGGTCATATCTTGGTAATGATTCTACAAAAAAAAAAAACACACACACAAAGGTCTCTTTGTAATCTAAAAATCTCAGTCAAAATGCAGATGTTGAAATCAATTTGGAGGCTGTGGCAGCATTTAAAAACAAAAATAGGAAGAGTGGGGAGAGAGGAAGAAAAGGACTAGAGTAGACTAGAAAATATCAAAGGAAGTATTAAGGTTAAGTAATGTTTCATGAAGCTTTTGTTTAAGATATGTGTGTGCACACATACCCGTGAGATTACAATGCATTTTGTGGATCATAGTCCAAAAAATTTGAAAGACACTGTCTGAGTCTTGGTGTTCTGAACTTCCATATGACATTATGCTTCCTCATGCATTTCCCTCCTATGCCTCCTCCATTTCTATTCTGGACATTTCTATTCATATAATCCACTCAGAAATATCATGCCTATAACTGAATTTGCAATACCTTTTTATCACAATTTTCCTCCTAAATTTTTAAAACTTCATAAATTATCATTCTGTCATCCAGATGAAAGTTTCAGCATTTCCTTTGTAATAATTTAGCCCGTGCAACATAAACTTCCTATAGCCTCGACTCGCTACCCTTGCCTATCCTAGGACTGTAACCAGCAGAAAACCTATGGGCAACCATATAGTTACCCGCTCCTCAGCTAGCTTCCTGAAGGCTAGCATGGACATGCACTGCCTGGTATTTTTGACTTCCTTCAATTTTCTAGAAATCTTTTTATGTCATGCCACATAGAGCTAGATTATCATTTTTTATAGATACATAAGTTCCATTTTATGGATGTCATATTGTCATTTAAAGTAGCACATCATAATGACACCCTGTCATATATACAGCTTGCCCAGAATAGCCCCATTTTATGCCTTTTGTCCTAGCATTACATCTGGTTTAGCATTTGTCTCAGACTTTTTATTTTTGAATGAAGTATTATTTAAATACTTGCATGTAAATAAACTAGGTTAGGTTTAGATAGGCCTACACTTTGTATTTCCACACTGTGACACGATCTCATATGTGAGATGCCAGTGTAGTGAACAGAATTCTCACTTTAACATATGGTTAAATTGGCAATAACCCATTTCTCTCTTCCAGATCCTTTCCAGAGGTAATACTATAGGCTAACACATCTTTTTCAAGGGCAGCATGAAGGGTGCTTGGTGATAAAATGAATGCACTCTGGCATGAGCAGTGATACAGCTAACTTATTCAGCTTTTGTGTGATGGTGATAGTGATGGCAGAAGTATCCAATGCTGCCACTTCTGCTGGCCACTTGATGTGCCAGCCAGTTGTTCTGGACAGCTGCCCTAGCCCATGGATTGCACAATCTCTCAGTCTTTATTCAATCTTGCCATTGAATGAATACAGTCCTAACTTTGTTGCTACAAGGGTTTCATCATGTATCATGTAGTATAAATCCACAATTACCTATTTATTTCATTATTGGGTAACACATTTTTATTTTATAATAACCCTTTTTGATGACAGTAATTAAAACACACACACCAGTGCAAGTTTAACAGTTATTACTTGCTGAAAAGAATTTTCATGTGTAATTCACACATGAGGGGGCTGTAATAACATCACTGATCACGTGAAAACAAGAAGACATCAGTCTGCTGAAGAAGATCAACATCTACTCCACAGTCTTTTTTAAAGACCATGCCTGCAAATACTACATTTTCATACTTAGCTGCAAAAGGTACATTTATGTACCACTCTGTGAAACATGATTTTTCATTTAGATAAAGTGATGGTTCTAAGTTAATCTCTCTCAATTTTGGTTTCAAATTTTCTTGTGCATGTATAAAAATGTGAAACAATAGCTGTTAATGTATTGACTCCATTAAAAGAAATTTATCAGCCGAAACCGGTTTGGCTCGGTGGATAGAGCGTCGGTCTGCGGACTGAAGGGTCCCAGGTTCGATTCCGGTCAAGGGCATGTACATTGGTTGCAGGCACAGCCCCGGTGGGGGGTGTGCAGGAGGCAGCTGGTCAATGTTTCTCTCTCATCGATGTTTCTAGGTCTCTATCTCTCTCCCTTCCTCTCTGTAAAAAATCAATAAAATATACTTAAAAAAAAAAGAAAAGAAATTTATCAATAGTTAAATGATACCAGTTTTACATGAGTATCATTGGATATTTCTAATTTTAAAAAATCAATTAATTCCAGTAGTTCAAGTTTTGTGTCTAATTCATGGAATCAAAGTAAAGCATTTAGAAATTTATTCTGTAAAAGGTGAAACACTTGACATTATTGTGAATACTGTTATAATTTGTATTAAAAACAGCAACATGATAAAATTATTTGGTTTATGTGATGTTAAAAATATGTTGTGGTAGGACATAACATCATGAACATTTTAAAAATAAATGTAGAACTTATGGAGAGAACTATACTTGAAATATATTGTGATGCACAATGTAATTCATAAAAGCATAAAAATTTGCAATATCAACCAATCAAAATAGAAGGTGTAGTTGTCAAAAATTACAAATGTTTTTATACATACACAAGATAACCAGCCTATAGATTTTTGTGATCAGATTGATGGAAAGAAAACAAAAATGATTTAAGCATGGCAGTATACACTTCCTCTCTTTGGATTTTAGAAATGTTTGAGACTTTAAAAATTGCTTTGTGTCCTACCACGGTATTAAATACTCTTGTTAAAATGTCCTCTCAATTTTGGTTGCAATTTATTCAAAATCTATTAGAAATCTTTAATCAAAGCATTTATCACATGGAAGGCAAAAATTTAGTTTATGTTAAGCTTTTAGAGAATTGCAATTATTGGGGGGAGGGGGGGAAGAGACTCACAAGTAGGAAGACGTTAAAATATATCCCTATGAAATCAAAGTGGAAACTGAATGAATTAAATGATGATAACTCGAATGGTTTAATTGTGAAATTCCAAAATTTTGTTTTGAATTATATAGACTAATGGGGAAACTCTTTTAATGGAGCTCATCTTTTTAACTGAATAAATTTAAATTCTAATTCAGAAGAGGATGACTTTTCTCCTGGTCACTTAGACTTAAAATCCTGCTACAAACACTGATTCCTCTCTTTGTTTTACAAAGATCATTCTAGTGGTAGGATAGAGAATGAGTTAGAAGGAGGTGATACAAAATACTAAAAGGGAGACTCTTTAAGAAACTGCTGCACTAATCCAGAGGATGGAATTTTAATCTACACAGGAGCAGTAGGAGGAAATGAATGGATGCGAGAGATATGAGTTAAGACTGATCATTTGGCTATGAGTTTGGTAAGATAATGTTGGAATGTGGGAGATGACTCTCACATTTCTGACTTGAGTATATAGGTTGATAGTAGTGCTTCTAACTATCATAGGGACCTCATGAAAAGAAAGAAGTTCCAGAGAGAAAATAGTAAGATTGTTTGGGAGTATGTAAGTTTAAGGTGCCTATGGGACATCCAAGGGAGTGATGTAGTATGGAGTGGGATATTTAGAACAGGAGTTCCCACACACAGGTTATAGTGGTAGACATGGATGTAGATGAAATGGAATAGTCAGAAGACCACGGGAAAGAGAAAGAAAGGAGCTGTACAGGAAACTGAGCTCTGGTATTCAAGACAGAGTTGGGGGAGAAATCGTACTTGAATGGCCAATGGATTGGCCTTTGGAGAAGGAAGACCCTAATACTAGAATTAAGTATAGCAAACTGAAGGAACACTTGATGTTTAGGAATTGTGAGGTTCTAATAACTATAGGAGAAATCCAGGCCTAGCTTAGACAGAAATGTTCCAGAAATATTTTACCATTGTAGACAAGTTTAATAAATCAAACTTCAAAGACATAATAGTCCATAGTATAGTTTTACAGTATAACTTTTATTCTAATATTCTTCTACAAGCTTACTATTCATTTTCACTCTGACTTTTGGAAGTTTTACATTGTGTATTTAAGGATACATTAATTAGTATAGAGTGGACTTTTTAATATCTTGTCAAGAACATCAGTTGTGTTATAATTTTATGCATAGTAGTGTTCTAGAAATTTGACTTTGAAGTCAAGTCAGTCTAAAACAATTTAAAAGTCTCTTTAGATTTCATTCTTAGAACCTGTTTCTCAATGGTATCTTGGAGTACAATTTTAACTTTTTTCATTTTACTTTTAGTTATTATCTGTTACTTTGCAAAATTACATCAAGATGTATTTGTCTTTAGACATGTGTAGTCATTAAAGCACCTAATTTAAGTAGTTATTTATTCCTGCAACCTATGCCTCCAAATTATCTCTTATATATCCATTTTGATCCCTCAGTTTGGGTATATGATTTATCTTTTAGTATAAAAATGTTGGGTTCTTTCATCACAATTACAGTCATTGGTCTGATAATCCTGTGAGTCAATCTACACAAAACAAGAAGCTCCTATCAAACTCCTGGCAGGTTTAGTTAAAATTAAAATGCATGCTCAACTGTGGAGATTGTCAAGTGTGGAAATAATATTTGTCCAGCTGGACAGCTTTCTTTTGTAGTTGCTAAATGAAAGTTGAGATTCTGTCTGCTCCTTGAAAGCTTCTGTGTCATGAAGGTAATTTGGACTGTTTGTGGTTTGACAGGGATTATTAAAATCAGATGAAGTGAAGGGAAGCAAGTGTGAGAAAGCAAAATTGACACTGACATTCTCTATTATTTGCAGCTTGGATCATGATGACTATGTTGATATGATAGATTCACTGTTGAGATATGTTAAGCAACAAATAAAGTAAAAAGCAAGTATAGTGATGGATTTTTAGATTTAACATGAAGAAATCCAATATTTACTTTCACTGATTGCTTTTTAAATATCAGGTCATTTTATATGAATTTGCTTTAACCAACAACGAATTATCCTATTGAACTAAAGAATTAAAAAGTGTACTGCAAAGGCAAGATTAAATATTAAAGAAATAGATCACCCAATTAAAATAATAGAATTTTAAAACTATAAGAGTCCTTAAAGATTATTATTATCTAATATTCTTTTTTTTTAGATGGAAACTAGGAAGAGTTTTAAGGCATCACATTTAAATTTCATTTGATAGCTTAAATGTTAAATTCTGATATTTCATTACAAGTATATTTTCTGACCATTCACATTTTTTTAAAAATTGTTTGTTTAAGTCACCTAGTTGGAGTGGCTCAGTGGTTGAGCATCGATCTATGAATCAGAAGGTCACGCTTCGATTCCCAGTCAGGGCATATGCCTGGGTTGGGGCTATATCCCCAGTGTGGGGCGTGCAGGAGGCAGCTAATCAATAATTCTCTCTCATCATGTTTCTATCTCTCTCTCTCTCCCTCTCTGAAATCAATAAAAATATATTTTTTTAATGGTTTAAGTTGTTAAAAGGCATTTATGGTTTAAGCCATAATTGTAGATAAACCTTTTCCTGTTTAAAGATAATGTATAATTTATGTTATTATAGTTATATGTTGCCTACAAATAGTATTATGTGCATTAATGAAGTAAATGGCTTCCACAAATGTGATTTTCTCTTAAAAACATCCTTAGTAGAGGGAGGTATAGCTAGGAAGTTATTTCAAGATGTCAATTAAGGATAGTGATAGTATAAAAATGTAATTAAATGTGAAGAATTATATATATAAAAAAAAAAACGGGGTAAAGAGCCTGGAGTTGTCCTATGCATTGTGGAAAGCCTTCAGTATTATTTAACAGGATAGTGAAATGATCTGATTTGATTTATAAAAAGAGAAGTCTAATGCTGGTATGCAGGGTAGGCACCAACTGGGTGTCCTGGGATTCAGCTCAATTCAATTCTAACACTAACTACTTGGAGTTAGTGCAGACTCCAAAGTTAAAGGCTCAATCCCACAAGACTGCCCCCACTTCTTCCTGGCTGACTATAAATTTGGGGGTTCCCACACCCTTCTCTGGTTCACTAATTCATTAGGATGATTCACAGAACTCAGAAAAGCACTATACTTCTGATTACAATTTTATTAGAAAGGATACATTCCAGAAAGGCCGAATGGAAGAGATGTATAGGACAAATTAAGGAAGGGGGTAGGAGGAGATGGGGGGGGGGGGGCAAAAACCAAATATATATTTCTCATTATACCACAAGATGTGAGTCCTGAAGGCGAGATAGGAGGTTTTTTATTTTCTTCAGCAGGAAATGACCTCAGTTTGGGGATACTGGTAGAAGACAGAGAAAAATTTGAGAGCATATGGTGACCATTTAAGATCTAGAGAAAGAAAAGGTCGAAGAATTTGATGACTATTTAAGACAGGGATCTTAGGATTTATCTACCATATATGGACACTCTAGCATCTCTTGTGTGATTTTATTTAATTTACATAACTGGTTAGAAATGTAAAAACCATTCTTAGCTTGCAGTCCATAGAAAAAACAGACTGTACCATAGTTTGCTGACCCTGATACTAATACGAGGGCAAGGGAGGGGGAGATTAGGTAGCTGGTGATTGCATAATATAGGAAGAGATGCGAGTTTAAGGAAAAGATTTTGAATTAAATTTTGGACATGTTGATTTTAGGGGACCTTTGAATCAGTGAAGTGGAATTGTCTAATAAGCGCTTGAAATATGTGTGTGGATTTTGGAGGAAGAGCTAAGGTTAGAGATATAGGCTGATTTTTTAGCATCGAGATAATAGGTGAATGAGGTTGAAATGAAAACCATGTAGAATACAAAAGAGGACCAAGAACTCTAGCATGAAATGGATAGGAAGAAATTTTTCTTTCCCTTCCCTAGTCAGGCAAGGGGAAAGGAAATTTGGGAAGACTACAAAACGAGAACTAATAGAAAGAGTTGGGTGTTTTTTTTGTGTTTTTTTTGGGGGGGAGGTTTTTGAGGTCTGAGAAGAAATATCCAGTAAATAAAAATAAAACAAAAAATTTTAAATGAATTTAATCACTTTAGAAAAAAATGAATCTAATATTGTAAAATTACATTAAAAAGAAGGCAGTGGCTTTGAATGAGGAATGCTCAGAGAAAGATTTAAAATGAGAAGCAGGTCTAGAGAGATCCCCGTGGTGAAGAGCAGTGTTTAATGGCAGAGATGAAAGAGGAGCCAATCAAGATGTTTACTAGTTTAATAAAATATACTCTGGTTAATTTAAGCAAAAACAAAACAAAACAAAAATGTTACTCTTGGGCCAAGTAGCAGGGAGAGGGTTTATTGTGCATCTCACAGAACCAAAAGAAAACTATGTGAGCAATCAGCCAGTCAGAGGACAGAAACTAGCAGTTACAGGGACCTCAGCCAAAAAAAAAAAAAAAAAGTGCACCTTTTCTTGGAAGGCTGGAGTTAACTCGACGGCTACCACCAGTGATTCTCTTTCCTGCCTTCATTCCCAATCTCAGAATTCATTTAGTCGCATTTGATGGTTCAGCTTGGGTCAAGTGTTTAAGCCTGGATCAATTATTTATGATCAGGAAAGCTGAATGGGTCCTCTAGCATAGAAATGGACAGCCATTGTATATCTGTGTATAATATCTCAGATTATAAAAAGAAGATATCATTTGAGTTTGCCAACTACCTAAAGTGAATAAATGTGTGAGAGACAAGAGAGAACTGGGAACCCATGATACTTAGGAAATTGGCAAGAAAGGAAACAATTGCAAGGAAGGAGTAGTTATCAATACCAAATAGTGCAGAGATTTAGTGTGGTAGGAATTAAAAAGTATTTGTCAGTTTTGGTGTAAGGAAAGAGGCAGAAACCAGATTGCTCTGGG
Organism: Eptesicus fuscus; assembly: GCF_027574615.1. NCBI lineage: Eukaryota > Metazoa > Chordata > Mammalia > Chiroptera > Vespertilionidae > Eptesicus > Eptesicus fuscus. The sequence goes on from NC_072476.1 coordinate 59,779,650, forward strand.
TTGAGAAATGAATGTCAGATAAGAATATAGTAGGAAATAAGGACTGCAATTTTGAGATGCTGGGCTATGAAGGGAAGGGGGTCCTACAAAGGTTTCTGTTGGTTTCTAAAGAGCAAGAAACATAAACATAATTATAGTTAGCTGAAAGGGATATTTATACTATAGCATGTGATAATCGATGGAGTCAAAGCTATGGAAATCATAAAAGGGTATTTCAATGGAAATATTTATCAAATTAATGTTAAGTTAATTAATAATATTTTGAAAATTTAAGAGTATCACATTAATATAACCAGCTAATTAATACTAGTAACATAATACTAGTAGAATTTTTAGGAAAAATTCTTAAACCCTTGGAACATACTTTCAGAACTCTGAATTTTTTAGAAGTACCCATTTGTGTACAACGTACATGCTAAGTTCAAATCATTCTGTTCTAACTATTAAAAGGAAATTCCTTAAAATGTAATTGACATCTCATAAGCTATGTGTGTTGTTATTCCCACTTGATACATAGTACAACTGCCTTTTAAAAAGTGTTCCATAACTTAAACTTTCTGCTATTGCAGATATACTGTTCTCCAAACTACTAAAGTTTTATTGCACTTAAAAATTCATTCATTAATCATTAGTTCCATGATTTGTGACATTATTTAGGTCTAATCTCAAATTGTGTGATAATTTTATGACTTAAATTATGTGAAATATGTACATGCCAAGTTACAAAAAATTAAAATTTGTTTTCACATATCATGGTTTCACTGTTCTATTAAAGCAAGAGATGGCTAGGATTGCATGTTGAAGATTATAAAGAGTTATTAAAATGGAAATATTTTCTAAAAAGAGAGGTACTCTGAAAACTAAAGAAAGCAGTGTCAGGTTTGGTAGTAAAGCATATCACAGTTAATTCAGTTTGCTTGTCAAGTTGCAATAGTGTATTCTGATTGATCCTGTCAATTTCTACTTCATACATACACATATGTAAATTACTAATAGGGGAGTTACAATGAAATATTTTATAATTTATTGAAGGAGATTTTAATAGCTGTAGTATGTTTATATGAGTATTTACTGACTGTATATTAATATTCTATCCCATATAATTTTAATAATCAGAACTTCCACAGTTATATATAGAATTTAATCACTTTAGAAAAAGTAGTAGTCTGTGGAGGAAAACCTAATATATAGATCAGAGTTGAAAAATAAATTTGAATAGAATAAGAAGTTTTTTATTTTCTAATTTAAGACTTTAATGCTTAAGGTATTCTAAATGACTATCAACAAATTGAGATTTGCTTAAGTTGTTTCTCATTCTTTGGGGGAGACTAAAATGTTAGAATTTTAACTTCCAGTAACTGATAAAATAACTTACTGATGACTGAATTATCACAGGGGAAGATCTAGCCTTAAAAAAATAAAATGAAATCTGGGGGAGGGATTATATAGGTTTCATAATAAAGAAAATTTATAATGGTCCTAGAGTAAGGTAACCAGATTTTAACATTGGTAAAGCGGGACACCATTGACCGGGGGGGGTGGGGGGGGGGGTGTGTCTTGATTAAAAATTTGGTCTATATGGATCAACAAAAATTTTCATAGAACACAAAAATAGTATTGTAATATATTTTTTTAAAATTTCAACATAAGTACAATTTACAAATATCCTATATAATAAAAGAGTAACATGCAAATTGACCATACCTCCTCTACGCCCACCAGCCAATCAGGAGCGAATATGCAGATAAACCCAACCAAGATGGCTGCAGCCACAGAAAGCAGGAAGGAGGCTTGGGTTTCCCTGGCAATGGAAGAAGCCAAGCTTTCTGCCTGCCCTTGCTGGCCTAGGCCTCCACTCAAGGCTACAAAGTTTCAATGATAGAAGATAAATAAATCCAAACAGAAATGGCGGCAGCCACGGAGCTGGAAAGAGCAGGAGGCTAGGGCTGCCCCTGGCAATGGAGGAAGCCAAGCTTCTGAAGCCCTGGTCTGCCTTGGCCTCTGCTCCAGGCTACAAAGTTTCAATTATAGAAGATACATAAATACCAACAGAAATGGCTGCCGCCACAGAGCAAGCAGGAGGCTTGGCTCCACTCCAGGCCACAAAGTTTCAACTGTAGAAGATAAATAAATCCCAGATACCAGGGCCTCTGCTTGGGTCACCGGGGGGCGTGGCCAGCCTGCAAACCACCACAGGCCCCTTGTCCAGGTCGCCCCACACCCCAAGGGAACCCCCACCCTGATCCAGGACACCCTTCAGGGCAAACCAGCTGGCCCCCACCCATGCACCAGGCCTCTATCCTATCAAATAAAAGAGTAATATGCAGATTGACCATCACTCCAACACATAAGATGGCTGCCCCCATGTGGTCAAAGATCCTGCCCCCATGTGGACACAAGATGGCCACCACAAATGGCCAGCAGGGGAGGGCAGTTGGAGGGGACCCAGGCCTGCAGTGGAGAGCAGTTGGGGGCGATGAAGCCTGCAGGGGAGGGCAGGGGTGACCAAGCCAGCAGAGGAGGGCAGTTAGGGGCAAACAGGCTGGCAGGGGAGCAGTTAGGCATCAATCAGGCTGTCAGGGGAGTGGTTAGGGGGTGATCAGGCTGGCAGGCAGAAGCGGTTAGGGGCAATCAGGAAGGCAGGCAGGCGAGCAGTTGGGAGCCAGCAATCCTGGATTGTGAGAGGGATGTCCGACTGCCCTTGAGGGGCCCCAGATTGGAGAGGGTGCAGGCTGGGCTGAGGGACACCCCCCCTCCGTGCACGAATTTCGTGCACCCGGCCTCTAGTAATAAATAAAAAATTATGTATAGTATTATTTTATTCTTCGGCATATTTCTCATTTGAGTGAATTTTTTTTCCGTAGATTTCTGTCGTTGTTTAAAAGGTCATGAATTTGCCGTAACATAAGTCGTAAGTGTCACTTTCAAGGCTGGCGCTAGACTTTTTGCCGCCACTATAAAATATAAATAATACGAGTACTGTCTGCTAAATTCAAGAAAATTTATGTATTTATGAAATAAATAAATAAATTACTTACCTAAATTATCTGAATAGCTGATTTGTAATGACATCACTTGTTTAAATAGCTTACTAGCATGCAGTATGATGTGTATTGTCTGAGAGACAGTTACAAAATGTTTTCGTCGTTGCCAATCCCCAAAAATGCCATTGTTCATTAAGTCCAAACAATGGTGGTCGAATTCTAACAACTGATCAACAATTCAAACTTTGATAAGAAGTTCTCGATAATCAGTTCTCAACAATTATTTGTTATTATTAAAGTTTAACATTATAAAATTAACAAAAATAATATAAAACTCATATCCTGGCTAAATAGCCACATGGCCGCCAAAAACCGTATATTCCCTTCCCATTCTCCCACCGTTCCCTAGCTTGTCGTGCATTCTTTCCAAAAATCGGGACTTTTTTAAAACGCCGCGGAACGCGGGACAAATTGTTAAAAATCGGAACTGTCCTGCCAAAAGTGGGACATCTGGTCACCTTATCCTAGAGGACACTGTCAAATATATAAGGCAGTAAACTATGCCGCACTAGCACGGCCAAGGGTGAACCTGAGGAGGGGCGGTGAAGGATTAAAGAAGACAGACAAGAGAATACAGCTGGGGCTCAGCAAATCTCCCATGCCTGGATGAGGACGAAGAAAGATCCAGCCAGCAAGCTGAGGCTTTATTTTATGGTCAGAGATAAACAAGGAGTGGTCAGCATAGTTACAAAGACCTTGTGAGTTTCTCTTGTTTTGGCAACACTTGCTGCACCTCCCACAGCCCATTAGCTACTTAGGAAGGAATTAGGGAGGGCTACAAGGTCAGGCTTAATTATGCTAGGAGAACTCTGCCCTCCAGGCTGGGACTTGTTTGTGGCACTACCGCAGGTCAGCCTGAGGCTTGACCCTAGAGCCACTCCCTACAGTAAACAACCAGTACAGAGGCATTTTATATATACTGTGGCTTTGTGATTAAGGACAGCCTTTGAAGCAGTCTGAATCCCAGCTTTGCTACTTCCTATCGAAGTGATTTTGGGCAAGTCATGAACCTCTCTGTGCCTAACTTTCTACCTCTTTCATATGGAGATGATAACAGTATCTATTGCATAGGATTATAATAGGAGTTAAATGAGTTCATATATATAAAGTACTTCTAAAAATGCATAGCCCATATAAAATACTACATAAGAGTTGGCTATTATTATTAATATTACTTAGCCCTCATACCTATAAATTATATCTCAGTGAATGAGTTCACTGAACCACATAAAATTTTCAAGACTTAGTAAAAGTTAAATTTTGAGTTATATAATGTTGGCAGGACTTTGTGAATAATACAGGAAGACTACTTTGAGACTAGATATGAATGGGAAAGTAAAAATGAACCAGGCCAGAAAAGATTGGTTCAGGTTTAAGAATAATGGTCTGGTCAAAGTTTATTTTCACTTCGTTTTGATATCAAACCAGCTACTCAAACCAATCCAGCAATAGAAAGAATAATACAAATAATATAAAGAATAAGAGGATACAATGCCTCTGAAGATATAATTCTCTGATGTCTTCCTTTTCCTTCTGGCACAATGCCTAAAGTCTGTTGGCCTCAGAAATTTTTGTTGAGGAAGAATGTGGCAAGTCAGAGTAGCCCAGAGACATGGGTTAGTTGCTTCTTAGAATATTTTAGGGAGGTTGAGTTTTGCAGGCAGTAAAGCAGTACAGGGCGTCTATTTATTACCATAAAATAATATCTTGATGCCTCACATTTCTTGTTTTTGCATATTATTTCTTGCTATGGGTTCTACTTTAGCTTTCCATGTAGCAGTCCTGGAGAAAGAAAAAGAGAAGAGCTAAAGTGGCTCTGAGAATCCAAGATACAGGAAAGATGATGGGATTGACAAACAAAACAGCCCATTTTAAGAGTAAATTTGAAGGGAGGGGTTCAGAAATATGTATATCTCTTAAAATCCTATCAAATAATGACAGAATATGCAAATTGACCATAACTTCGTGACAAAGATGGCAGTGCCCACAGCCAATAAGGAGGGAATATGCAAATTGACACGACAGGCGAGAGGTGGACCACAGCTCTGGCCAGAGCGAAGGCGGTGCCGGCAGCCAGGGGAAGGAAGGCCTATTCTTGCACAAATCTTCGTGCATCAGGCCTCTGGTTTCTTATATAATACAACAAATTCATTGCTAAAGGAAACCTCAGGGCCTAATAAATCCATTAAATGAGGAACGTAAGCCCCATCTATCTTGAGTAACTTACCCAAATGCACTTAGACATTAGCAGAACCAGGATCAGGACTCAGATCTATTGCTTCTTGGTTCAATAATGTTTATAGTTAAATGTGTTTTATCATAGTGCAACATTTTGAAACTTCTTTAGTTACAGGTAGAATGTGTAATTATTTTTAATTAATAACAACACCCCACTTCCTTGCCATGCTCTTTCGCAGTATTTATTTTAGGTTAGAGAGCATTGTTGAATAGTAAAAATTCTGGTGAGCCCGAGCTGGTGGACACATTCAGTCTACATTGAGTTCACAGAAAGTATATGACCCTCCTTACTGAGCTTTTTCACAGAGGAAAAATCACACGGTTCTCTTTTCCCCCTTTACTAACTCAGTTGTAGTGTGGATTTCTTCCCAATGGTTCAGTCTTCTTTTTAGTCATTTATAAACATTTGTTAGTTGGTTATGAGAAGAATGGCACTCCAGATTTTTATTGTTGAAGAAACAGAAAAAAAGATAAAATAAGAACTCTAACCATTATATGTGTTTAAATTAAAAAGAGGAGAGAGAGAGAGAGTGAGAGAGCGACCCTACAATAGAAAAGTATCATTTTGAAATATGTTAAAAGATTGGTGAGATTCCAAAATTATTTTTCTGGGCTTTCTTTGGATCACATAAACTATAATTTTTTTATTGCTTTATTGTAATGTTTTCTGGCAGTGCTTATAATATGCTCATATATTCTTATAGTCACTGTTCTTAGGAATTTATAACTCAACTATTACATTTTGCCTGCGGCTGAAACATGATCTACAGATGTTTGGCTTAGATATAATTCTTCAAACATAACTCATTTTTAAAGGCAATAATTAATATTAGATTGGATTTTCATACGTGTTTGAAATATTAAGCACTGTGTTTTTAACCTTATAAAAATTATCGGAAACATTATAGGAGAATGAACATTTAAAAACAATGTTGCAGAATGGCAATTTCAAATACAAAGTTATTGTACTTTAAGGAGGTGCAGCTCCCATTTTTGATTTATCACGGAGTAGGATAAGAGACTTCATTCATTATGTCAAATTATTATTATCTTCCTGATGACAATTTAATAGTTGGAAATACAGGAACATAAAGAGACTGTAAAGCTATATCCTGACCCACAATTTCACCGCCTCTTCCTTTTTCTCCCTAAATTTTATAGTTAGTTTTACCTTTCTAAAATACCCCTGGAGTATTTGCCAAATTACATTCATCCCTCAATAATTTACTTTTCTGTTGTTGAAGTCATAGTTACCTTTTAGAGAATAGCAGTAATCTTTCTATGGGCTCCGTTTTTTTATGGCCTTATTCTTTTTACTGTCTCTGCTCCTTGTGAGGAGAGTCTGTCCAACCTTTCTGTTCCTTCATGATGCCCAGCAATGGCAGTCACACTGTGGTACAGATAAGGAAATGGGAGGATTGGTGCCTATGCTCATGCCCATTTGGTGCATGCTTCTTTCTCACCACAGTCCTGCAGGGGTCACTGCCAATCTAAGAGACATCTCTAAATCCAAACTTCAGCATCACTTACCACAGTCTATTCTATTTATTTCTTATGTTCATCTTGTGCATCACTATTTATTCAGGTTAATGTCTTCATCCCATTAGTTATATTTTGTCCATCAGGTTTTGGTTGTTTGTTTTATTTTTTTAATATATTTTTATTGATTTCAGAGAGGAAGGGAGATGGAGAGAGAGAGAGAAATATCAATGATGAGAGAGAATCGTTGATTGGCTACCTCCTGCATGCCCCCCACTGGGGATCAAGCCCACAACCCGGGCATGTGCCCTTGACCCTGAATCAACCCCCTGGTTGATAGGTTGACGCTCAACCACTGAGCCACTCCAGCCAGGCTGTTTGTTTTTTAAATCCTACCCCACAGCATCTTATACTTGCTGCTTCTTTACCTAAAAGGTGACTCTTGCTTCTCTTATCCTTCATCACCGTGGAACCATATAAATATGGATATGGAAGCATCACAAGATGTATGCCAGTCACATGAAAACTCTGAACCATCATCATTCTGCTACTCTATCATGTCACAGCTTTAATGCATTCTTTGTGTTTATTAACTTCTTTACTGAGATTAGATAGAGAAAAGTCAAACAACCATGTAGATTGGGAGTCCTTCAAACAACCATGTAGATTGGGAGTCCTTCAAAATCATGATTCCCAACCTTATCTGAATGCTCAACATGTTTCAGTTTACTCTAGAACTGATTTCAAAGAAGGACATAAAACACACATTATCAAAATAATACAAGAAACATTTTCTTTTAGCAGCATTTGGAAGCACAAATAAAAAATACAAAAAGATTGGTGAAGTCATATTTAATCAAAAGATATTTAGGAATTATGTAAGTTTTTAAATAGATTTTGAATAAAATGATAAATACAAATTGCCAAGAGAGAAGTTAAGAATGGAAGATGTCTCAGATGAAGAGAGATAGGAAATGTAAAATAAAAAATTATAAGTCCCACTGAGAGCAGGGGTAATTTCTTCTTAAAATATTTTACCAATCTACATATATAAAAGGCTAGTATGCAAAGTGTCCCCTCAGGAGTTTGACCGGGAGACCGGGAATTCGATAGCTCACTCTGATGTGCACTGACCACCAGGGGGAAGCACAGAAAGAAGGAAGGCCCCTACTGATCCTGATCACTGGCCAGGCCTAGGGACCCTACTCATGCACTGGGCTTCTAGTTATATATGAAATGATAAGTACTTATTGCAAAAATAAACAAACAGGAAAATGCTAAGTATAAAAAAAGTCAGTAAAAATCAGCCACAGTCTAAATATCCGGGGATAACCATAATACATTTTGGTTAATATACTTTCTACAAAACTAAGTTTTGTATGCAGTAAGAGATTTTTTTCTGGAGATATGAGCACCCTCAAATAGAACCAAATAGATCTGGGTTCAGTGCGTGCTACCCCAAGTAGCTATGCCACATGGACATGTTAGTTAATCTTTTTGGGCCCAGGATTCCTCTTCCATTAATGAGGATGATAACTATTTTGAAGTGTTATTATGAGAATTAAAGAAGATGATGTATATAAAGTACCTTGAACACAGTAGATATACAACAAGTTGTAACCGGAGAAATCAGTGGGTCAGATTTCCCAGACACGAGTGAGAGTGGGGTTCTTGGGGTACTGCTGAAGTTTTCAGCATTTTCAGAACCCCCACGGGAGAATGAGATGTAGTAGAAAACTTTAAGTGGAGTTATATTCCTTGGGTTGTAAAGTCCCACGCCCCTTAATCCAGCACTGAAAAAGGGGCAGCTGGAGGTCCAACAGAGCCAAAAGGAGGGCCAGTGTCCACAGCTTTTGTTTCATGTTGCAGCCAAGTTTAGTTCAGCATTTAGGCTAATTAAAGTCCATCAGTCCATTGTGTGGGTCCCACATGGCCATGGGCCACATGGAGTGCCCCTGCAGCAGGAGTCCCAGGAGCTCAGGCAAGTAGGAGAAGCAAGAGTCAAGAGAGTTCCGTAAAAACCAAGAGCCAAGAGAGGGTACTTCCTTTGTTCCGAATTTTAAATATTCTGATTTTGCTCCCTGGCAGTGGCCGCACCTATTCTGCCCAATTACCTGTTCCCAGGTGTGACTGACAGACAAGAACCTTTGCATGTCACTCAGAACTTACTGAGTATTGTCTGTTGTCTAGTCCCTAACCCCATCTGTGGGGAACAGTCTTGGAGAGTGTTAAATTAGCAAAGCTGTATAAATGGCATGCCTATATTATCTAGTCTTTCCTTTACTCCTTTCCTGTTAAATAATAACCAGATTATTATAACAATATCAAAATCATATTTCTATTTTGCTATTATAGTTCAGCTGACCTCTTTACATATTTTCTTAACTTTTGAATATGTGTTATATTAATTAATGAGGCATTATAGTATTGACAAATTGGTACAACTTTGAACAGAGCATTGATACTATAACTTGTTTTATAACAGAGAGGTTTACTATGAACAAAATATTTACTAAGTTTGAGTTTTCTACAAGAACCCTCAGCCAATCAAGTTTTTTCATTACAAAAATTAAATTTTATTTTTTGCAACAATTTTGAATAACTCTTCTGAAGTGTTGAACTACCCAAAATGACTTAAAAGTATGTAAAATATAAACTAAATTTATTATTTTATATAATAAAAGCCTAATATGCTACCTGTCCAACCGTTCATTCGACCTTTCGACCAGTTGCTATGACGCACACTGACCACCAGGGGGCAGATGCTCCAACTGGTAGGTTAGCTTGCTGCTGGGGTCCAGCCAATCCGGACATGCCCTGGAGCCCTCCCGCGGCACCTCCCCAGGCCCAATCATGCACCAGTGGGGTCCCTCACCTGGCCTGTGCCTTCTTGCAATCCAGGACCCCTTGGGGGATGTCCACAGCCAGGCCAAGAGACCCCACCGGTGCACGAATCCATGCACCAGGCCTCTATAATAATGGCTATTGGATTTAAAAATGACTATTCTGATAATAGGTGTAACTTGTTGAGCTGCTAGGGAGATATGAAGATATCATATTCATTGATTATATGGAAATATTAAAAGTTAAAAAAAAGAGTTTGGTTTCCTAAAGAAGTATATCTCCTGATGTACTAGTACATGGAGTTTCTTAACATTTACCTTTTACTTTTTGTTTTGTTTTAGCCTGATTTCAAGTTAATCTTTATTATGACACATTATAGGTAAATATTTATTTTTAAATGAGAAATGACAGCATTTATTGCAAAATACTTTGAATGAGAAAAATCCAAATGTTTGAGGATTTTGCTGTTTAAAATGTTATATCTGTGCTATAGGGGAGCCTAAAACTTTCTTCTAAGGTTCTAATATTTAAAACCACATGAGACAGATTAATAAGAGAAAATAACCAAATTTAATACTTATGCATGCATGGGAACCACACATACATGAGAAGTTCAAAGACAGAAAGGGAACATGAGGTATATATGATATTCTGAGCTAAGATCACCTTGGGACTTCAGAGGGGAGGAAGGTCATGCAGGATGATTAGAAAAGCAGATGTTCACTAACTACTAGTTTGTCCTGCCATATAGCGAGGTCAAACAAGATTGTTTCTGATAATCTCTTATTATGGGTAAGGTCCCTAATTCATATTCTTCCAGGTAGTGAAGGAGTGGGGGAGGGCAGAAGTTTCTCTTCAGATGGCAAGGTCTTGGTTGCCTTTAGCTCAAAATAATCCACATACCGTAGAAGCACATCTTGGGGGACTCTTTCTAAACCACTATAGTTCTTATTCTATATTTGGAACTAATTGAATTTACAAATGACAAGCCTTGTGATGCCATGGACTTTTACACTAAAACAATTTAATTGGGTGTTTTCCTTTTAAAATAGTATCTCTGAAGGAAAATAAAAGCTTTATCCTAAAACTAATTCTTTGAAGTTTCAGTCAGGACTTAAGAGAAATCTTCAGCTATTTCATTATAGTTTAACAAATTAGCTAAATTTGTTAATAGTTGAATAATTAAAGAGGAGGAAGTTCATTAGTATTATATATATATATATATATATATATATATATCACATACATTAGTATTATAGCCTCTGCAAAAGTTTTTAGACAGTTTTTCAAGTATTTTGGATTTATCCAAACTACTAGTAAAACATATTTACCTAAGCCTTTTTTTGTTAATGTTTATTTCATATACTAGTATATTTGTTATAATTTATTGTTTAAATTTCCCACTCATTTATAACATTTTTATAGGCAGTTATGAGAGGAGTTAGCTTGAAATGCAGGCAGATAGGGCAGGGGTCCCGTAGAAAACAAAGGCAGGGGGAACATAGGCAGGGGTGGACATGGCAGTTTGAGCCAGCCTAACCACAGGAACCAACCAAGCAGAAATAATAAAATGTTTCTGGACTCAAAGTGGGAGGCATGGGAAACCAAGGGAGGGCCTGCAGTAAACAAGCTGTACGAACACCTAGAAACGGATAAAGTTCAGCATAGGGACAGAGGAAGAGCACATAGAGACAGGGAAAGTTTAGGTCCATTGCTGGGCAAGAACAATTGAGAGAATCAATAAGGTGATGACACAGGAAGACATACCTAGAGCAGGCTTGTGGCAAATATATAGCCGTGGACTACAAAGCTTGAACGGGCAGCCCATGCTTGGGTCCCCCGCCCCTTGCAGGGAGTCTGAATCTGCTTGTAATCAATTTTCCACACTTTTGCTTAAATCTTCTGGTCCACGTAGCTCATTCTTAGACATCGCGAGACATGACCTCGAGGGGGGGCGGGGAGGGAACACCTTGGCTCAGCGTTCCAGTTATCAGTTAGACAGACATGAGCAGAGCAAGGATGATGGGCCAGATACAGAAACTCACCAGGGCAAAAAGCCCCCGGTGCCTAGCAAGGGGCAAAACTGGGAAAACAAGAACCTCAGCCCCAGAGAAACCTTTCCTCCCCTAGCTTATTGCTGGTCATGTGGTTTAGATCCTCCCACCCTGACCTTTTCCTCCCTAAAGATAACATCTAGGCTTCAATTGTATTTCAGCTCCAGGGCCAGAAAAGCAGCAAAACCAGACAAGTGATACCATGGCTACCTCAGGACCAGCGACATTGACTAATGAACCTCTGCCCTGGTGCTGACCAATCAGTGGAGACCACAACCCTGAAAGAGCACACCCTCCCCTAAGATTTCCACCTGCAAGAGAGAGAAATACACTCAGAGTGAAGGGCCCAGTGTGCACTTTCCCCAGGGGAGCATGCCCACCCCATTCTCTTTATCCTTCTTTCCTCTAAGGGACCCCACGAGACTTGCAACTAGGTGAGCAATGGGCAGCGGCAGCTCGTCCCGAGCTAACCCCCGAACCTGTCTCCAAGGCCCCCTTTTCTCTGACTTCCCAGTGAGCCAAAGCAGCCCATCTAGGCTCTCCTGTTGCTTTTTCTATACTCTTCCTTGTTTCACTGTACTAAATATATTTTTTGCTGTAGCCAATAAATTCTTACTTATTTTGCTATACTTTGTCTCTTGATTGAAATCTTTCCTTCAAGAAGACAAGAGCCAAGTTCACATGGTCTCACCAGTAACACTATGAGTCATCAAAATCTATAATAATAAAAGCATAATATGCAAATCGACTGAACAGAACGACTGTCTGGACGACCTTCTGGACAACCACGCTATGACATGCACTGGCACCAGGCCAGCCAAGTCGGGTGCGATGCAATTGGTCGGGGGGCCCTGCCATCGCCCCATGATCACCCTGCAGAGTGAGGCCCAGGCCACTGGCCGGTGGGGTAATCAATGGGGGAGAGGGCCCTACACAATCTCCCCGAAGTGGGAGGCCCAGGCTGCCCTCTGTGCGATGATCAATCGCAGAGCCCCTGCTGGGTGGACGGGGCCTCCCTCTGCTGGGTGATCAATCGTGGAGCCCGTGATCCCTTGCCTCGCAGAGGGAGGCCCAGGCTACCAGGCTGGCAGTTCTGTGGCAGGTGGGTGGGGCCTCCTTCTGTGGGGCAATCCATCTGGGGACTCTGCGATCGATTGCCCCACATAGGGAGGCCCAGGCCAGCCAAGCAATTGCACCCCACACCTGTCGCCCGCAGAGGGAGGCGACCGGTGGTGGGGGAGGGGAGGGCAGTGCCACACAGATGGCAAGCAGTGGCAGCGGCGGGGGCGGGGCCACCTGCCAGCAGCCGGGGGAAGGAAAGTCCCTACAGGCCCTGATAGCTAGCCAGGCCTAGGGACCCTACCTGAGGGGTCCCAAATTGCGAGAGGGCACAGGCCGGGCTGAGGGACACATCCCCCCCCCCCCCGTGCACGAATTTCATGCACCAGGCCTCTAGTATTTTATAAGCACTATTGTATGTCCAAAAATAACATATCCCTAAATAAAATAGTTCATACACTGTACCAACTCATCCTTCTTAACCTGTCCCATTGCCCTGACCCTACATGTTCACATAGCACTTCTCACCAAGTGATCTTTTATAAAATATATCTGTTTATGTGTTTCTAAAATGTACCTTCCCCACCCAAATAAAACTCCATAAAGGAAGGGACTTGGACTTGTTGCAGCTATATCCCAAGCTTCAACTGCAATGCTTTTTACTTAACAAACATTCAATAAATATATAAGGAATGAATGGATGAATAACTCCTTTGATAGTGGGGAAAATGCATATCTATAAAAAGTAGCAAATTTAAGTTTTAGTTATCAGAGAGGAGAATTTATTGCCTTTTTCATATATGAATAGGGCCTGGGTATTAGGCTTTAACAATTCTGAGGTTATCATTTCCTGGCTAGCTTGTGGGTAAGAGTGCAAGGAAGGTGTTAAATTCTTTCTGCAGCCACCTTTGTTCACAGTGGCCTGTGAGGCTTTGTGATTTCCTTTGCAGTGCTGGGTTCCAGTGAGAAGCAGCAGGATGTTTATAAGTTCTCTCTGAGGGGTGCTGTTTTGTTCAGCTTTCAAACTAGAGAAAAGTGTGAAAATTAGGTCACACCTCATGAACTTCAACAAAACACTCTACCCAGCTTAATAATACCCTAGTTCTTCCATTGCTATATTTCATTTTTCCTAAAAGTGGGAATTATTGGTTTTGATTTAGTATTACATCTTGAGGTAGGTTTTTCCCTTTATGTTGAAGTAACTAACATATTTTTTTATTCTTGTTCCTCAGAATGGACTGGGAAGATGAATATTCCCATAATTCCTTTGACCTACATTGTTTGTTAAATTCATTTCCTGGAGACTTGGAGTTTAAGCAGATCTTCAGTGATATTGATGAAAAGATAGAACAAAATGCTGCAAGGTAAATATTGCTAATTAATTAAAACAAGTTGGTTTCATGTTTAATTTACACAAACATTACCTAATCTAGTTTTATTGTTTTCTACTGTTAGATAATTTTAGGTTTTCATTGTCATTAACTTTGCTGGAAAAAAAAATGATGAGACCGTCCTCCCTAAAGTTTAATGTGATTTTTCTTATCTGATTAGTACTGTAACTAAAACTAATATATATATATATATATATCAGCATTGACTTGGTTATCGGTGGAAGTGGAGTTCTCAGGATGGGAATTCATGGAAAGCTTTATTGATGATAAAAATTAAGGGGGTTCCCTTCAAAAGTCCCATTTCTGTCTGGCTTGCCATGGAAGAAGTCCAATCTTGTCTTCAGCAGGGCCAGAATGAAAACCACTGCTCAGAATTTCTGCTCCATATTAAAGTCCAGTCCAGTCCAGCTTCCTGTGTGCCATGTTGCTGCTTATGGCCATATGACTACTGTAGGCGAGCACATGAACGCATGTACGAGTGCAGTTCACAGAGCAAGAGGGAGCACAAGAAGAAAAGGAAACTTTCTGTCTGGGCATTTTACCCTTCCAGGATTTTGTGCACTTGCAATAGCTCCATCCTCTCAGCCAATGATCTTCTCCCAGGCTAGTCTGAGGGGACCTTCCCTACGCCACCTCAACTTCACTGCACATGCGTCCATCTCCCCTTGTTTGATTCCTTTCCCCAGTGATTCACAGGGAATGAACCAGTGTTTCCCTGCGTAGCATAAAACTATGGCTTTCTGGGGAAGCTGCCCAGATGACCATGCTTATAATGTCTGGCCTCCCCTTTGCTCTCTTCATATTAGTCATATTAACTAGCTAGTTAGGACAATAACCCCTTCAAATAGATAAATTAAGGTTTATTGAATTGCTATTAACGATTACTTAGATTTTGCCAATATTGTTGGCCTGGATTTTTATTAATATACTAGTGGCCCGGTGCACAAAATTTGTGCACAAGGGGGCGGGGAAGGGTTTCCCTCAGCCCAGCCTGCATCCTCTCCAATCGGGGATCCCTTAAGCGATGTCCGACCGCCAGTTTAGGCCCTGTGGGATCGGGCCTAAAAGGGTGGTCGGACATCCCTCTTGCAATTTGGGACCGTTGGCTTCTAACCACTCACCTGCCTGCCTGCCTGATCGCCCCTAACTGCCTCTGCCTGCCTACCTGATTGCCCCTAACTGCCCTCCCCTGCCAGCCTGATCTCACCCCCAACTGCCTCTGCCTGCCTGATCGCCCCTAACTGCCCTCCCTTGCCAGCCTGATCTCGCCCCCAACTGCCCTCCCCAGCTGGCCTGATCACCTCTAACTGCCTCTGCCTTGGCCCCCACCACCATGGCTTTGTCTGGAAGGAAGTTGGACATCCGGAAGATGGCCAGTTGACCCGATCTAATTAACATATTACCCTTTTATTAGTATAGATAGATTATATAGGATAGGATTGCTTAAATTGGGGCGGGGGGGAGCCTTTTTCAGTAGGAGGAGATGCTCTTGGCAGACAAAAACACATAATCCCTATATCTGGACTGATAGCCAGCCATATGTACTATACTGCCAAAGTGGTCATTAAAAAATTGAACTGCTTTCTTATACTTACACCAAACAGCTGTTGCCCTTAAAACCCCTCCTCAGCCCCCACCTTAGGTTCTCCCTTCGTAGTTCACCCAGATTAGGTTCTGATTGGTCGGTTTCTTTGCCAGTCAGTGTCAAAAGCTCCGCCTCCTAGGCAGCCATTGACTCCTGGCACTTCACCCAGATTTGATTATTATTGGTCGGTTTCTGTGCCAGTCAGCGTCTTCGGGCCTATTTCTGGGCCTGATCAAAGAGGCGGGGCTGATCAGCAGCCCTGTGGAAGCCCAGAGAGAAACAGAGGCACAGCTGCTGGTGAAGCCCAGAGAGAGAGGGGCTGATCAACAGCTGCCACTGAGGTTGAAGATCAGACCCTTCCTCTCTCTCTGCAGGCCTCTCTCTGGGCCTAATCCGCAGCCCCCTCGGCAGTCAGTGCTGGGCCACTGTCCCAGCACCAGCTGCAGTCAGTGCTGGGTCGCCACGGCACCCCAGCACTGACTTCCGGTGTTAGGTCGAGCCTTGTTCATTATGGACCCTGGCTCTTTATATATATAGATTTAGAGTTAAACATTGTCCTTTGATGGTTAAGCACAAAAATTTTAAATTTTAAATCAAGATATTAAAATAAAATAATAGTATAAAGCCATGGATTGCTTGAGTTGCTGAAAACAGAATGTTAAAAATAAATTATTTATAGGTTATGTTTGTTATTTTAACTCTCCTTCTCACTTACTTTGGGAGGCTAGTGACTCTCCAGAGAATTGTTATGCCATATCAGTCTTCATTACCTACTTCACAAGTGTTACCAAACACTGAGGGAAGCTAGGGCAGCTAAGTAGTTTCCCATTAATACATGTTCTTTGCTAGAATAGACTTGGTCTTCATATGTACTTCTGGGCTCTTGAGTCAGTTTACTTATTTGAATCCTTTTGGTCAAAAATTCTAATAATTCCCCTAATTCTATCTAATTAAAGAGTAATCTGCAAATTAACCATCACTCTGCTACACCTACAAGCCACGCCCACCAACCAATCAGGAGTGAGTATACAGATTAACCCAACCAAGATGGCTGCAGCCACCAGAGCAAGCAGGAGGCTTGGCTTTCCCTGGCAATGGAGGAAGCCAAGCTTTCCGCACACCCTGGCAGGCCCAGGCCTCCACTCAAGGCTACAAAGTTTCAATTATAGAAGATAAATAAATCCTAACAAAAATGGCGGCAGCCATGGAGCTGGAGAGAGCCAGAGGCTTGAGTTGCCCCCGGCGATGGAGGAAGCCAAGCTCCCACAGCCCTGACCTGCCTTGGCCTCCACTCAAGGCTACAAAGTTGTAATTATAGAAGATAAATAAATCCCAATAAAATTGGCTGCAGCCACGGAGAGAGCAGGAGGCTTGGCTCCACTCAAGCCTACAAAGTTTCAATTATAGAAGATAAATAAATCCCAGATACCAGGGCCTCCGCCTGGGTCACCGGGGTGTGTGGCCGGCCTGCAAATCCCTCGCCCAGGCCGCCCCACGCCCCAAGGGAACCCCCACCTTATCTGGGACACCCTTCAGGGCAAATCACCCAGCCCCCAGCCGTGCAACAGGCCTCTATCCTATCTAATAAAAGAGTAATGTGCAAATTGACTGTCACTCAAACACACAAGATGGCTGCCCCCATGTGAACACAAGATGGCCACGACAAGATGGCCAGCAGGGGAGGGTAGTTTGGAGGGACCAGGCCTGCAAGGGAGGGCAGTTGTGGGTGATCAGACCAGCAGGGGAGGGCAGTTGGGGGTGACCAGGCTTGCAGGGAAGGGCAGTTGGGGGGGACCCAGGCCTGCAGGGGAGAGAAGTTGGGGGGGACCAGGTCTTCAGGGGAGGGCAGTTAGGGGTGACCAGGCCTGCAGGGGAGTGACATTAGGGGTGACCAGGCCTGCAGGGGAGGGCAGTTATGGGCAAACAGGCTGGCAGGGGAGCAGTTAGGCATCAATCAGGCTGTCAGGGGAGTGGTTAGGGTGTGATCAGGCTGGCAGGCAGAAGCGGTTAGGGGCAATCAGGAAGGAAGGCAGGCGAGCAGTTGGGAGCCAGCAATCCTGGTTTGTGAGAGGGATATCCAACTGCCGTTAGGATCGGGCCTAAACAGGCAGTCAGACATCCCTCAAGGGGTCCCAGATTGGAGAGGGTACAGGCTGGCCTGAGGAACACCCACCCACTGTGCACGAATTTTGTGCACCAGGCCTCTAGTGTAGGTTATAAATATGAAGCCAGTAAAAATTTCTATTGTAGAATGATAACATAGTATTTCCTTTTTAAAAATTGAAGGTATAGTTATATTGAATTGAACCAAGCAAGTGAAATATTCCTATAATTTTTTCCTCAAGTTTTATATAAGAATGTGGTTAAATTTTTTTTATAATTATAGTAATGGGCATAGATAACAAATTAAAAGATAGCCTACCCACTGAAATTAGGCTCCTACACTTCCACAGAAACTGGGAGATACATGAGTTATCTCCTTGGTGTTTGCATTTGGAAAAGATGGCTCCCAGGTTCTTGAGATAATCCTGGCTTGGAAAGTTGACAAAAGGTCTATCTAGTCTTCCAAGGGATACATGTCAAAGAGATGGAAAAGTGCTTATAATTACAAGTTTCTCAGGTAAATGCTTTTAAAACAGGAATGGAGGGAAATTTTTGTTCTTAATTAAAATAGAGAGAATTAAGTCTCTTATTTTTAACTTGGATTTGCCTTTACTCTATATGTATATTTTTAATTTAAAAATTATATCTTTATATTCTATGTCACATTTGATGAATATAATGTTTTGTTGTTGTTAATCCTCACCCAAGGATGTTTTTTCATTGATTTTTTTAGAGAGTGGAAGAGAGGGAGTGGGAGAGAGAGAGAGATGAGAGAGATAAATCCATTGGTTGCCTTCTGCACTTGCCTCAATCAGGCCTAGGATCGAACCTGCACCCTAGGTACGTGCCCTTGGCCAGGAATCAAACCTGTAGCCTTTTGGTGCTTGGGCCAGCGCTCCAACCACTGAGCATACCAGCCAGGCTTATGAATATAATTTTTAAATTTAGCATGTATATGACTTAACCATCCTATAGTATATGTTATAATTTATATTATATATAAGTATAAAGTAGCTATATTGAACTTTAGTTAATTATATACTTAGATAATTCATATATTAATATATTACATGACAGAGTTTTTAACTCAAAGGAAATTATAAAAGTGAAAATATATTAATAAGTCACTTATATAAATTCCAGAGATGGTTATATTAAAACAAATTTTTAATATTTTTTAATAGATAACCTTCATTCATAATAGCATTTAGGTTCCCTCAAAACAAAACTAGCCACTGAACTCTGATGCTTTTGTTGTAGATTGCTTCAATTTTATTTGCTAACCATTTGTAGTCAATTTTCCTCCTAGTCAATAAGAAATCATATTTAGAAGTAAAACAGTGATTAAAATACTGTATTTGCATTCATAAATTATTATGGAGGTCAAAACTCAGATGTTGGTATTAAAAAGAAAATATGACAAGGAATATAAGGATATAACTTTTAAATTAAAAATATTTTATTGTCCATATATTAAAACAAACCTTGAGCAGAACTACCTCAAGTGACCATTGATCTTTACAGCGCATAAAATAAGGGAGTAGCTGTATGTACTGTATGCTACATTTAGAATCAAGTCTATTTTTCATCAAATTCAATTATGTTTTTATTATACTCTAGAGAATAAACATAATAGTATAGGGTATACTAGTATATATTTTTAAAAATAAAATACTGAATAATAACTATAGTTCAGAAGAGTGTAAATCATTTATGCACTCATTTATTGCCTTCTAACAGAATAGCTTTTAGAAAATTGTATGTCATGACGAATCAGTTATGCCACACTTACAATGCAGTAGTTGAATTACCTTTGGCATTTTTTTATTTGAACAGTTCTATTTATCTCTCAATGGTGTACATTGAATAAGTAATGTACATCTCCATGATACAGATTTTCCCAATATTTTTTAAAGAAAAAAAAACATTAGTAATTCATTTTTAAATATGGTATTTTTATTTCCTCTTTAATTTTTAAAGTTGTATTTCTAACAGTCACCTTGAATTCTAAGTGTGATTTTTTTCCTTTCTTCTTAATGTCATCAGGTTTTATGAGCCACAGGGTCTATGCTTCCCCAAAGCAGTGATTCACCAGAATGGACCAGTGTGCCCAAAGGTCACCGAACCTTCACCTGCCCTTTAAGCGGCTGTCATTCTCGCAGACCATTTTCACTTTTACATCCTTGGTTCTATTCAAGTCAGAGCTGGGTGGCTCTTAGGTCTGACAGTGGAAATCAGTGAGAGTGAATTTTATGCTTTCAGCACAGATCAAAATTGGGAAAAAGAGGCTAAATAACTGACCAAAGAGGAATATATGAATGTTGTACCCACAGACTCAGTGAGTTCAATAACTGAAAAGTACAAACACAGTGAAATATTTTTTTAACCAAAGGACTTTTACTAGTATGTATGCATATCCTAGTAAGCATAACCAATGGACACAGACACTGGGGGGGTGAGGGCACAAGTGGGGAGGGGGATCTGGGGAGATAAGGACATGTATGTAATACCTTAATCAATAAAGAAAAAAATAATTAATAAAAATAACTAATTAAAAAGCTGGAAAAATATTTTTTAAGCTGAATGGACCTTATTAGTTTAATAAGATATTGGGGTATAGAAGTTATGTTGGGCTCACTAGTGACATAGGACAATTTTTCTCTTAATGTTCAGTTGAACAGATAAAATTGTATCATTAATAGTTTATGTTACCTTCTATTTTGTAATTATAGACAATATGTGTGAACCTCACAGGACATCAGTTTTGTTGGTCCTGGTACAAGATTACTTTTTTTTTTTTTTTAATGTAAAGAAAAAACAAATGCTTCCATCGATAATATTTGTTGGAATCCGGGGGCTCTGTTGTGGGAGTGGGGTGGGGGTGGTATTAACTTTTCATAACAGAATATTGGATACATGGCTTCTATAAATTTAACCGTGCTTATTCATAGAAGATACCTATTACGTAGATTACACTTCTCACATAATACTTCAATTTTTGTACTTATATATGAAAATTTTCTTTAGACTTTCCACATGATGGCATAAAGGTCCAGAAGTAACGAAAACAAATCTTCAAATATGCTATCAACTTTGGGTTTGTCATGGCATAACCACAAATCTGTCAGTGGACACACACACATCAATATATTTTATGACCAGAGAAAATTATGTTAATGAGATATATCCACATCGTTCCTTGAAACTGTAGTACATCCTTTTTCTTTACTCTGGAGTATTCCATTCTACAGTTTTGTTGTTTCAAGTCTGGGGCTATTCTAAAAAAATCTATTTTAATGTTTAAATTTCTCATACTATAAAAATAATCTTTAATCTCTGCCATGATACTGCTACCCTGATTTTAAAAATGAAAATTTGAACTTTCCTTGAAAACATCCATATATGTTTTCCAAAACGTTTACATAAATTTCTCATAATTTTTGCCAGTGAAACATATTTTTTCCTTTTAACTATTTTGTGATTGAATAATAAAGACTATGTGTTTTAAATCATGAAGTGTTTTATAAAAAAAGCTTAAATTTCAAGATTTTATGTCTCTTCTCTTTTTCTGTTTCTCTCTTACCCTCACCTGCACCAGCCTGATATTAATAGGCTCTTGTGCTAATGTTGTTTTTAATTATGTTTGTTTAATTGTAGGATATCTCAGTCCTTTGGCAGTATGATGGTGCATATGTACATACACATATATATACATGCACATATACATACACATACATGTGAGCATAAAAAAATTCTTATTTTTTATTATCCAAATAAAGATAGTTTTAAAGTGGCATGGCAGTAAGATTAAATATTCAGCGCTGAATTTTCAGGGGTCAGGGTATTCGAACTACAGTGATTCAATTAATTCTCTTAAAACATTAAGACCCTTGCATATAATCTTCTTTTATAAGGAGAAGCCTTTTCTATACCTCGCACAGGTACATTTTGTGGCTTCCTCCTCTGCATTCCCTTAACACGTTATACATACCTCTTATCAAGTCTTACTGTATTATAGTTATTTATTTACATGTCTCTCTCACTAGACAGAATTCCTTTAGGGATGGGACCATGTCTTATTCATGTTTTCCTCCCCCGATCACAGTGCCTAACACACACTCACCATTTAGTTAATGTTTGTCAAATGTGCCTTCATTCAGTAAGTAATTTTTATATTCAAGAAACCTAGGTGTGAACAGTGAATGAGAACATTACCACAGGTACCTTTTAAAAAAGCATACTGCATATTGCATTTAAAAATGTTTTATAAATTGATTACATACAGCCTCTCAGTAATGCATCCACTTGCACACATCATTAACTTGGATAATTCTGAGTCATTATAATTAAAGAACTTTGGGGTTCAAATTTATTAAGAAATGTTGAGACATGAAAAGGCATATAGAGTACTGTAATAAACATTCATACACCCACTATTCAGGTTAAGGACTAAAACATTCCCAGTACCGCGAAAGCTCATTGTATACCTCTAACCAATCTCATCCCACTTCCATCCCCACCCTGGATTTGGTAATGTTTGTCATTCCAACACATTGCCCTACACTTTTACCAACTGTATATCATAGTTTCAAGCTATTATATGGATAGTGTCACAATGTGGTATTCATTGGTACCATTTTCCCCTCAACATTTTATTTGTTAGATCCGGCCATGTTGATAAACTGTATTTCTACTTTTCTATGGTTCTGTTCCGATGAATGAGTATAATTCAGCATTCTCCTGTTGATGGATATGTGGGATATTTTCAGTGGCTTAAATATTACAAATAATGTTAAAAAGATGCTTTAAAACGCCCTTGGTGCGAATTTGGAGATTTAAACTACCGGTATTTAAGGAAGAGATCCTACTTCTGTTTTAGACTTTTTTACATATTTGGCCTAATGTTTGGGAACTAACAATAAATATGCTAATTAAATTTATATTTGCGTGGTTAATTTTTCATGACTGACCTTGCTTCTAAAGAAAATGTGAAGCAACTTACAGTTAAACAGAAAACACTTAAAGTCAAGTACCATGTTTTTCAGAAAACCTAGACTAAAATCTGTATCCTCTAAGTCTAAGGATATGTAGACCTCTTCCCACCCAAGATTACTATCTCCATATTACTGTCATATATAAAAATATTACTATTGTATAAAAAATGTTGCCTCTTCGATGTTGAAAATTAATTTTTAAAAATTCTTTATTGTTTAAAGTATTACATATGTCTCCTTTTTCCCCCCTTGACCTCTCCCCTGCCACTCCTATCCCCCAACACATGCCCTCACCCCTCCTAGTGTCTGTGCCCATTGGTTATGCTCATATGCATGCATACAAGTACTTTGGTTAATCTCTTACACCCTCTCCCCACCCCCACCCCCACCCCTGCCTTCCCTCTGAGGTTTGAAGGTCTGTTTGATGCTACTCTGTCTCTGGATCTATTTTTGTTCATCAGTTTATGTTGTTCATTATATTCCACAAATGAGTGAGATCATGTGATATTTATCTTTCTATGGCTGGCTTATTTTGCTTAGCATAATGCTCTCCAGTTTTACCCATGCTGTTGCAAATGGTAAGAGTTCTTTCATTTTTACAGCAGTGTAGTATTCATTTTGTAGGTGTACCACAGCTTTTTAATCCTCTCATCTGCTGATGGGCACTTAGGCTGTTTCCAAATCTTAGCTATGGTAAATTGTGCTGCTATGAATATAGGGGTGATATGTCTTTTCTGATTGGTGTGTCTAGTTTCTTGGGATATATTCCCAGAAGTGGGATTACTGGGTCAAATGGGAGTTCCATTTTTAAGTTTTTGAGGAAACTCCATACTGTTCTCAGCAGTGGCTGCACCAGTCTGCATTCCCACCAGCAGTGCATGAGGGTTCCTTTTTCTCCACATCCTCACCAGCACTTGTCCTTTGTTGATTTGTTGATGATAGCCATTCTGACAGGTGTGAGATGGTACCACATTGTTGTTTTGATTTGCATCTCTCAGATGATTAGTGACTTTGAGCATGTTTTCATATGTCTCTTAGCCTTCTGTATGTCCTCTTTCAAAACGTGTCTATTTAGGTCCTTTGCCCATTTTTTGATTGGATTGTTTATCTTCTCTTTGTTAAGATGCATGAGTTCCCTATAAATTTTGGAGATTAGACCCTTATTGGATATAACATTGGCAAATATGTTCTCCCATGCAGTGTGCTTTCTTGTTGTTTTGTTATGGTTTCTTTTGCTGTGCAGAAGCTTTTTATTTTGATGTAGTCCCATTTGTTTATTTTCTCCTTAGTTTCCGTAGTCCTTGCAGCTGTATCGGTAAAATATTGTTATGACAAATGTCTGCTATTTTGCTGCCTATGGATTCTTCTAAGATTTTTAGAGTTTCCCGTCTTTTGTTTAAGTCCTTTATCCTTAATTTTGAGTTTATTTTTGTGTATAGTATAAGGTGGTGATCTAGTTTCATTTTTTTGCATGTATCTGTCCAATTTTCCCAGCACCATTTATTGAAGAGACATGCTAAAATCCTCAACAAAATTCTAGCAAATTGGATCCAGCATTACATTAGAAAGATCATACAATATGACCAAGTGGGATTTATTCCGGGGATGCAAGGATGGTACATTATCTGCAAATCAATAAGCGTGACAAAACATATAAACAAATTGAGAGAAAAAATATCACATAATCCTATCAATTGATGCAGAAAAAGCATTTGACAAAATCCAACACCCTTTTTTGATAAAAACTCTCAGCAAAGTGGGAATAGAGGGATCATAAAAGCCTTATATGACAAACCCACAGCTAACATCTCAATGGGCAAAAACTAAAACCAGTTCCTCTAAGAACAGGAACAAGACAGGGATGCCCACTTTCACCACTCCTGTTGGACATAGTATTGGAAGTGCTAACCATATGTCTGTCTAGGCATATTTCGCAGACCTAGAAGAAACTCTCCAAAAATTCATATGGAATAATAATAAAAAAAGACCCCGAATAGCTGCAACAGTCCTGAGAAAGAAGAACAAAGTTGGGAGTGATCTCAAAACCAGATATCAAGCTATATTACAAATACACTGTTCTCAAAACTGCCTGGTTTGAGCACAAGAACAGACATATAGACCAATGGAACAGAATAGAGAACTCAGAAATCGACCCAAGCCACTATGCTTAATTAATTTTTAATTTTTACTTCAAATAAGGAAGATATATTGTCAGATTACATACAAAACATTCATTTTAAATTTTGAAAAATATTTCTTTTTGTATAATAATCAGGCAATAAATCTTTAGACTTCAAACAATTGCACTTTGAAAATAAGACCATGATGAATGGCAGAATGACAAGATGTTTAGCTAACTTAAAAAAAAAATCAGGTGCAGATGAGTTCTGACATTTTAAAATTTGTGACAAAATACTTTTAAAAGACAGCTCAACTGTCTTAGTTTCTACCAATGAGGGAGGTCCTCTGAAATGCAACTGCTCGATCTCTTCATCAGTGCTTGGACAAATTACTAAAATATCTAGCCCTCTATGGGCTTTACTGTATTTATAAATTATAGTTACTGGCCTCTACCCAGAGTCAGAGGTTAGAGATTAGCCCAAAACCTGAGTCATTGAAACAGATTTAGGTAGACTAACCACTGAGCCTTTCCAGTTCATATTGCTGTAATCTATTGGATTTCACTGAATGAGACACATGAGGATGCTATAATAAAGGGTCTCTGGAGTCAAGGTGCATGTTTAGGGCATCGTGTTTCTCAGTCCATAGAAATTCTTATGCAAGTTAAGAAAATATATTCCGATCTCAAATCAGACTTAGAACTGGCATCCCTGAATAAAGCTGTTTCATGAGGAAATTGAGTACCCTGTGGCCAAAGGAGGTACTGTTTTTCTTATAAGTTCTTTGTTTTCATGAAAAGGCTCTCTGGATCACAGAGTGTATTTGTTTCAAGATAATCCAATTTAAATTCACTCATGCTCAGAAGTCTCCTCAAAAGCCTTCCTTCAAGTTTTATAGTGTATGTTTTATAGGCAACACATACCTGATGAATTTTGAAAAGTCATTAATATGACATCAATTTTAATAATCAGAGCTGGGTTTCCAAAGCCTACATGGTTCTGTCATATAGCATCTGTAATTAATAACAATACTATTTTAAAAACAGCAAGAACATTTTAATAATAAATCTGTCTTAACACTATTAAGAGGCAAATGCTTAGCTGTAAATTATGGGTTGAGGGGATTCAGCTTCAAATGAATTTTTCTTTTTTTCTTAAAGTTTTCTTGCAGTTTAGATATGCTGCCATCAGGTGGTAGTAATATGTCACATCCATGTGGCTCCACAGATGACATTCTGTTTAAGGTCACCAGTTTAACCCACAAAGATTTATAATAATGAATATACAGATTTTTATATAAAAAATAAAATAACAGTATATTTCATATCAGAGCTAAGGATACTTTGAATGAAACTTTAAAAACTGGTATATATTGGAAGGTTCAATTGGATATGTTTTCTCTGTTCCTAGTTTGTTTGTTTGTTTGTTTATGTAATGAAGATTTAGAAAACATAGAAAAATAAAATTAAAAGCACCAAATTTTATAAT
Source organism: Eptesicus fuscus (assembly GCF_027574615.1). Classification (NCBI taxonomy): domain Eukaryota; kingdom Metazoa; phylum Chordata; class Mammalia; order Chiroptera; family Vespertilionidae; genus Eptesicus; species Eptesicus fuscus. Next base: position 59,806,049 of record NC_072476.1, read on the forward strand.
TCAAAGATAATTGCTTTAACCTTTTGTTTCATTTCCTTGTAGTCTTTTTTAATTTGCAATTTTCAGTATATTTTTGTTTTTTGGAGTACAGTTCAATGGCAGGAAGAGGTACTTAGCTATAGTAAGAGTGTATATACAGCATATATATTTTTCAACTTTTAAAATGACAAGCTCCTGGTATCTGCTTTGTGACCTCTTAATATTCCGTTTATTGAAGTTTTTCATAATTTTATATAGTCATTTCCTATTAGTAGACAATGTACATTTCTGGTCTTCAGCCATAAAGAGTATTTTGTCTCTGCCTTTCACCCACTGCCTATCAAGAAGACCATTATTTCATTGCGTCTGTACTTGATATTTGTTTTAACACAAAAGAATTTCTAATTTACCTCTGAGCAGCTAAACATCTTGTATTTCCTCTATTGCATTTGAAATGAAACTTCCAGAAATTTTGAACTTTCAGTTTCAATTATGATTGAAAATATATAGCCTCTTTGTTATTATTTTCATATCATATGAATGTTTTATAATTTTATAAATTGTATGCAACCAGGTACCACATATAAACATTTCAGGGCCTGTGATATTATGAGATGGAGCTATTACCTACTTTCTACCAAAATAATTTTTTCTTTTCTTTTTTATAGCATAGAACATTGCATTAAAGAAATACAGTCTGAAGTTAACAAACAATGTCCAGATGTGCAGTTACAGACAACAACTGACTGTTTTGAGTGGTTAAATAACTATAATTATAATTCATCCAAGTCACCTTCTATTCCCCATGGAGATTTGATAAAATTTCTCAAAACACTGGTAAAAAAAATAAGTATCTTTGCTTTATAGTGGAGTGGGACGGGTGAATAAGGGATACAATTCATTCAACTTCTATTTGTAAATATTTATTTTAGTGACCATATTAGCCTGGCATTTCTAGGGGTTGGGGTTTATGTTTTGTTTTGTTACTGTATCCCCAGTGTAATCCAGTGAGCTATTTGTTGTGGGTTTTTTTCTATGATTTTTATCAATAAAATTAAGTTTTATATAAGTAGAGATTAAACATAACTCTTGGCTGATTTATGATGTAACATATACCACAAAGTATATATCTACCACAATTGTTTACCAGAAAAGTTTATATTTATTACATTTTGTGTTCCTTTACTACCATTTTTTTCTGAGCTCATTATTAAGCATAATCAGATCACAATTGATTGTATCTATTAAGTAGCCTTTTCTTATCATTCCCTTCATCCTCAACCTGCAGGCATGCCCAGTTATTTTCAATCAAGGCAGCAATTTATATGAAACCACTGTTAATTGGTAGAGAATTATTACATTGGTAATTTCTTGATACTGACCACAATCTATGTTGAATAAGATTTTGTAGTCTTCAATAAAAACATTTATTTTATGACCCTTGTATCTACAAAGGTGGTTAGCTTGCAAAAACTACTTCCCAAAGAAACAGCACAAGTGTTAGAAAGCAGTATTTCCATAGCTATGGTTTTGATTTAATTTAGGGAAAAAGGGGGCACTGTTTTTGTCTAAACATCAAACATTGACTAAGGCAGATGTGGAAAATATCTTGAGGTTGTAGATGGCTTAGGATGATAGAATCAGATGAAAATAGTTTTTGGCTGTCGTTATTATTGCAGATGTCTCTTTAATGTTTACCAAGTAATAAATGGAAGAGAAAGGAAGACTATGTGCCCTGAAGCCTTATTCATTTAAGAAAATCCTCTCACCCATTATCTCTTGAAGGTGGAGCCTTGAAGAATAAATATGGATATAGTTATTCCTTTAATTTCTATTAAGAGGCATGTGTATTGAATTTCATTAATACTGATGTAATAATGCTTTCTCATTTAATTAAAAGCAAAAGCTTTTAATTATCTTTTAATCTGTCACACATAAGTCATTCTGTATTCACTGCAGGGCAAAGGCCGCCTTAGTTTTGCTCAAATTCATTAGACTGATAGACTTGTTTGAGAACTAGGTTTTTTTCACATAATTGATCATGTTATTTTGAGGAAAGAGCACATTATTAAAACAGATCCAGATTAAAATGACCTTATTATAAAGTTTTTACATGATAAAATTGTCAATCATTTGTCCAGTATTTTTCATACAAATATTTTTTTCATAGAAAATTTTCTATTTATTACTTATCTAGCTGTTTAAATAAAAAACAGAGGTCCTCATTATAGCAATTATCCTGAAGTTATTTTCTAAATGTAAGCAATCATACTAAATACATATTTTAAACCTCTGTAATCTATTATACTTGATCAAATATTTACAGTTATTGACCACCCTCTATTTTAAATGAGAAGTCCAAGATTGCAGCACTAATATGACTCACTTGCTTTATAGAGTTTACTATGCTAATGATACCCTGGACTCTAAGGACATTTCTTTTCCAAAAATATCATGGAGAAGAAAGAGAAGGTCCCGAAAGGCCAATACACTTTATGGCTCCATAGAGTACAGTAGGTTGAACGGGGACAAGGAGAATAAAGCTGGGGATTCATGCTGGGTTCTACACTTCATTGTATGTGATGTTCAGAAAGTGACTTAACATGCACTTCAGTGTCCTTATCTGTAGATTGGGATTTTAAATATCTATGCTACATTTCCATAATGAATAAGACAGAGACTGTATAGAAAAGTGCTTTTAAAATGGTTGTTTTTATTGATTTTGGAAAGAAGAAGGGAGAGGGAGAGAGAGACAGAAACATCAATGATGAGAGAGAATCATTGATTTGCTGCTTCCTGCACACCCCCTACTGGGAATTGAGCCAGCAACCCGGGCATGTACCCTGACCAGGAATCCAACTGTGACCTCCTGGTTCAAGGGTCAATGCTCAACCACTGAGCAACACCGGCCAGGTGAAAAAGTGCTTTTTATATAATAAAATACAATATTAAATCAGACATTGCAGTGCTTAGAATGACTGAAAGCACATTCCTAGAATTTGTCCAGGAGTTGTGATCTGTGGTATCTTTGTCAATAAAAAATTTCAAAAACTTCCTGATTTTATGCCACTTGCATCTTGCTTCCATTTTTCTTGCAATCGGCTTGTTGCTACCTAGAGAATATAAGCTAATTTCAGTATTAACTGAAATACACATAATTAGGAAAGTCATTATGTAAATGGAATGTGTACATGTAAAATTTAAAGTCCAAAAAGAAAGTAACTTTTTTTGTCCCTTTACTATTCATAATTACACCTACCATTGTTTTCTCTCAGCATGGAAAGTATAATGAAATTCTCTCATAGCATCTTTTGGGGAAAGATTCTAAGAGCATTGTTTCCCTATTTTGAGTTAGTTATTTCTTTGGAGAGAATTGAAATTTTCTCAGATTAATTTCCAAAGTAATATCTTTCTTGACATGGCTCTCAAAAAGGAATTTAAATGAAAGTTAAAGACTTTAAATGTGTTAAATTTTATTTCTCAGAATGGCAGCTATTAGTAACCCCTGGGCACATACTATATTTAAAGGTCTCCATTTTTATGTTCATTTGGAGTTTTATAATAACTATAGTCATTCAGGCATGAAAATTATCCACCAGCAACTAATTAGGGTGTGATCTTGAGCTTATTTTAGGAATACATTTCAGTTGATATTTTACTATAGGTTTTTATTTAGAATTTTTGAGCTGTAGTTTTTATACTGCCTATGTTATATCAGTGGTGGATAACAATGAAGGCTAAAATCTATATGTCTAGAAATCTAATTGAAAATATAGTTCATCATCTGGGCTTTGCAAATTTAAACAATTCATAAAGCTAACACTCTAAAATGTCTGACTTGATTAAATGTCAAATGCAAAAAAAAAAAAGCCCACCTTGAAGAACATCAGAGTATTAATTCTAATTTGAAATGAATTATTATGAAATTTTATATGACTATAGAAATCTTTTTTCCTGTTATTCCTTTAATTAATCACATTTCTAACATTATAATTTCCTTTCATTAGCAAGATTTGTTGAAGAATGAACAAAATCAAGAAGAAATGATATTGGATTTACTTTGGGACCTCTCCTGCCAGAGCAGCTTTTCATTTCCATCAACTCTAAGTGGGACATCTTTCCACTTCCTCTCTAGGACTTCTCTTCATTCTGTTGAAGATCATTCTTCTATGGATGTAAAGTCTACATGGGATGATATAAGATTACATCTTCGACGCTTCTTAGTGGGCAAATTACAAAGCCATAATGAAATAAACAATTTGCAGCAGAAAATTCTGTTGAAAAAGCAGTGCATACAACAACTCTTGTTTCTTTATCCAGAATCAGAAGTTATAGTCAAGTATCAAAATATACAGAATAAACTTCTGCAGAACTGCTTTCCTGCTTATAGCAGGGAATCAAATTTAGACATAATGGTTCATGGATACCAAAGTACAATGCTTAGGTTATACTCAATGATAAAAGAGGATTTTAACACACTGCATGAAATTTTAGCTCCATCCTCAACAGTGAAATTCATTAAAGAAACTTACCTGGATACTGTTACAGAAGAAATGTCAAAATTTCTTGCAAATTTTTGTGAGCTGCAGTTCAAAGAAAGTGCTGCCCGAGTGATTAAAACAAGCAAGAGTTCCAGCAGGCATAGAGGAGCAGTGCATGCTTTGGGTTAGTGATTTTTAAAGTTTCTGTTTGTCTTAACTTAAGGCTTTTGATATCTTTAATTTTCTAACATTTTTTAATTTAGTTAAACCTAATAGAAAACTTGAAAATAAATAAGAAATTAAATATTATGAAATTTATTTACACATTTCTCATATGCATTTCCTTTTCTGTAAATCTAGTAATAGAAGTGTTTTCTTTCCTGTTATTTAAATTATTAAAGATAATGGAAATGTAAGCCAAAAAATATTGCCAATAGGAACTTTGGTTTTTTGATTGCATAAAATTTTCAAGGGAACTGTGTGTATGTGTATATATACATATACATATAAACACACACATATATCTATATAATGGAAAAGTATAATTTTTAATCCATTGTATCTTCAAAAGCTGAAGTATTATTAGGTAAAAAAAATTATGAAAATTTGTTGAAATTTGCATTAATTAAAACTGGAGGTTTAAGATTATAATATTTTAGTCAGCCAATTCCAATAAAGAGTATTATGAAATACTAATTATAAAATTATATATAATTGGTTACAGAGGCATAGCAATTTAGCTACAGCTGGTTTTAAAAGTTCCTTTAATATTGCTATAAAATATATACAAGTAAAAGATGATTTGAAAATCCCTAATTTTATTTAAAAAATAGAGACAAAGGAAAGAAACTGTTGTGATACAATAAACTCTTTCCTGTCATCATTTAAATTTCCCACGAGTGGAGAAAAATAAAGGTAAAAAACATAATTATTTTGAAAATGATTAGACATGTTTTTACATAAAACTCAGGTATATTTCTAAATAGGTTTATAAACTATATTTTTAAGTATTTAAAAATTATCATTTGCTGAATTGCTATCTTTGACTTTATGATCACTTTATACAAATTTATATAGCTCACTATATTTTTGCTTATCTTCCTTAATAAAATGCAAGAGTACCAAATAACTCTGATATATGAATTTTCAAATAATTTAATGTTTTCTCTTGAAATTTTCTATTTTCCTCCAGAAGTTGTAACACATCACAGAACAGAGCTGCATCAGTCAATTTTAGGTGAACAGTACAATTCAGGAACAGTACAATTTTACTCAAAGCAAATAGATTTTCATTTTAATTGTTAACACAAATTTTAAAAGCACTACATGAGTGTACTTATTTTATAAAGTTTTTATATTCTCTAAAAGAATTTCTGCTTTCTTATAACGTGTTTTCAATGTGAAAGTTTTTTATGTGCTAAAAATAGTTTATAACAGAAGAAAAGATCCATATGGTTGAAAGTATGTGAAGTTGTTTGGAGTCTTTAAGGCTGATATTAAGGTGTTTTCCCATTTGTGAGAGAAAACTATGTATGTCGGCTTTAATAACAAAATTTGAAACATTTTCCACAAGTCAAGGTGCACTGATCTTTCTCAAACTCCTTTATCTGAACTTTGGTATAAATCACTTGTTACATGAATGAGTTCCATATGTCAGGCACTGTGCTAAGTACATTACATTCCTTATTATCCTAATTTCATAAACAAGGAAAGCAGCTTAGATTAGCTTGCCCTGGATCATGTTGTACAGAAGCAGGATTCATATGGAGATCTTTATGTCTCTAAGACCTATGTTATCAACCACTATGCTATCGGACCTTTTCTGAAAGTATATAACTAAATGCTTGTCATTTGTAAAAGAAATTTTAAACAGTACTGTTTGAGTGGGCTCCCTGAAAATTCAGTTCAGCTCTATGGGGCACTTACCATAAACAGGCCATTTAGCAGCTACCATGTCTAAAGTTCTGAGCTAGACATATTAAGGGAAAGAAAACTAAATGAGTAATTGCCGCTAATGCTCTATATACTGCTAACCCAGCTCCAAATCGATCAACATTACTAATATTTGACCCAGTGACCAAATTTTATTTATTAAATAAATACAGTTTAAGATGAGTAAAATCATAACAATTTATTCATATTTATTAATAAAACATAATAATTTATATTTTGAATAAAATCTAGATTGGTTTGAATGGGTTGTATGTTATATTATCTTTAGTATATGTTTACTAGAGACCTGGTGCAAGAAATTCGTGCACTTTAGGAGGGCGGTCCCTCAGCCTGGGCTGTGCCCTCTCACAGTCCGGGAGCCCTGCAATCGATAGCCCCAAAGAGGTAAGCCCTGCCCACCCAGCTGGGGCTCCTCAATGGATCTCCCCTGCAGAGGGAGGCCCCGCCCACCCACCGCAGCCTGCTGGTTAGTGGCCTGGGCCTCCCTCTTTGGGGAGATCGTGGAGCCCCCCAATGGATCGATCACCCACTGGCCAGTGGCCTGGGCCTCCCTCTGCAGGGTGATCATGCAATCGATTGCGCCCTGCAGAGGGAGGCCCCACCCACCTGCCGCAGCCCACTGGTCAGTGGCCTGGGCCTCCCTCTTTGGGGCAATTGTGGAGCTCCCCGATTGATTGATCGCTTTGCCAGCCGATGGCCTGCGCCTCCCTCTGTAGGGCACTCATGGGGCAATGGTGGGGGCCACCCTCCCCCCCCCCCCCCCCCCCGACCAATTGCATTGCATCCACCTTGGCTGGCCTGGCACCAGTGTGTGTCATAGCATGATCTGGAAGGTCGTCTGAATGGTTGTTCTGATGTTTGGTCATTCAGTCGACTTGAATATTACACTTTTATTATTATAGATATCTTTATGCTCACCAAGTCTTTGATATTTTATCTGAAACTAAAGAAAGACATTCCTTAAGTAACAATAGCTAACATTAGTTGGGTCAGACATTGATGTACATTATCATATTTAACCTCTCATTATCTCATCTCATCTACTCAACAAGCTAGGTACCATTGTTTATTATTTGTATTGTATAGTGAGGAAACTAAGGCATTGAAATAATAAGTAATTTACTCAAGGTTCCCAAGTGAAGCTAGGATTCAGACTCAGGTCTGTCTTACTCCGGAGACCTTACTCGATGACAGTGTTCTACTGCCTAGAAAAACAGGATGGAAATAGCACATTCCATTAAAAACACTGTTCTGTGTGCTAACTCTACTTTAGGGGTCATTTTTGTTTTACTTTTCTCTAAACTATCCTACCCTTTTCTCATTTGAAAACTACATAATGCCAATTTGAAAGTGTTTGCTAATAATTCCTATTTTGTGATCTGTTGATATATCTTAAGCTAGCCTGGTATGTATGCTAGCCTCTTTGGTTTCAAGATTTATTGAGATATAATTAACATCTAAAATTGTATAAGTTTAAGATGCACAGTGTTTTGATTTGATACACTTATATATTGGGAAATAGTTACCATTGTAGCATTAGCTAATACCTCCATCACATCACATAATTAGTATTACTTTTTAGTGGTTAGGAGGACAGTTAAGATCTACTCTCTTAATAGCTCTCAAGTATCCTATCTAATAAAGAGGGAATATGCTAATTGACCATCACACCCTCACAAAGATGGCAGCACCCACAACCAATAAGGAGGGAATATGCTAATTGACTGCCACGCTCTCAAAGATGGCAGCGCCCACAGCCACAAGATGTCAGTGCCCAGTCCCCTCAGCCCCGCCAGGATGGCAGGCATGCGCTCCCAGGCAGGTCCAGCTGCTCCACACACCTGCCTCCGGAGTCTCCTAGTCCCCTCAGCCTGCCAGCCACCCAGGGCCGGCCCAAGGCACAGGCAAGCTTTGGATGTTGGCTGCCCAGCCGCCCAGGGCCGGCCCAAGGTGCAGGCAAGCCTCAGGTGTCGGCTGCCCAGCCGCCCAGGGCTGCTGAAGGCTCAGGTAACCAGGGCTGGCCGAGGCTTGCGCTGCTGGCAGTGGCAGCAGCAGAGGTGTTATGGGGGTGTTGCCTTCCCCTGATTGCTGGGTCACCTCCCGCCCCTGAGGGCTCCCGGACTGTGAGAGGGGGCAGGCCAGGCTGAGGGAACCCCCCTTCCAGTGCATGAATTTTCTTGCACTGGGCCTCTAGTATAACATATTATTGCTAACTATAATAGTAATTCAGCATATTTGATTACCAGAACTTACTTATCTTCTAACTTGAAGTTTATACCCTCTAACCAGTATCTCTTCTTTTTCCTCATCCCTTGACAACCACCCTGATACTCTCTGTTTCTACAAGAAAATAAGCAAAAAGTCTGACATTCAAAAGTTCTTTCCCTAAGGAATTGGTGGTGTTTTATGTTCTTTCCACTAAAGGTTGTATAATCTGTGAAAATTATTTATTTTATTAAAAACTATTGGAAAAAAGACTGTATATGTGTATGAGAGGCGGGTGTATGTTATGTGCTTGAGTAAATATATAGTATTATGCATAAGCGCATATATCTTTATTTACCTAAAATGTTTTCTGCTGCATGGACTCTATTTTTCTGACCCAATTATTCACCATTAAATGTTATAAGGCCTCTGAATTTTAGTTCTAAAGACAGTAAGACAAGAAAGATGGAACATATATTTTCTGAGAGAAAGTAGATACAATTTAATTTGAGTTCTATTTTTGCTTCCATAGAGCAACAATTAGCAAATACTAAATTGCACTCAATTATTGACTTCCTCCCTTTTTAGAACACCTGTGTGTTCTTCCTAAGGGTGGAAAGAATATTTCACTTGTTACAGCCTCTAATTATGACATTCAAATACTGAGGATGATAGATAAAAATGACTCACATTTTGGTTTCTCATGAGGGGTCATAGGTCAGTTTGAGATTTATATACCATATTAACCATTCAATCACATTTTTAAAACCGATAAACTGAAAAAGAAAGGATTAAGACACTGAGATTTTAAAATCATATTTTTTATCAGGAAAAAGAAATTTTCTAAAACTATATGTTAACAGCGGAATAAAAATTATTGCAAAAATATTGAAAAGTTCAGACTAAAATTATTCTAAAAGTGGACAGATTCACTTTCCAACTATTCTATATTGAACAAAGAATATGAACAAATAATAAACATGAGGTTGCTGCAAACCAGAAGGTCACATTCTATAGAAAGTCAGCTGCTAACTTGCTATGGAACATTTCTGAAATTTTTATGAATTCCGTTCTCCTCTGTGAAAATTATTTGTTACTCTATATTTTGAACTTATGAGCATAAAAATAAGTGCTAATTCTTAGGTCTCTTGTTTTATATAAAAACATAGGTTTTTATGTTATATGTCATGAATCCCTAAATTCTTGTTTAATAAATGGTGGGGCAAAAGGTTCATAGTTGTTCAACTGTTACGACTGGTTGACTGAACGACCGGTCGACTGGTCGCTATGATGCGCACTGACCACCAGGGGGAAGATGCTCAATGCAGGAGCTGCCCCTGGTGGTCAGTGTGCTCCCACAGCCAACCTGCCATGGCTGGCCAACCTCCCTCGGTCCCTCTCCCTGGCTGGCCAGCCCCTATTGGCCACGATCAGGACTGGGCAAGATGGCCCTGATCAGCCCTGCTTGCCAGCCAGGCCGAGGGACCCCACCCACACACGAATTCATGCACCGGGCCTCTAGTATGGAAAATAATACAATAATTAGTAAATAATAATACAAGAATAAATTCTATTTCATGTACTCACAGCTGTAAACTTACTCTTGCACCATCCTGTATGGTCATTTTCCAGTGGACTATTTAAATGTTGAATATTACTCAACATTTTTTTTTTCTCAGGTTCTCAGAAAATGTAATATGTGGCTTCTGGTTATTATATTATTATTCTGTTATTAGAATCTAACTTTTTTTTCCATACATTTTCAAGACAAAGAGGGTAAAAACAAAGATTGGTAAGAGTCCTTTAAAAATGGAATCTTTTTAACTGTAGACTGAGAATTTGAATGGTTGACCCAGCACTGCAACCTTCTTTATTAGGAAAATCAACTTGCAAAATGTACATTATGATAGAACAGTTTCATCATCATTAAATATAAGTATGAAAATATTTGACCATCAGTGTTACATCTAAGTCAAATATTTGGTATAAAGCATCTTTTGTCTCAAAGTAGTTGTCATTTAACATCTGCACCTATAATTTTTGAACTTGAGAAATCTGCGTCTTTTATACATAGGACTGTTAAAATTCTTTATCTAAAGAAGCATTTTCTGAGTATGGACTGGTCTCTCTGCACAGGAATTTATACAGGAGAAACTACTGGTAGCTTTAAGAGTCATCCAATCAATCCCCCACAAGTGGAAATAGAAAATAATTCTTGGCTTAGGTAGGGTAAAATGTTTAAAACTTATAATGGATCTCCAGTCAGAAGTCCCTTTGCCTCTGTGCTTGTTAAAATTTAATCTCTATTTGTTTAGACATATATTTTTAATTTGCTTCTGGTCTTACCAAAGCATTCATACGAACTTTGATGGTTGGGCTATCTGAATGAAGATCATGTAAGGAAATGAAAAATTATTGAAAGTTATGTACAGTATATTGTCTCAATCTAAAGCAAAACTGGTCCATGTCTGTTTTTGAAATTTCTTTGCAACATTGAGTAAAAAAAAAATATAAAGCCCTTGTCTATTATTTAGATAAATATAGTCTACCCTATTACTAGTTTAAGCATAATAGAACAATAGGAAGTACCAAGTTATCAGATAAGAGCCAGTGAGAGATGAGGACCTAATAAGGGTTTGTAATTATGATGACAGTGATATAAAAGACTAAGTAATTTGAATTTTTTTATATTTTAGATTTCTGTAACATGATATACTGAGCTGATTTTAGGATAACTGGCATTATATTATTTGTCCTCCAAAGCAGAAATTACTTTAAGTTTAAAATTCAGTATGAGGGCCGAAACCGATTTGGCTCAGTGGCTAGCACATTGGCCTTTGGGCTGAAAGGTCCCAGGTTCGATTCTGGTCAAGGCCATGTACCTTGGTTGCGGGCACATCCCCAGTAGGGGGTGTGCAGGAGGCAGCTGATTGATGTTTCTCTCTCATCGATGTTTCTAACTCTCTATCCCTCTCCCTTCCTCTCTGTAAAATTCAGTATTAGCATTTCTTTTTAGCAAGAAATAACAATGCTAATTATAATGATTACTGGAGTAAAGAATTGTTGAGGTTTGAGAAATAATCTACCCTAAAAAGAAAAGAAATTACCTCCAAATATTATGAAGACCATTGTCAGAGAAAGTTATATTATAAAATTGTTTCATAGTGTCTTCCTAAACCTTTTTCCCCAAATTATACCAAAATCAATTATAATCATCATTTTAATGTTCTTTAAAAAAATTTTAAATCTTTATTGTTGGAAGTATTACATATGTTCCCTTTTTTCCCCCACAATAAAATCATAACCCTTCAGCTATTTGAAGAGAGTGTACTTTTAATGGGCATTTTGCTTATCATTTTTCTTAGTCATGGTTACAAAAACCATAAAGTTCACAGTGATTGGTACATTGGTCTAGTTAGTGGAGCTGGGCCCTGAATAGAAATAGGAAAATACAGCATTCACAGCCCTTTTAAGATTTAATAGCTAAGGTTTAATGTGGAATCAGTATGTAAAAATGAGAATATTTCTTGCTCAACTTTATAGACAAAACTTACTGCACAGATTTGGGTGAAACCTATGTTTAGTCAGTCCCTCTAAAGAGATTTGTGTTGTCTTTATTGAACTTGAGCAGTTGGCCTTAATATTTCATTATTTGGATTAAACATATGCAAATTTATACAAGCTTTCTATGTTTATTAATGAGTGATAATCTTGTGTTTTGCCTTATTTCTTTGACATATACAGTAGAGAACAAAATATAAAGCACTTGTAGGGATTTGAGTTACAAAACATACATACTTCTTGACTTTTATGACTATATCTGAAAACAGAATTACTAAAAACAAAATTTAGTGAAGGTCATTTAGTTATGAATCAATGTGAATTTGTTTTTTTTATTTTTTGTTAAATTTTGATAAGGTTTCTGGGACACAAAAAGGAAACCAGAAATCAGACAGATGTTGGAAAACATTAAATACCCTGATAAGGTTTGCATCCTTGTGGTTTTCTCTGCTGTCCTGATAGTTCTTCAAGGTTCTGTCATTTTCAATCAACGGAGAGTACATGTGATCAGTATATCTGATAAACTTGTCAATGCCTCTAAAGCAGGATTCCCCAACCTATTCAATTCAGACCCCACTGCTTCATTTCAAGTATCATCTTGATAAGACAGAGTCATGTCACGGGCATCTGTGTATAGCCAGCTCAGTCTACAACTAATTTGTGCAGGAAAAAATTAAATCAGGAGGTAAATTATTTCATGATTGCTCATTCCCAACAGAGTTGGGCATCATTCTGAAGAAAATATCAAATAATTGGTTTCAGGCCGTGTCAGACACATGCAATTCCCTTCTCTAATGGCTGTGTGTGGTAGCAGCAGGCCTCAGGGGTCAGCAAAGAACTGGAAATAGCTTAGTGCCAGGCACCGCAATAGAGAGACGGAGCACATAGGAAATGAAGTGGCAATAAGTACAATCCATAGGGGAAATGTGCTTCACTTGGAGTTTAATATATCGGTTCAGAATCTGGCAGGAAGCCATGCAACAATTGTTTACCTTTTTTGTCAGCATCTGCATCTGTTCTGTTTTGTAAACAGCACTTAACTCTCAGTCGGTAAATGGTGGAATCAATAATAACTGTTAAGGGATTTCCTTAAACCCCCCCCCCCTCTTTTTTTTTATTCTATAACAAATGTACGCTACAAACCATGTTTGCCTTAGATTAACAAGAAACAGATATTAACAGGGTCAAAAGGATTTGGTCAGGAACACATTTTATAGCTTCTTAGGTTTACAGTAATTACATTTGTGTGATTTGAATGTATTTTGTAACCTATCCAAATTAAACTGTTAAAAAAATGCTAGCAAGCAGTAATGAAGATGATTTTTTACAATTATCTTAAGTACTGTTTATAGAAAACTGCCGGCACTGTTTGTAATAATTTAGTTCTGTGCAATATTGTATATTACAGCTGTTATGCAGAAATATTAAGTTGCCTTTTTCAGTTTTAGGAAATTAGTGATTATATCCAGCAGTACTAATTATTTTAAACATACAGTTATTAAAAAAAATTACACACCACAGTGAGACATAAAAAAGGGTCTATCTGTGACTAGAGGCTATAAAACTAAATGTATCATTAGTAAATGCAAAAGAAAGAATAACACTACTCCTAAGTTCACTGTCTTCAGGGACCTGAGAAGATGGATGCTGTCATAAATGCAGGATTGTTATAGTAGTTATGGCATCACTTAGAGTGAATATCACCAAGATCAGAGGAACACATTATTGCTAATGGGATTTGTGCATGCATCTCCCCATGTACTACTTTGAAAATTTGCTCCTTAAAATTTCCCCATACACAATTGCTAAGTTTCCTTGTTTTTACTTTATAAAACTACTTCATATCTCATTTAACCCAAACCTAATTTTGTTTTCTTCTGTTTTTACTTATCTAATAAGCATTAAATCTTGAGCTTTTTGGTTAATTTTTCTCAATGTATGACTTCTTTAATCTTTCATTCAGTTACCATAAACCACAAATAAAATTTGGGTCACTTAATTAAAATTTATATTATTCTCCCTTTTTTAAAAATCTTATACTTCTAAGTGTTCAGCATGAATTTTTCAATTTTCTGGGCAATCATTTTGCTGTTTCACTTTTATCTAAATTATTTTGGCCCACATTTGTTGGTAGTTGGTCATATTTTTTATTGAATAGATTGAATTAGAAATTAGAATTTGGAAATTTGGATACTATCTTTCTTAACTCCTCTTGAGACTAGAATGAACTTTGGCTTCATTTTCTTGACTGTACATATCATTTATTTGGCCTGCTATCACTGTGTATGACTAGTTAACTGATAGTAATATATATGCAAACAAACTATATGTACATTGTAAATTCAAGGTTATAACTTAGAATATCTAGATTTTGGTGCTTTCATCATCATCTGAATCATAATCCAGATTTCATAAATTTGGACTTCAAACCTATTTACTTGAATGAAGTATACCATGTTTTTAGGCTTAGAAAGTAGAAAAGAGTTGCTTTTTGTAAGTGTGCATTCTATCCTAAGATAGAGAAACTACATTACTAAATTAATTCCATTATGACATTTATATGATTTAGTAAAAATGAAATAATATTTAACACTATTACTTATTTTGATCTAAAATATGAAGAAAAAATCATATATAATTTATACTTTATTTTTTATTGTTGAAAGTATAGAAAGATTTGTCTCCAGATTAGAGACTGCCATTGAAAACCATAGAAAAAATTTAAAAGTCAATTCTCATCTTTTATAATTACTTTCTTTACCAAGAAAAATGGTCACATGTTATCAAATATCCCTACAAATTTAGAGAATAAAAAGGTGACAGACTTTAGCCTTCATTGTCTGTGCTTTGCCTCTTTAAAAATCTACTTGATAGAAATTATCTCTTTTGCCATCTCATGTTAAATAAGTCACACCCTAATCTTTTAACATGCAAGTTTAACCCTTTGCACTCGCTTGCTTTTTTCTCGATTCCTTTATTCTACTCGGGATTTAATTTTTTAAATACTCCAGATTTTACAAAGTGCGGCAGTAGAATAAAAAACTGGAGTTTCTTTTCATACAAACTTATTTATTTGGATTTTTTTATATTTCAAATTATTGGTACATTCAATAACCGTCACACTCGACATCCGAGTGCAAAAGGTTAAAACTGTTATGATTGAAATTTTCATATCAAAGGTCAAAATGTTCAAAGTTTTATAATTCTAAAATAATCCAAGTGGCTATCCTGCATTATGATAGTATTAACTATCTCTAGCAGAGCTTGAAAATTGTAATGGTTATTATATCCTGATGGAATATGTAAGGCACTCATGGAGTGATGGGTGTTGTCTATGGATCATTAGCTAATTTTAAAAAATTGATTCTTAAAGGTACTCCTTTGTTGTATTAGGTGAAGGCAATAATCATTATTCCCCAAGCAAAAGGAAAATTAAGTGCTAATTAGCAGGTTATGAAGTGTGCAATTGTAGTTAGAGCCTAAGCAGTATTTTCCCATTGGTAGCAAGTGCTATCTGGGGACACTAGAGTCAACAAATTGATTGCTGATAACTAATTGTGTTTCCAAACCCTGCAAAGTATTATCAAAGGTCATGTTGTGACCCAATACCAGAGCAAAGCTTGGTATTGAAATCTTAACTTGTAACAAAGTTTGAATTTTCTCCTAAATTATTTTAGAGTTTATCCTATGATTATTGACATGTATGTTTATCATTAATTGGACATTTTCCTTTAAGTACTTGAAGTTTTTATTCAATTATAGTTTATTTCCATATGTTTTTTTTAAATTTATGATAGATCTCTGAAAAAAAAAGATAGATGTAGCCCTATTTATACTAATTTGAAAAGAAGTTGCATGTAATTAGCTTTCATAGTCATCAAATAAAATTGCTTAGTTATCAATGTTTTCACAGTTTGGGGCATCTAATCTTTATTGGTGATGTGGTGGAGCTGATGTATTTCATGCTTAATTATTATGCCATAGATTTGATCTTGAAAATTGGCTTTTAAGATATTTTAAGTTGGTATCGCTATGAAATATAGGGTTGAGTACTGAGATTAACTTTTTAATATCACATGGACATAATTCTAAATGTTAACTTTGATTTATAATTCACATAAAAGAATTCTGAAAAGGCAGTCTCTGTTAATATAGTTTGTGTTTTCTCAGGGAAAGAACAGATTTGTACTTTTTCCCCCCAATAGTTAGACTTCATAAAATCTGGTCTTCATCTTGAAACACTCACAAAAATAGGATTGTTCATCTAATATCACTTTGGAATCACTCATGCCACTTTGTGATAAAAACAAAGAGACACAGCTGCTTCTCCAATGTATCACATCTAGCCTCCTAGCCTCCCAGTGAATTTCAAGCGAAGAAGTCTCACTTTGGCATACTGGAAATCTTGGCTCTCCAAACAACTGTAAATGGCTGCTTTCCAATCCTTTTCATGGTATGAGTGAAAGCAAATTCCACGAGTGATTAAAGAGAGGGACTTTACAACTTTCACTCCAGTGTATTATTCATTGTCCCATTTGAGACAAGCACCACAGGGCAACCCTTAGTCCTACACGAAATTCCCATTTCTTGCTCAAATTTACTTCTTCTCTGATACTTCTTCAAACACTTTGGAGAAATGTGATCTTATCAATGAATGCTTTACTTAAGGTATCTTTAAGGGCCTGATAATATTCTGTTTATTTCACTTGTTAAAATTAGAGCAGTTTGCAAGCTGATCTTTTGAGGCTCTTTTCTCCCTTAGCTCCTTTGAATTTTAAGTGTCTACGATCATAATCCTTGGTACACAGGCTGAAATCATAGGCATCTCCCACAGCATTCCTTTGCGGAGCCCTGTCACTTTGGACCAATGGTGAGGAAGTCTGGCTCTGAGATGTCTAGCTCCCTGGAAGATGCCAAAAGTTGGAAAAATCAGAGTGGACTCTTCCTCATTAGGAAGATACTCATATTTGCTTCTCAAGTGGCAGGGCCTTCCTTCTGAACCCTTAGGAGAAATCAGAGAGGTTCTTGAATTGAGTTTCTCTAAAGATAACCAAGAAGGGGAAAAGGAATGCTTAATGGATGAGTAAGAGCTTAGAAGCAGGACTAGACTGTCAGATAGATAATGGAGTGTGAGTGCTGTGGAAGGAGCTAGAGCAGAGATGAGACATTCCTGCTGAGGACCCACCTTAAGGGGAAGAAGACCTTAAGGGGAAGACTGCATCCTGATTTGTAGGGCGGTGGGGCCTCACCTGGGGCCTTCTAGTTAGAGAAGAACCCAAAGGTCTGTGGTCAGGAGAGGAGGTGGACCAGAGGGGAGGCGGCTCCACTTCCACAATGGACACCAGGAGCATTTCTGGAGCCCTGGTTTGTTTTGTTTGTTTCAGAAATAATACAAATTTGTGAAAAAATGAAAGCCTTGAATATGTTTCTTTGTATTAACAAGGGGGAAAGAAATGATAAAATTGAGATTGTTTGATTGTTTATGAAAATGTTATGGGGAGACTCATTCATCATTTAGGAAATTACGTGAACAGGGCCGGATTTACATTGGCAATGGGAAGAAAGAACAACTAGGATTTTGAAAACACATTACAGTATTTTTACTTTTTGTACAGTCCTTAGTGCACAATTAAACATGTAAAGTTATGCTAAATTATAGACACCTGAAATAAAATGAAAATAAAGTGATCTGTTGCTAGAACTACATTTTTTTTAGGAATGATTTTATTACTTAAAAAAGTATCAGAGTAATAAATTTTTAATAAAACTTAAAACCACCAAATATATATTAAGGAGAAAGTAGAGTCCTCACATTTTCCCCCTCCATTCCCAATCCCCAGGATCACCAATCTTATTTAAACTTTGTTGAATATTCTAGAATTTTGTTATGCACATATAAGAATTAATATATAAATCTGTGTTTTAAAAAATGAGATCAAACTAGACATATTGTTCTGCAATGTGCTTTTTTTCATTAATATTTCATGACCTCCTCCCCTGTCAGTGCAATCTGGTCTGACATTCTTTTCAGCAGCACCATGGTATTCCATAATATAGATGTAGCATGATTTATTTGCATATGGCTAAATTTAAAATGATTTTATCAGATTTGTTGACTCACTGGATTTAGAAAAATATTAATTTTTTTCTTCCCAAAAGGAATATCAGTACATGCCCAATGTTATATAAATACAATACACATACACACATATAAATGTGTGTGTGCATGTACACAGTTTAAGTATATAAAGTAAAAATTGTTAGATCTCTTTTGTGTCTCTGCACTTAATTGTAGCACCCTAAATTAATCCCTATTAATGGTTTGGTTTGTACCCTTCCACGCTTACACATGTGCATGTACTATATCTCTACATTCTACAAATTCCTCTACAATTTTTAAAAACTTACTATATCATGGACCTCTTTTGTCTCAATATGCACAAAATGATCTGCATTATTCTTTTTACAGGCTTTGAGCCATTGTGTTGTATGATTATGTAATTATGTAATTATTTAATTAACTAACTCGTATTGGTAGATATTAGGACTTTCACAGTTTCTTTTCTTTGTATACTCATGTTAGTATCTTTGAAAGTTTTATTCCTATAAGTGATATTCCTGAGCCAAAGAATAAGCTAATTTAAATTTTGATAGGTAAATTAAAATTGCCCCTGAAACCAACGTGTGTGTATATATATATATATATATATATATATATATATATATATATATATATATATACTCACTGAGTTCTAAATATAAATATTCAGAAGCATAAATATCTAGGTTGATGCATGTATTCATTTAGACATCAGTTCATTATGATTTTGTGTGTGTGTGCTAAAATTTCTATGCTTGCCTGCCTCCTCCTGGATTATCAAGGTTATTGCTTTCTTGTCAGATATCCTATCATGGCAAAAATAAAAGGGGGGAGGGGTCTGGGCAAAGGGATGGAGAGGAACTTAATGCTCAATGTCTTGGAGCTTTGGAGTCAGACAGACGTGGCTTTGCTACTCGGCAGCTATGTGGCCTTGCATAGGTTGCTTGTCTTCTATGAGTGTCAGTCGTTTAATCTATAAATGATAGATTTATAGATTATAAGAGATGCAAATGATAATAAAACCTACTTCATAGTGTCTTAAATATTAGCACTGATGTTATATATAGTGTTTGGCACAAACTAAGCACTTCATTATATCATTATTTAAAACATATACATATATACATACATACATACATATACGTATATAATGTTAAACTGACAAGGTGACTTGCCATCACATATTAATACGGTGTTCCTAAATACCACTGTGATAAAGGGCTGCATATTTGTTATTTCTAAATCAATTTCTCATTGCCTACTTCATTTTCTTTAAAATGCTTCATATAATGTTCTCTGGAAGTGCTGTATTAACTTTTTTCAACTTAAAATAAATAATGGTCATCGAATGAGACTGAATTAAAATAATAGATGTACGAGGGATCTCTTTTGTTTATCCTCATGACTCTGACCATCACAACATGTGAGTGACTGCCCCACTGAGCTCCAGCACTGACCCCACCCACAGCTTCATGCTTCTAGAGCTAAATGCCTGCTCATTTGGTCCCTCAGCTGTTCCACAGGCACTTCAAACACAGCATGGATAAATGGGAGCTTTTCATTCCCCTGATCCCTGCTCCTCTTCCCCAATTCAAGTTAATGCCACTAATAATTTCTAAAGCAGAAACTGTGTCACATCTCCCTGTCTGCCCCCCTTTCTCACCATCAAAATGATCCCCAAGGTTATATATTTGCTTCACCCCTTGAATATTTCCAAGTCTATTTCTTCCTCTCCATTCCTGCCATCAAGGCCCAATTTAGGTCTTTATCACCTCTCTATTTGAGCTGTTAAAATAGTTTTTTTTTACAATTGAATTCCTTACCATTACTTGTAGTTTCCTCTAAAACATCTGCCCAGCATACACCACTCTCCTGTGTGCAGCTCTTCAATGGCTCCTCATCACTGTCAGCATAAAGCCCCAACTATTCAGTATTAGGAACCCAGCCCTCCTTCACCCAGCACCTGCCTTCTCCAGCCTCATCTCATGCCTCTCCCCACCTCATATTTCTCAGTCTCTAGTCCTGTCTCCTACCTCTTTACCATCCTCCTTCCTTTCTTGCCTAATTCCCATTGATCCTTTATGACAGTTCATGTGTCATTTCTTCCAGGAAGTTTTATCTAAGCTAGAGCCCCTATTCCATGCTCCCACAGTATCTCCATATGCCTTTCTCAAAGCTCTTAGCATATTCTATTAAAATATCTAATTAGGGGTCTGTCTTCCCATATGGACCCGAAGCACCTCAAGGGCAAGTATTATTTATTTTCCCCAGCACCCAATCCACTGCCTAACACACGACAGGAGTTCAATGAATATTTCTTAATTGATTCATTTTCTTCATTTCCTTGAAATAAATCAGTATCTGGAAGTATAATGTACTCGCCAACTAATCAACTTATTAATTGAGTCCCTAGTATTTAAAAAATATTCTGCAAAGATTAATAGGCATTCCAAACAGTGGAAGACCCTTGCTTCCCATCTAGACTGAGAAATAAAATATGAATATATAAAAAGCTGCTGGTGAAGCATCCATCTTATATAAAAACTGCTGTTGGAAATTTTAACCCTGCTATTTGGCTTCTGTAAATGCTTGCTTGCTTAAATAATAAGGAAAATAAGACTACTCCCACTTCAGAGAGGCCATTAAACCTTCCCCGGATGAAGTTATCAGTGCTGGCACCAGGCCAGGCCTCTGGTTGAGGTCTCAAGGCCCCAGCACATAGGGGCTCTTTAAGAACTTGCAAAGGGGGCCAGAAACACCCCATATTTGGGAGACAAAGAAGGTAAAAACATATAAATAGGGAAAGTTCCTCCATGTTGGGGCCCAGAATTTGAGAGAAATTATCCTCTGGACCTGCGTGTAATAAATGTAACTCTATCTCTCTAAGTGTTGCTTGGTTCTTCTCCGGTTTTCTGTAACACTGGGAGTTATGCAGACAAGCAGCAGAGTTCTGAGAGAGTGATTCCAGGAGGTAGGGCGTCCCTCTGACTTCCATCCAGGGTGATCAAGATGAACTGGGACTGTGTTGGTTGCAAACGGACAGTATCTGGAGTAGCAGAAAGTGGAAAGAGATGAACCACAGTGTTCACTTTCTGCTGCTTTCCTATGATGCAAAGCAGAGAATGTAAACAGAACGGAGAGTTAAATTACAAGGCACAACAGGAAGAAAATGCGGGCCTCGTTTCTCAGGTCTCCTGGCTTCTCCCTCAACCCTGGCTTCTCATCACTCAACCCTGAGAATTGCGACACGGTGTCTTAGTCTGTAGCTCAGGCTTACTCTCTGCCACCCATCCTCACCCACAGCTCAACTCTGGAGCAGTTCATTACATTTCTTTTGCAGAAAAAATAAAACAAAACTGGTTTTCTCTAGCAATTGTTTCTGAAGTTTGAAATCAATTTATTATCTTCAAGTGCCTTCAAATCTAGAACTGAAAAAGACTTAACTCACAAAGCAATATGAAAGGGGAAAAGTAGATAATACCATATTAAGTTAATTTTCAGGTAATTTGTATAAGACTAAGTGCATTAGGAATCCAGGGAAGGGAGATTTTTGTGTAAGGAAGAGCAAGCTAGAAAAAGTTAATGAAGGATTTGGACTTGAGTTTGGCCTTGAAGGATGAGCAGGCCTTATGTAGGCAGAGGGAAAGGAGAAGAGCTTCCCTTGTAGTTCAGACAGAGCAGTGGGAGAGGTCACTGTTGGAGCGACTGGCACATAGGACCTATTGTATACAGTATTGATAAAGGCATAGGCCAGGACTCTGAGCTTGCAAGTGACATACTTGTTCTCCCATTCCTCAACTCTGCTTCTTATGCTAAAAAAGGGAGGGGCATTTATTAAAGAAGAATGTGGTAATTCACACAATATAGAGCTAAACAATTAAATCTCTGGAAGAATAGAAACTGGAGGATTGCTAGAGGCCTGAGCAACTTGTAATTAGCTTTCAAGCTGTATTTCACCATCTGTTGCTTTTGTTTCTCTCCAATGCGATGACTTCATTCTCAAGCCAGTTTCTCCACTCAGTAGGGTATGTACAGCTGACAGCTTCCTGCTCATATCCTAACAGCTTTCCTGTTAACCTCTGTTCAAAATGTCTTAAGGGGGGGCCTGGCCAATGTTTCTCAGTGGTTAGAGTGCTGGCCTGTGCACCAAAGGGTCTCAATTTCCAGTCAAGGGCGCGTTACCTCGGTTGAAGGTACAATCCGCATGTGTGGGAGGCAACCAATGGATTTATCTCTCTCACATCGATGTTTCTCTCTCCCCCTCCCTTCTTACCTTCTACTCTCTCTAAAAATCAATGGGAAAAATATCCTCAGGTGAGGATTAACAAACAAACAAAACAACAAAGTCCCAAGGGGGACCTCTGATTAGCCAAGGGATCAGCTTATCCCCAGAAAGGGAAAAACGGTGGTAGGCAGACAAAAGCTGTGTCAAATAAACAGATAACTGAATAAGGTGATATGTGGCATACAGGCAGATTACAGAGTCTTGAAAACCAGTCTTTGATGTTGAAATTATACATGTTTGTTCAAGTTTTAAAGTAACTTGAGAGAAGTGTTTCAGAAATAGAACTTGTCCAGTGATGTATAAGATCTCCTGAGCTGGGAAAATAAGAAAACCTCCTAGAAGATCATTTTCCCCCCGAGAACCCAAGTGTGAATTTTGATAAGCGTTTATACTGCAGCAAAGCCTTAAAAATTGAGAATAGGACTGCTAGGTGGGAGGACACAGAAATCATGGAGAGGCGATAGAGTAATAGTTCTCAGGATGTGATTTCCAAATCAGCAGCGACAGCATCACCTAGAACATGGGACCAATCTAAATTCTCATCAGGCTCTCCCCCAGACTCACTCAATCAGAAACTTAGGGGATGGCCTGGCAATCTCTGTGTTAACCGCTCTCCAGGGAATTCTGATACCTACTACAGCTTGACATTTCAAAAGCTACTTTTGAGTTTTGTGACCTTGAGCAATTTCTTTGACCTCTTCATGCTTGGGGGTAAATGCTAGTATTGGTGCTTTCTTCACAAAGTTGATATGATTAGTGTACTAGTAAATATAAAATAAAAAAGTATTTTCTATTATTATCATTGATAGAGCTTGTTGTTTGAAAGACAGAGAAAAATAAAAGATGATTCCTAAAATTGGCTGAAGAATAGATTGGCTCTAGTTGACGGCCAAAAATGGTCCGTATTATTCCAGTACGGATCATACAGATTCAAACTGTTCATAGAAATTGCCTCGAGACATTCACACTTTGTTCTTCCCGTAAAATCTGGTGCTGCTGCTGTTTTTCTCAAAGACTATGTTTACTTTGTTCCTCCCTGATAAGTAACTTACCTTCTCTGAGCCTCAGTTTTCTCGTTATGGCTCCACTGAATAGTAGAAATAACATGTATAAAGTTTTTACCATATAGTGTGTGTTCAGTAAATGGAGCTGTAGTTATTTGATCTCCATTTCATCTTTTCTCCTCCCCGCCACCCATTCAACCAGGGTTCCTCCCTCTGCTTGTCAACTTCTCTGTGACTGTCTTTTGCATTCTCCCTATTCTTCTAAGGGCAGAGCTAGCCCTTTCTCTGAAGGGATAAATAGTTACTACTTTGCGCTTTGCAGGCCACATAGTCTCTGCCTCCACTACTCAGTTCTGCTGTTGTGTCACAAAGTAGCCATAGACAAAACGCAAACAAAGCAGGGAGGCTGTGTTCCAAAGAAACCTTATTGGTGGGCCCTGAAACTTGAATTTCATATAGTTTTCACATGTCGTGAAGTATTCTTATTGTTTTGATTTTTCCCACTCCTTTTACAAAGAGAAAAGCCAGGTCAGCTCACAGACCATCCCAAGATGCATCCCTCACACTGGAGGTGCCGGCCTCCCCCCAGCCTCTCTCTGCCTTTCTCTTTTTCTCCCTGTCTGTCTACTCTTCTCTCTCTTTTTTGTCACAACCCAGTCACCACCAACACTGGACCCAAATACAATACAAGCAAATTTTTAAGTATTTGTGTTTGTTGGACAAAGTTTTATGTTTTTCATTGTAGCATAAAAATAAACGAAATCTAAGATTTGTTTATATATTCAAAAAAGCAACTTAGGTCCAGTTGCTTAAATTTTCATGTATTTTCTATTTACCTTTTTTTTTTTTTAATTAAAAAAAATGTTTCCATGAAACAAGCCATAACAGAACAACAGAGCCCAGGATCAACCATTTGTACCAAAATATGATGGCAATCAACCCTTGACATTTTCTCCAATTAGTTTTTTATCTATATACTTTCTTAGCTCTGAATTCTTCTTATATGTTGAACCTAAAACAGTTCTTCTTGCCTGAACTTAAATAGTTAAAGAGAGATAACTATACTCTGAAGAGACAGGACTGGTCACAGGGAGCTGGTGGTGATTGGTCTGAGCTGTGGCCCTTGTTAGTCACCCTGTCCTGTTTTCAGATTCACTCTGAGCCTCTCTCCTACCTATCTCCTTTCTGTCACACGGTGCCTAATCCTAGTACATGTATTATTTGCTAATTTGTTGAATTAGCAAGTAAAACCCACTTTAAAATGCTATTTGCAGCTCCTAGGCCTTTTGAGGCAAGACGATGTAAAAGACAGTATCTGACACCGAGCTTGCTCCAACGTCATATTTGAAGTTGGAGGGAAATATGGTCTTTGCCTTTTGGTTAATTAACTATTTCTTAGGTGAGGAAGGCAGCTAAAGGGTAAAATTAACTATAGAATTTATTCTCTGAAGAGCCATCACACCTGAGAAGTGGCTTCCCTGCTCTCTGTTAGAATGCTGAGTTCATGAGCACAAATTTCCGGGAGGGTACAAGAGATTTCCATCACCACTATGGCTGTCATTTTCATATTCATTTTAACGTACAGTCGTAGGTATTATCATCTGCCTACTTGATAAAAAAAAGTGTAAAGAGTATCTTATTCTTTATTTTTTAGTATAAAAAAGGAAAAAAGCCCAATCTCTTTTGAAAGGTTTATGATTCAATTAGAAAATATATTAGGAAGCACACTCAGAAGATGTCAACTTAAATCCATCTTTTTGATGATAGCTTTATTTTTATTCCAGTGCTAAATTTTTAAATTAATTTTAACGTGTTATATTAAGAGCTGATAATGGCACATCTTTGTCATAGCATATTTCTTTAACAAGTGAATTATCAATTCTCAGGTACAACCTTAGATTATAGTAAAAATGATTGTTAACTTAGTTTAAGTGTTTTCTATAGGTTAATTTTTAGTCATGATACTAGAAGTAACACATATGAAAAGAGATAATTAACTGAACTCTAGCAAAAAATTGAGACCAAGAAATGAATATTAGGAAGATATTTCATTAATAATGTGCCATTAGCATACATTACTTAGAATTTAAACCCCATTTATTACACTGTAGATGTCTTTTATATTAAGATGTTCCCTGAAAGGGTCAGCATATCTATGTATTTATAACTGGGAGTTAAACTAGCATAAAAGGAAAAAGGTCAGTTGAGAAAATATTCAGAAATTTGTCCAGGGTACAATTCTCAATTTTGGCTGAATTCAAAGGTAAACCATTCTTTGATTAGCATCTTCAATTAACAGTGACTGCATCAGGACTCAGATATTCTCTCTCATGTTCTCAGCCAAAGAAAGCAAAATAAGATAGAAAATAGGAGAGGTACAGGAGTATCATACCCTTGGCAACTGAGAGAGAAGTCTGATCCCTTGCTAATGTAATACTGACAGCTTTTGCCAGAGAAGATGGAATAGAGTGTGGGAGAATTTTGTTATCATTTAACAGTACGTTTAGGTAACATCGAGTGGAGCCAGTGCTGGCCTGGGAATCAGAAAAGGGTAATAATAGAAGTGGTTTCTTTTAAGTTTTTCTCCTTGACCCAGAAAAATAGCTCCAAGGTCACTCTGTTGCCACGATTTTCAGCCAGTTAGGTTTCTCTTGGTGAAGCAATGATATTTTTGCTGCGTGGGCCCCTCCAAAGGGAGCAGCAAACGTCCCTGTCACGTGGGGGCTTTTGGTGCGTTGTCGGGATTTATTCCAAACACGGTGGTTCTCTCTGTCCATGTGTCTACCTGTCTTTAGATCACTATTGCCCATCCTATCAAAGGCTGCAAAATTTAAGTGTAACAACTGTCTTGGCCTAGACCAGTGGTCGGCAAACCGCGGCTCATGAGCCACATGCGGCTCTTTGCCCCCTTGAGTGTGGCTCTTCCACAAAATACCACGGCCTGGGCGAGTCTATTTTGAAGAAGTGGCGTTAGAAGAAGTTTGAGTTTAAAAAATTTGGCTCTCAAAAGAAATTTCAATCATTGTACTGTTGATATTTGGCTCTGTTGACTAATGAGTTTGCCGACCACTGGTCAACAGAGCCAAATTTCAACAGTACAACGATGGAAATTTCTTTTGAGAGCCGAAAACCGACTTCTGCGCATGGGCCGCGAAGTTTCAATCGCACTGTACGTGCGCTCCCGCACGTGGTATTTTGTGGAAGAGCCACACTCAAGGGGCCAAAGAGCCGCTTGTGGCTTGCGAGCTGCGGTTTGCCGACCACTGGCCTAGACCAATCAGAGAAAGAAGTTACAGAAAATGCAGATATAATATATACTAGCAATTCATTCTTTTTGAATAGAATGTTTTGGTTGTCATATACCACTCTCAAAACAGTGGCCACTAATCTCTGTGTTTGTCTAAGTTCCTGAAAGGGTAGAGCATTAGTTATTCTTCATTTTTAAAATATATATATTTTTATTGCTTTCAGAGAGGAAGGGAGAGGGAGAGAGAGAGATAGGAACAACAATGATGAGAGAGAATCATTGATTGGCTGACTCCTGCATGCCCCACACTGGGGATCGAGCCCACAACCTGGGCATGTGCCCTTGACTGGGAATCGAATTGTGACCTCCTGGTTCATAGGTCAATGCTCAACCAATGAGCCGTGCTGGCTGGGCTAGTTCTCCTCATTTTATCCCCTCACCTTAAGCAGGGACTAGGTCATAGTTAGCAAGAGAGTTAGTTGTCTGTGTTAATGTTTTGAGACCTTTTATTTTATCACTTGGGAAGAGTAATGAGATTAAGTAGAAGCTGGATGGGACCTATTCTTCTTGCAAAGGGAAGTAGAAGTTTTTAGGAGTTATGTCTCCTTAGTGGGAGGGAGTGCAATGGGTGCTACTTCTTATAAAGTCAGACAGACCAAGGAAGAGATCCTCAACCAGGTGATCAATCCCTCAGGCCGCAGAGGATCTGGGAACTTCCTAGAATTATATGCAAAGTACTGTTTTTATGAGCATAAATGCATAGGTTGTATTAGATTCTCAAAAAAGATGAGACACACACACTCAAAAATACCCAATTTTTAAAGGATTGACACTTAAAATAAGCAGTGGTAGGTCTTGGAGTGGGACTACCATTCAACTTTATAAAAGTTTAAGCTTAGAGATGGAGTCCATTATAGAGCAGCAGTACTTAAAGTAGTGAAACAGGTCTCTGATATGATGTTTATTCTTTCTTCCCAAAATATTTCCTATTCAAATTGACATACAGTAATTAATGTTCAACTCATTTAATATTAGTATTTTACTAAAGAAACATGTTAATGGCAGGAAGAAAGAGCCAAACAAAATGAGTAAGAAGCCGTTAGTTTTGTCTCTGACACTCGGCAATGTGTATCCTTTTTAGATCATTCATTCATGTAGACACTCTGATGAATAGTGGGAATGGAATCATGGGGGGGAAAGATCTCTGTCTTTCAGGAGATTAAAGTTTCTGGAGACATCTCCTAAACTAACAATTAGAATGCGACACAGAGCTAAATGAAGGTATGCGCCGGGTAAAATAGGAAGGAGCATGGCGAATAGGAAACTAAGCTGGTCTGGGATCGGAGGCAGGCTTCATAGAGGAAGTGACTCCCCTCAGTTACTGCTATAAGATAAACTTCATACACTGTTGAGGCACAGAGAGACCAAGTAAATATCCAAAGTCACACAGCTAGTAGGGAACAGTGCCAGAACCTTAATCCAGGCCATCTGGCTCCTAATTCTACACGCTAACTACTCTACTCTAAGGCCGCTTGTGCCTTGGGTAGTGGTATTATAAATAGCAGCATACCACCTAATAAAACATGGAGGGGGCAGGGGGACAGAAGTGGGGAAACCAGAGAGAGTCGGAGGAATCCAACTTCCATCTTCCAAGAGTTAAATGTTTTCTGACTTCAAATTCAGATTCATTAACTGTTAGGAGGCTCAGCTTCCCCTGTAATCCTCTTTCTAATCTCTCACCACCCAGCCAGAAGATGTGTTCTGACATCCGTGAGGAATCTAAATGTCCATATCGTCATCTAGTGTTGGGTTGCATTTTCACTCAACCTCAAAGATAACAACTTCATCCTTTTAATCATTTATTCACTCATTTATTTACTCAACTTCTCTAACAGTTTTACCCTGAATGTTTTCAGTGGTACATATGGAAGCTTCCTAAAAAGAGATAAGAAACAATTCAGTTTTTAAAACTAAGGTGGAACAATTTCTCTCTCTCTCTCTCTTTTTTTTTATTTATTTTTTACAGAGAGGAAGGGAGAGGGGTAGAGAGTTAGAGACATCGATGAGAGAGAAACACCGATCAGCTGCCTCCTGCACACCCCCTACCGGGGATATGCCGGTCCTTGACTGGAATGGAACCCGGGACCCTTCAGTCCGCAGGCCGACGCTCTATCCACTGAGCCAAACCGGTCAGGGCTATTTCTTATCTTAGTTTTACCTCAGATGCTTTCCTAGTCATTCAGATTTGAAAAATAAGTTACAAAAATAATGCTGGAGAAAAGAGGAAAGAAACAGCTTCCATTTCTTCTTGGTGTTTGTTTCTTCATAATGCTTGTATGCTGTTCCTTCCCCTGCTACCTGGGCCCGAGGCAGGTGCTTAGGAAGGCACAGTGCTCCTTCAGGCCACTGCAAAGCCCGTGTGCTCCCAGGTCCCACCTTCTCTCAGGAAGTGACTAGGGTGCTGGCAAAAAATGCTGCTTATTTTTTGTTCCTATGTGGTCCCTCTGGAACAAATATATTCCATTTGGATTATGTCATGAATTTCATCTGAAATAATGAGACTCTCAGTACCTTTTGTGTGTCACCTCTCTTTCACATCACTTGTCTGGTGGCACCAAGAATACTTCCTCACTGGAAATAGATCCTTTCACATTCAATAATAGGGTGGCTAGTGTTCGTTTTTCTTGGGAAAACAAAAATGTGCACCTTTTATCCTATTATACTGATCCACCAGCTTCAGATTATCTGATTTTCTAGCTTCTCATTTTCTCCTGTATCTTAATGCTCTTATTAACAAGAATTCTGTTGCTAATGGTTTTGAAAAATAATATGTGTGCTTTCAGCTACTACCTCTATTTTTATGGTTTGTCTGATTTAGCTGGACTTTGATAATTATTCCAAATGCTGCTTTGTTGTGAGAAGCCCTAATGCCCTTCTCGATTTATTTTCAAAGTCCTTACTTTTTCTATAAGAGAATGGAGTTAATATTTTAACTATTAGCCACTAGGTGAGAAACACCTCTAAGTATATATTCTGTAGTTTATATCATATTTTTGAGTTTATATTCTCTATGTGATATAACATTTCTCTCTCTCTCTCTCTCTCTCTCCCCCCCCTCATTTTTATGTATTTACTTAGGACAATAGTGCAATGAATATCTGTGCATATTTTTTTCATGGTGAAATTTTATAAGAGTATAATCCAGAGCAGTTTTCCCTTAATTTTTTTTTTCTTAGGAAATCCAAGGTGTTAATAAATGTATTGGTAAATGCATTCTTTGGTTTAAAAAGCTTGAAAAACATTAATTTATTTAAAAATTACATTATTATACAAGTAAATAGAGACTTTAACATGCTAATTTGCATTGTGAATCACTTTAAAGATTATTTCCTATGCAGCAGTTCCCAAACCTATTTGATCATAGAACCCTTTTCAACTGATTATCCATTTGAGAAATGCCCTTTGACAGGATAGACATTAGTCCCTGAGAGCAGCATAGAAATAAGTAGCTTTCATCATAACCATCATAAAGAAAAATTTATATTGTGTTCAAATACTTTAAATAATAGGAAAGCAGAGAATTTTATATTTTAGAAAAAAATTTATTAAAATTGTATAGAGGAAAAAAACTTTCAACTATCTAGTTATTATTTATATGACTTACTCATTGTTAGTTGACAGTAAATTAAAGTTTACTTTAAAATAGAAATTTATTCTTTTCTCTATACTAGTATTAGGATTTAGGAGAAATTTGTATTTCCTAAGAATCATAGAACTCATCCTACATAAAGCAACAATCATTATTTTAGATATTTTATAACAATGATTGATGGCCAGCTAAACATAGTTGCCTGTGTATAAACATAAATGTCCAAAATGTCTTGAAGCAAAATATTTCCATAATGACAAACAAACAAGCAAACAAACAAATACCAACAAATAAAGGCCAAGTTGGCTTAGAGGAGGAAGTAGAACTCCTAGACTGATTATATCCAGATAAGGTTTTCTGTAAAAGGTGACTTGTCGGAGAGCAGCAAACAGAATCTTAAAGAAGGAAAAGAGATTAATTTAGTGATTTCTGCTGAGAGAAACTTTCCTAATTTGGTTAACAGTGAAGACTCTGAAGAACAGAAAAATAGATATGCTTAGGCAAATAGAAATCATGAGCTAAGGTGTGATGATTAAAACACAAGTCCTGTGAGATACTGTGGGGAAAGTAAGAGAAATAAGTTTGGGAAATGCTATTTCATCTTTTGTGTTTAATTTTGCCTTAGTTGAACTTTCACAAAATTAATTTATAACAGAATTATTTTCCCCATAAGTTAAGAATCCTCACAATACTCCTTGGGAGAACACTGAGCTAAGGGTAATAGGAAATAAGGACTGCTAGTTAATGGACCTCTATCATTATCATTGGGACAAAAATGATGAAATTTAGGTCATACATATTATTCTGTCCTCTCTCATTGTTAATTTATAAAGATAAATTGAATTAAAATGGATTTATCTTTCAATATTCTTAAATTTCTGAAATATAAAATCCTTCTAAATCCAGGACATGTAGGTAAGACCTCTTCAAGTAGAATCCTCATACCCTATATAATTTTTAAATAAGTAGCACTATTAACTTTAGTGTTTTGACTCAATTTCTTTTGCGGGGGGGGGGGGGAGCATTTTTGCTTAGTTTATAAACATAAACAATACTTCTGGTTTAGAATTGAGCTACACAAAACCTTCTTAAATATATATCATTTCTATTGAAGTAGGACAGACTCTTAATCATTGAAAATTTGGCTTATAAACATTTACTTTTAAAAGCAACATCTTTAATATTTACAAGGTTAAACCAACCCCTCCATCTATATGAGCAAAACTTAACAGAGATCAAATAGACCAAGTGAGAATCAAGCAATTGCTAAACGAATAGTAATCTATTTATCTCTTTTCATTTTTAGGTCATGATTTTAATAGCAGAATCTTAGCTATATATATTGGTTGTATGTGTTCTGTTCTCTGGCTTGCCTATGGAAGAACGGTAGATGTGAGTAGGGCTGTTTAAAAACAGACTTTGTATGTAGGACTAACATCAGTTTAGAGATGAAACAGAGTTTTAGTAGATACTCATAGATTTTTTTTTTTTTTTTTTTTTTTAACTCTTTAAGAAGAGGACTGCCCTGTCGGATGGCTCATTTGGTTAAAACATTGTCCAGTCCACCAAAAAGTTGTGGGTTCTATTGCCCGTTAGGGCACATACCTAGGTTGTGGGTTTTATCCCCGGTTGGCGCGCATATCCGAGGCAACTTATCAATGTTTTGCTCTCACATCTCTCTCTCTCTCTCTCTCTCTCTCTCTCTCTCTCTCTCTCTCTCTCTCTTTCTCTCTCTCTTCCTCCCCCTCTCTATAAACTAAAAAACAAACAAACACACATATCCTTGGGTGAGGATAAAAAAAAAAAAAAAAGAATAGGACTAAATTCCACAGTTTAACTTGGTTGACAGGTTTCTCTCACATTATCTGCAATGATACCATAACAATTTTGGTCCTCAGTAAAAAACTGTGTTATATGGTTACAAGTTTGTTGTAAAAATTTTAAAGTTTATGAATTACCCATAAAATTGCTACATTATTGGAATCTTCCTTCTAAATCCATATGATGAAGGTAACCAATTTTTACATGGAATCACCAGAACTTACATCATTTCTAAGTAACATTCTTAATTTTTTCTCTCCAAAGGAACTTGATGCTTATTTTATAATAGTACTCAACATTTTCAGTTTGTAATTAAGTGTTTTAAGAAGTGGCAATAATAAAGAAAGGATTCTTTAAATACTTGAAAACTTGGTCAAAGGTGCCATTTGGTGAGATCAGACTTAGTCTCCATATTCTTAAAAAGTTTAAGATATTTTTCTATCATATTAAAATTGTAGTGTGACTTGAAAGTAGCATAATTATAAAAGGAAAATAATCAATTTTGTTTATTTTAAGGTGTATTGTTCTTTAGAAAGCTATAGATATTACAATTATTTTTACAGGTTATTTTTTAAAACATGGTTTCATGAATTATATAGTCTAGCTTCAACTACTAAGTTAATTTTCTTGTTATTGGTGATATAGTAATGACACTTCTAAGATCTTGAAGACTTATGTATTTTTATCTAGTCTTTAAAAATATTTGTTTTAATTTCAGACTACAAAAATATACAGATTCCTTAAATGTTACTATTTTGCCACATTTTCACATTTGCATTCTCTTTCTCTTAAAACTCTTATTTTTCCCTGAACTGAGAGTAGGCTACAGACATTTGCCTTTATATACTTTAATGTATATTTCTTAAACAAAAGGGCATTCTCTTCCATAACCACACTATAGTTATCTAAATCAGAAAATTAACAGTCATGCAATAATAGCATTGAATTGTAGACATTACTCAGATTTCACCAACTTACCCCATTAAAGTCCTTTATAATAAAATAAAATACTAATCGTGTACTAGTATTAACTTTTTTATTGATTTGAGAGAGAGAAACATGGATTTGTTGTTCCACTTATTTATGCATTTATTGTTTGCTTCTCGTATGTGCCTGATCGGGGATGGACACCCAACCTTGGGGTATCAGGGCAACACTCTAGCCAACTGAGCTACCCAGCCAGGGCCTGATTATGTATTAATTTCAATTGTCATGTCTTTTTAGACTTCTTTGACTAGATCATTTGTCTAGTCAAAACTAGTCTGTGTTTCTGGACACAATACTTTTGAAGAGTATAGATTAGCTATTTTGTAGAATGTCCATCAACTTGGATTTGTCTTAAGTTTCCTTGTGACTAGATTAAAGTTGTGCCAGACTTTAAAAAAAATAAAATTGTATAAGATATGATTTTACAACAAATCACATTCCTGTTTATAGCTCTGAGAATAAATACAATTATTTGTCATATTTGTATTAAAGAGAATACTCATCTCCAGCTTCCCAGAAGAAAAGACTCTCCTAGAAGACTTTATATATATTTCTTAAAGAGCAAACTTGGTTTATTTATTGAAGGTCTAATTAGTTTTGATTGTTTATGTAATCACATAGATTGTTATAGTATTTACTGAAAAAAAAAATACAATGTACTATATAGTAATGATCTTCTCTTTTCACAGTTACTTCTGAATGCCCACAGAAAGGACAAAATTTTTTTATTTCCTTAGATGAACTTGAATTCTTATCACAGCTTATAAAATCCTTTTTGAAGCTGGAAAAAAATGTTCAAGAATTGTTTGAAGAAATTTTTTTATCACTCAAGATACCAAGGAACAATAAATCAGGTAACATGCCCTTTTGTTTAAATTGTAAATCTATTATTCTCCCTATTTTTGCTTCCTGCCACTGAATCTATTCCATTACTTGAAAAAAAAAATTTATAGAATTCTTTAAAGAAACATAAAGCCCGAGAGAAACATTAAGTAAAGAAAATTCTATTAAACCATAGAATTACATTTTTATCCTTTACACATGGCAAATTCCATAATTCTAGTTGACAAAGCATCATAAGTCAATTCCAGATAATTGCCTTTAACTAAAATCAGATCTTTTTTTTTTTTAATTCAAAGTAACACAGCCTGGCCTATGAAAAAAATAAGCAGACTAAATGAGCTAGTAGCTCCTCTTCTACTACTAGCAGCTGGATGACCTTGAGCAAAAACATTTAGCTTCCTTAGACCTCAGTTTTCTCATCTTCCCAATGATGGTGTAGTATTAAAATAAATTTCTCTTTGTTTCCTTTTACAATTAGATGCTTTAGATTGCAATATATTATGTAGGGCTGTGAGAATTAAATGATTTATTGTATGTTAATACTTTAAAAGAAACTAGCATTTCATAAACAATAAATGTGTTGTTCTAATAGTAATTAGAATTATATAATATGTTACTTTAAGTTTAGTATAATAAAATCCTTTTGAAGAAAGCAGTGCCATGTGTGTTGGAAGAATGTTTTTAAAATTAAAGGTAGAATTCAAAGCCATAATAAGTTCTGTGTGTTCATATCTGTACTTATACAGATTTTCACCTACATCAGAATGAACAATACAAAATTGTCTTTTACATGATACCCTATGTCATTTTAAGGAATAAAAATAGATAGTGGCTGCATTTGTAAAACAAAGTTAGGCAAGCAAGTGAATCTGAAATTTCAAAAGCTGATGTCTTGGAAAGGAATTACATTTGCTTTAATATATTTACTTTTTATATTTTTAAATTTACTTTGCCTGGGTAAATAATGTTAGAAAAGTTATAAGGTTAAAGTTTGTTTTATATTAAGCATAGCTTACTAGCCTTCTATGTTTCAAGTTAAGTTTAAGTAATACTATTAAATTATAAAGTAACTAATGTAGAGCACTTTTCCAAATTTGGAAAAGTGGAAGTAGATTATAGAATTCGGATGCTGACAAAGAAAATCAATGGAAAAATAAAAATATGACACAAAATATTAAAGTTAAAAGACAGAA
Organism: Eptesicus fuscus; assembly: GCF_027574615.1. Classification (NCBI taxonomy): domain Eukaryota; kingdom Metazoa; phylum Chordata; class Mammalia; order Chiroptera; family Vespertilionidae; genus Eptesicus; species Eptesicus fuscus. The sequence goes on from NC_072476.1 coordinate 59,841,357, forward strand.
TAAAAAAGTAGATTTAATTAGGAGATAATGTGAGCCCAAGTGGGTTTTCTAAAAGGAACTGACTTGGCCATGGAGAGGTCTGAGTAAAGAAATATGACATCCTAATTTTTTATTGCAATGTTGATTCCTTGAGCAGTTGACACTTGGGATAGGTACTCATACATTATTCCTGGCTAAGATTTGGCATCCCCCATCCACATCTGTAGCAGATCTTTTCTGAGGTGTGGATAAAGAAACGGTGCATTTCAACAAATCTAGACCCTACCCATTTGGTCTCATCTTGTATTGGTCTTAGGCCAGACCTTAGAAAATTTAGGTCAATTCTGAGAACTTTATTCCCCTTAAGAGCAACATAAATTGAAAATTAGAATTGCGTTAGAAAGTTATTGTAAAGATGTAAAACTGACATGGCTAAGAATTGAAGCAAAAATTTGTCATAGTGATTTTAAAAAAAAGAAGAAAAAGTGGGTTTGACGTCATTAGATTAAAATTAAGCAATGTTGAGATTTGGCAAATGCTGTATATTTAAGAATAGTAGTTCCCATTATTGAATAAATCAACAGAGAAAAAATATTATTATTCCACAATATTACTGTCTTATTCCAAATTTATCATCATATAAGCAGCATGGCAGATAAAAGCAACTTCAGCCCTAGCTGGTTTGGCTCAATGGATAGAGCATCGGTCCTCAGACTGAAGGGTCTCGGTTCGATTCCTGGTCAAGGGCATGTACCTCGGTTGCAGGCTCCATCCCGGGCTCCATTCAGGGGGTGTGTGGGAGGCAAACAATCGATGTGTCTCTCTCACATGGATGTTTCTCTCTCTGTGTTTCTCCCCCTCCCTTCCACTCTCTCTAAAAATCAATGGAAAAATATCCTTGGGTGAAGATTTACAAAAAATGAAATAAAATAAAAATAAATAAAAGCAACTTCGATACCAAATTAATAATAGTGTACTATAGAAATATATTTGTGGATTATTGAACATAGTATGGAATGAATTTTGAAGGGCAGGTATAAGAAATGTCTAAGTACTAGAGCACCCCTTCTGATATATATCTTCTTTATTGTTAAAATTTATATTTTTTTGTAACAAAGCCAAGATTGATTTAATCTGACATAACTTTCTGGATCCCTGAAAAGAATGATCTTGGGGGAAATTGTCAAGAAAATTCTTAAATGTTTTATTGTGTGTAAGCCAAGCTAATCAATGTTTATCAAAAACCTTTGTTTCGTAAATCAGAAAGGAAAAGATTCCTTGAAATGGATGATTAAAGAAACCAAATGTATCTTAAGTTATCCTGATAGTTAATCTTTTGCTCAAAAATCTTGTGTGGGAGAGAATGGGGGAAAAGATCAAGTCATTTGGTTTCCTGTGTATTTCTTTTGATTGGAGCATATTTTGCTAATAAAGATCTTGGAAAGAGTTACCTACTATGTCTATGTAACCAAAACAGTGTGATGAAAGGTAAGTTTGTGTGTGTATGTTTTTATTGTCCAGATGTTTTAAAAATATCCAGGTGCTTAACATCACATAAGAAAAATATAAAGATGCTGAACCAAATAATTTACTTTTTACTTTGATGTTTCCTACTATGTTATCGAGTTAGTCAAATTGGCAGTGTTCTTAGTAATTTGAATATGATTCAATAGATTTTATAGAGACACAAATTTGTTTTTGAGAAATAAGTGGCATTTAGTTACATTTATTTGCTTTTATGGGTCATAATTTGATGGTTTTCTATTTTGGTCATTTCAGAAAAAGATAGGACATTATTTGACGGTTACTGTATTTCTTTTAGGTGATTATATCTTATGAAGTAGCTTCAGGTTTGATTCTTTCAAAATAAAGTTGTTCTTCGGGCAGTTCCTCAAATTTTCCAAAGGTGGCATCTGAGATTTATCTAAACCAGGATTTCTTGGCCCTCATTTTTCTTTAGCCCCAGCAATGACAAAGCGCAATGGCTGCTTCAATTGGATGTAAGAAGAACACTTAGGGTTTGTCTCAGAAGAATCAAAGATTTCAGATCTTCTGAAAGATTGTTTGTACTCTTAGGGGGTCTTAAGAGGGGTCAAATGGCTTCTAAGAGTTCCTTAGCTAGATGGTTAAGGGATTGTATTAGGGAGGTGTATGTAGTTAAGGTAAAGAGGCTCCTAGGGTTTGTAAAGCTCATTACACTAGGACTTTAGCTGTTTCTTGGGCAGAGAGGTCGAAGGCTTCCACATTGGAAATTTGCAAGGTGGCCACCTGGGCTTCTCTTCATACTTTTTCATAGTGTTATCTCTTGGATGTAGTCTCTTCTACAGATTCAGCTTTTGGTGGGAGGTTGCTTGTGAGCGAGAAAAGAACAGTGAAGAAAAGAGAGACTTGTAGTTCCCACTTAGAGCTGCCAACAAGGCAAGTTGCTTTGTAGTACACACAATGGGAGCCTATGAAGACCAATTTGGGTGTGAAAGTGGATGTCACAGGGAAGTACTGCCAACCTCTACTCTCCATGAAAGAGAGCAACAGTGTGGGAACTAACCAGAAGTGTAAAATGAACCACAGTGAACTCTGTGGGGGAGGCTGCTCAGCAGCTAGCATTCCTGCGACGCTCTGCACTCTACTGAGGTCCTTTATCTGGGCATGCTTCTAAAGAAATCAGTGTTGATTGCATGCAAATAACCTGTGTTTTAGAGCATTGAGTCCAAAATGGGCTACCTTCTCTAGACGATGTGAATAAGTGTATAGGATTTTCAATATATTTTTAAATAGGTGAAATAATTTGTCACATGTTCACAGAATTTATGAAGTTTGACAATGTGGGATTTTGAAAATGACCATTTTGACTTGCAAACAAATATAAAATGCCACAATTTGTTAAAACCATGACATATTTTATTAGTGAAGAGTCAATGTTATGAATCTTGTCTTAAAATTATTCCTTTTGCTTCTCTATGTAGGATTAAGTTTTTTAAAATCTTTTTTAATTTGGAGGGGGACTATATTATAAAGATTATCAGAATTGTTTGATAATTCATTTTCTATCTTACTATAGAATTGCCCATCAGCAAGAAAGGCTTGAGAAGCTTATCTTTTTTAAAAAAAATATATATTTTATTGATTTTTTACAGAGAGGAAGAGAGAGGGATAGAGAGTTAAAAACATCGATAAGAGAGAAACATAGATCAGCTGCCTCTTGCACAACCCCTACTGGGGATGTGCCCGCAACCAAGGTACATGCCCCTGACCGGAATCGAACCTGGGACCCTTCAGTCCGCAGGCCGACGCTCTATCCACTGAGCCAAACCAGTTTTGGCGGAAGCTTATCTTTTTATTTACTAATCTTGAAAATAGGCAGATGGTTTATGTAAATATCAAAGCATGTTACTTTGAATGAATAAGCATATTGTATTTGGAGTGCAACAACAAATATAAGATAATTAACTTTTTTCATAATCTTAAATTATAGCTACACAATGGCAGATAGTTATTTCCAGATATAGATTTGCAAGCTTATACTTCAAACTAGTGTTATTATTCCAGAGTAAATACCTTTTAAATTGGCTGGTTTTGTGAGCTATCTGTAGAAAAATAAAGTGACATTAAGAATCCAGGTGTTGCTCCTTCATGTCATTAACTTGATCATCATTATTTTTTCTTCTTTAAAAATGTTTTTGAATAATAGTACCTCATATGATAAAGTAGTTAAAGAGGACAAAAGAATATATGCTGAAAAGTAGTCTATTTCTATTCCAGTTGTCTAGTTTCACTCTCCAGAGGCAACTACTTCCATACATATCCCTATGTTAAAATAAAACAAAATCTGTACATACAATGAGAGATTCTTTTTCACTAACAGTTATGTAGAAACACCTCATTCTTTCTAACAGCTGAATAGTTTTCCACTGGTGCATTTAACCAGGTACTAACTGATGGACATTTAGGGTTTTACTTTCCTATTTATTTGCGACCACAAACAATGATATGGCAAATTTTCTTGAACAATGTCTTAATATTGCACATGTATAAATTTCTAAAGTGGAATTGTCAAGTAAAAAGGTATGATCATTAAGAGGATGAAAATACTAACCATAGACTGAGAAAACTATTTGCAAAACACATACCTGATCAAAGACTTGTATCCAAAATATACAAAATAAAAAACTTTTAATATTCAACAAGGAAACAAAAAAAAACTCAATTTAAAAGTGAGGGGGAAAAAAGTGAGCCAAAGATCTGAACAGACACCTCACCAAAGAAGATATACAGATGGCAAGTAAGCATATGAAAAGATGCTCCACATCATATGTCAACAGGGCATACAGATTTAAACAGGAGAGCGCACTACACACCAATTAAAATGCCTAATGTTAGAAACACTAACAGTACCAGTTCTGGCAAGGATGTGAAACAACAGGAACACTCATTCATTTGCTGATAGGAATGTAAAATAGTGTAGCCTCTTGGAAGTCAATTTGGTTGTATCTTCCAAAGCTAAACATTGTCTTACATGATCCAATAGTTATGTTCCTAGCTGTATACAAAAATGGGTAGAAAACTAATGTCTACACAAAAGTCTGCACACGAATGTTTATAGCACTTTATAAATAATTGCCAAAACTTGGAAGCAACCAAAATAACTTTCCTTAGGTAAATTTGGTAAACTATGATGCATCAATACAATGGAAAGTTATTCAGTTATAAAAAGAAATGAGATATCAAGCCATGAGAAAACATGGAAGAATCTTAAATGCACATTGCTAAGTGAAAGAAGCCAGTCTAAAAAGCTTACATATTATATGATTCCAACTATATGACATTTATGACATTGTGGAAAAAACAAAAGTATAGGGACAGTGAAAAGAAATAGAGGAAGATGCAAACAAAGGGAACCATATACCATGTTCATGGATTGGAAGAATTAACATCATTAAAATGTCATTATTATCCAAAGCAATCTATAGATTCAAAGCAATCCCTATTAAAATGCCAATGGCATACTTCACAGAACTAAAACAAATACTATAAAAATTTTTGTGGAAACAAAAAAGACTCTGAATAGCTGCAGCAATCTTGAGAAAGAACAAAGTTGGAGGAATCACAATACCAGCCTGGTACTGACACAAGAACAGGCATATAGACCAATGGAATAGAATAGAGACCCCAGAAATTGACCCACACCATTACAGTCAATTAATATTTGACAAAGGCGGCAGGAACATACAATAAAGACAGTCTCTTCAACAAATGGTGTTGGCAAAAAGATGAAACTAGACCACTAACTTACACCATACACAAGAATAAAATCAAAATGGATAAAAGACTTAAATGAAACCATAAGAATCCTGGAAGAAAACATAGACAGTAAAATCTCAGACATCTCACATAGCAGAATTTTTATGGATGCATCTCCTTTTTCTTTATTTAAAATCTTTGTTTAATCTGGATTTTATTTTAATGTTAGAATTGATCCTTATTTATATGTATTATCATCTTCTTAAAAATACATTAAAATGCAAGTCATAGAGAAAACATTTTAGGTTAACTGGAATAACACTGATCTAAAACCTTCTTATCTCTGTTGGGATATTTGTTGAGAAATGAAGTAGGATTCCTAAACTGCAGTCCATGGGCCCTTGAGTTTAATGAATGCACTTTACAAGGGGCCTTTATTGTGTGTATCTGTGTGTCTGTGTGTAGTTCCCATGGCGTCATATTGTGCGTTTTGGATGGAGTGTTCTCTCACTTGTATTCAAAGGTGTTCATAAATCCAAAATGATTAAAAAACACTAGAGTTAAGGAAAACTTTTCCTCAGAATAGATAAATTCTGATAAGTTTTCCAAAAAGGATGTTATCACCTACCAAATAATCCCTGTAGGGAATGTTTCAGTCAACTGTGTTACCTGGGAATCACTCATGATTAAGTTCATAGATCCATATTTAGAAAAACAAAAACCACAAAATTTTCAGATGGATATATTGGTCAGAAGCCTTACTGAGAAATATCAGTAAGGTTTCCAAAATTTGTTTGCTCGGGACATAAGGAGAAACTGACTATTTTATATGAAATTATATCATTTATATCAAATTAAACTAATTAATAGAACCTTAATGTAAAAGTGGAATACTTTTTTTTTGGCATATGTATTCATTTTTTCCCCCAGGGAAAAGATTTCCTTAATTATAAAAACTGAGAAACTTAATTATAAAAGTTGAGAAAATTTTTCCATTTTAGGAGTTAGAGATTATTTTGTTTTTTAAATTTATTTATTCATTTAAGAGAGAGAGAGAGAAAGATTAATTTGTTTTTCTATTTACTTGTGCATTCATTGGTTGATTCTTGTATGTGCCCTGACTCAGGATTGAACCCGCAACCTCGGTGTATCAGGACGATGCTCTAACCATTTGAATTACCTAAACAGAGCTACAGATTATTTCTTATCTGTTTCAGTGTTTGCATTTTTTCAGTGAATTATTGATATACTTATTAAGAGTGTAATTTTTCCTGATATGTTGATGTTCACCTATGTACTTTTGTTCTTCCTTGTTTTAAGAAATGAAATATTGGAAGTGCTAAGGGATTCCACCAGCTTTAAAATGCAGTACTTTAGAATTTAACTTTTTACATGAGCAAGGAAATTAATATTTACTTCGTATTCTTAACTTACTCTACATTATCAAGATGAAAATTAATAACAAAAGGATCTGTATTTAACAGATTATAGTATATGTATGCAAATCAAATATGAATGTAAGTAATACAAAAATTTTATAAGTTGAATGTCTGGAAGGACTCAGTATATTTTGATACTGTCATTATTGTATGGTGACATCACCCTATATCTTGTTGACTATATTCTCAGCATCTTGATATGCATGTATGTGTGTATATAGTATGAATAGAGTTTTTCTACATAATTAATTTTAACCTGACTATTAATTACATCTAGTATCATTTGTTTGTATTAATGTATATTTGTATGTTTTCTTTTTTATCTATTGTATAGGAATTTTGGGCACATCCAATAGAGAGACTGTAATAGAGAAACCAAGAGCAAATGAAACCAATATTTCTTCAGAGCAATTGCTACTAGGAAAAGAGGTAAGGGGGGGGGGAGGTGTTTCTTTATTCATATACTAGAGGCCCAGTGCTCGAATTCATGCACCAGTGGGGTCCCTAGGCCTGGAACTGCAGGGATCAGGCAGTCTGACATCCCCCGAGGTGTCCCGGAGTGCAAGAGGACACTCTGCAAAGTTGCTGTCGCTCAGCAGCCCCTGTGCTGAGTGTCTGCCCCCTGGTGGTCAGTGCACGTCATAGCTACCGGCCAGTTGGCCGGTTGGCCGGTCGTTTAGGCTTTTATATATGTAGATAAAAGCATCATCATATGTCTGTGAATCCATTATAAATAAAAATGTCTTGCGTTTTGACACTAAAAGAAATAATTCTTGGTTGAAAATTGGCTTATACATTTTGACAAAAACTGAATTGAATAGATACACTGCTCTCTTGCACAATCTGTTCCATGGACAGATTGTGAGGAGGGAGCTGGAAGTGAGGAGGTCTTTGTTCTCATCCCAACTCAGGGTCTACACTTTGAGAGTTTGGACTGTAGATAATTGCTGAAAAGGGGGAAAATGGAGATTCAAAAGGAAAGGAAAGAGGAAGTAATAGTTTGAACTGGCCTCTTAGTTTAGTGTGTCCAGCGTGTCCTATTTGTGCTCAGATCCATTACCACTCTTCCCGTGCTCTCTTCTGTATTATAGAGAATTACATCTTCCAGGCTTCCTCGGATACTGGGAAAGTTTGGCCAATGAAAGGCATTGATGGAAGACTTGGATGGTAGATATTAGAGAAAAACCCAAGTATTTTTTCCCCTCCCTTGTTTTAGGGAATATCTCTAGTAGTAGTATCTGTGACTCCTTCATTTTCTCCATGGGCTCTGCTCGCACCACACAATCCTCCTCCATGACTCCAGTTCCAGCTAGCAGTCTTACCTTTAGCTTTGACTGGTGGCCCCACAAACTGGATTCCCATAGATAGTCCCTTTTCTTTGTTTCTCCAGACCTAGGAGTAATAGTGGCTTCCTGCTGAATTAATATCTGTCTTGCTTCACAACCCGTGGTTTGGCTCCACACAATTTCATCACCTTAGTAAACTACATTAACTTTTTTTTCCCTGTTCAAATACCTAGAGTGGTTTCTATTTTCTGAGTGGACCTTGACTAATAGTAGGTAAACATTTAAAAAGGTAAAAGGACATAGGATTTTACCAGGTTCAATTTAGAAAGCAAGAATAATATTCAGGAAACTGCAAAGTTATATGTTATGCTTTAACCAAAAGTCAGAGTAAGTATTAAGAAATTAACATTAGTTAATGGAAGAAAGAGATTCAACAGGTACTTACTTTGTGCACAGAACAAAAAGCCACATTATTTCCTCTTTCTTCTTGGTTCAACTAGTAAATGTTCTCGATTTTAACTGAAATATTTTTGGCCAAACATCAGATGAGAAGAATAGAAGAAAGCAAACAATATTTTATGATAACAAATAGACTTCTAGGAGGGCATTTGAGTAGTAAAGATTTTCATTTTTGTTTTTAAGAGCAGCTATTAATGTGCTTGGTTTTCTATATTTTGAAAAGAGAATTTAGAATGGCCAAGATATTATAATCACATATAAATTATCATGGACTAAGGTAATCATAATTGTACACACACACACAAATTACCACTGCAGCCATGGCAATTACTGGCAATTTTCACCAGAATATATTTTCTTGGGTGAATGAATGAATGGATTTAATGAACTGATATGGCCTCATTGAGAGAACAAAAACCAGAGGTTTTTTGTTGTTGTTTTTAATTTTCATGGAGGTGATTTTTTTTTTTTTTGCATTTTTGTCATAAATGTGTGCCCAGGAAATACTATTCTAGTACAATACTATACATGGTACTTCTAAAGTTTCACTTGTTAGAAAGGAGATTATATGAGCTGAGTAGATTAAAATATTGAGTAATTTTTTGTAAAATAAGATGAGAAATGTATTCTAAGGCTCTCTGATGTTAAAGGTCCAAATAAACTTTAGAAAGTTCAATTACAACCTAATTATAAGCATCATGAGAATGAAAGCCATTTTTTCTGATTATAGAATCATGGAATAATAGAATTTTCATTCTAGAAGAAGAATCACCTTTATTACTTTGTACAGTATATACAAAAAGCATTAAATTAATTCTGAATGGGATGTGTGTGCAAGAAAATGAAGCTAATGACAATAATCTTAGTAATTTTAGACTGAAAGAGACCATAGAAGTCATTGAATTCAGCTCTTACATTTCTAACAAAAAAGTTGAGACCTAGGAAAATAAGTAATGTAGTCAGTGATATTGAACCTTAAGGTCTTCTGAAGTTGGAGTAGGTAAATTATTACTATTAACAAGATTACATTAAACAGGGAGTTTAATTCTAAGCATAGGTTCAGCCTACTACCCATAAAGCTTTTAGTACTATAGAAAATATTAGAGGACTTGGGGGAGATATACATTCATAAATATATTGCCGTATGAGACAAAGACCAAAATAAAAATAAAAAAAAACAAAAAGCACCAGTGTCCATTCCAACCTCGCTGTCTCCCAACACACAGAGTAATGCAGATCATTTTAATTTTTTATTTTCTGAAACAAAGTAGTGCCATGTACCAGTCTGTGAGTGGAGAAACTAAAATTCTAAAGAAGTAAAAATCTGGAAAGGTGGTGCAGTGGTGTATTTTCTGTGAGAAATTTGTATTTCTTATTGCTATTTTTTCACTTGCCTGGATTTCTGAGAGTGAAAAAGAAATAAAAGATTGAACATAAAATGCTGTCTTATGTTGCAATACTTGTTAACAATAAACTATAAAAAAGACTATAAAAATCTAATTTAGACTTTATTAAATATATTGAATTTAAAGTTTGCTTTATGTGATAAATAGTAAGAGTAACTTTCAGCTCTCATAAATATGGTTTTATTGAACTATATTTAAGAGATTAAATTTTGAAAAAAGTTTTTGATTAAATCCACTGATGAATTAAAATGAAATGTCAGTATATTATTGTGTGTAAAGAATGCACATGTTTTTCTATATTGCTTTATTCACTGGGTAATATTTTTTAGGTTATAAGAGTGGCTTTTACAGTTTATCAAAGAATACCTATATTCAACATGCTGAATGAAAATAACTCTATATATATAACAGGAGAAACACTTGTTGTTGAATTAAGATGAATATGACTTTATATATCTATATTTCAGACTACTCTACTAGATTTTGGCTGGAGAAGTGCATTTAAAGAAGTGTCTGTTCCCATGGCACACTGTATAACAACAGCAATCGAAGATTTTTCCATAAAAATTCTCCAACAGGAGCACAATGAAAGGTCTTCAGCTGTGACTTATGCTATGAACCTTATAAATGTCCAACAAGTTTGGCAAGACAGCTGGGTGGTTCCTGAGGAGGACCAACCAAAGAAAATTGCAAAGGCAAGAATCAAATCAAATCCTTTCAAAACTGTAGATCGGCATAATGAGTTTTGTTGTTGTTGTTTGTTTTTTAATATAAGCCATTGCAAAGGGAAAAATGGTGGAGCCTCTTGGCAAATACTTAGCACTGAACCCAATACCAGTTGTTTTCTCTGGTATCATGGGCCACGGCTGGTGAAAAGGACTTAAACCTGTTACTACCCTGTTGCTCCATGAGTCTTGGGCAACTAAAGAGGAGGCCTCTGTGACTTCCTGGGGAGCTGGGAAAATGCTTGCTTGGGTTTATCTTTTTTTTGGGGGGGGGGGTGGGTATCTTTTTTTATAATTATTATTTTAAATCTTTATTGTAGAGAGTATTACTGATGTTCCCCCTTTTTTCCCCTGTTGCCCCCCCTCCACCCGGTTTCTGCCCTGCCCCAGGCCTTCACCGCCCTACTGACTGTGTCCATAGGTAATGCATATGTGCATATAAGATCTTTGGTTAATCTCTTCTCACCCTCCTCCCCCTTTTGAATGACTTCACTAGACATTTAGAAGGTTGAAGGAGTTACTGTCTTTTATTGGTTTAGGCAACTTTCAAATCTTTCTTTACCCCTAATGAGCATTGCATTTCATTAACATCAGTCTGACATGTTTACTAGTACATGTGCTGTGAGAGTCACAGAACTTACTGAGAAAATACAAAGTCATCATGCAAATAGATAAATACAGTTACTCAGTATGAAGCCCACACTGAGTTCAGCAACCTATAATTTAAATGTTTTTTAAAAGAGAGGTCTTAGAGATGGCCTCCTATTCTGCTACTGCCACCCTGAGGCTCCAGAACATTCCGCAGGGAACACTATTGGCTAATCTGGAGTGGAGGCAAGTTTTGACTTCTTATCCACCACACCTTCTCTGCCATTAAGAAGTTGATTCATAATAACTAGTGAAAAGCTACACATATTACTTCTAAAAGTTGCTGACTCCTTACCAATAAGAGGATGCTACATGAGGTTATTTCTGGTGCTTCTAGATTTAGTTAAACTGATATAACATTTTAATGTGATGATTAATAAGCACATTTTATGAAAATTTAGCAAAAGAAAATTAAAATAAATTAAAAATAATCCAATCGTATTAATATCAAGGGTACATTTTTTTTTTTTTTTTGCTCTATTAACTGCAAATAAAACTGTTGTCATGTAAAGTTACTTCAGGAATTTTTCATGATGTCTGCAAGGTAAGCTTAAGGTTTAAAGGTTATATATAGAGAAGCATCTTTTTGGTATTTCTTTATCTGACATTTAACTTTCTACAATCAATTACTATACAATTGTGTGATTATATTTATGTTTGATGCCAAATTCATTATTTAGGAATTTGGCTCCCCTGAACATAAATTACACGGTGCTGTCAGAGTATCAATAACTCAGTGCTGCATTCATTTCTCCCTAGTTTTGTTCTGACATCATGGAAAAACTTGACACAATGCTTCCACTGGCTCTGGCATGCAGAGATGATTCTTTCCAGGAAATTAGAGCACACTTTGTGGAGGCCTGTGGTAAAGTGGCAACAGCTGTCCTGGCGAGACTGCAAGAGAGAGGCCAGGAGTTTCCTGCCCAAGCTCCCCTGAAAAACTTGCACACAGTGCTCTCCACGGCGGTGTATATCTTCCAGCGTTTTACTCGATATGATAATTTGATGAAAGAAAATACGAACAAGTAAGTGCCATTTATATCAAGTGGATGGCCATGTTTACAGTAATGTGTCACCCTTGAATATCACAGGAGTGAAATTTTGATGATGATCTTTGAGGAGAAAATAATAACATGGTGAATTATTTTCATTTGTCTTGACTAGGAAATGTCAAAAAGGTGGAGCATGGGATATATTAAACCAGATTCTAAGAAAGATAGGTATTTTTCTAAAGGTTCATTCAAAAGACCCATGCATTTTCTACATTCTACTCAGCAGCAATGATTTTCTGCATGCTGCTATGACATGACCAAACACGTTTTATCTTGTGAGGCACAATGTACTGCCTACACTGAAAAGGAAAAAATAAACTTATTTTTGTTCCATGTATACACAGTTGCAAAATATGCACACCTCTCTTTTGTTTCAAAGTCAACAGGATGTTAGGAGCTGACATAGAAAATAAATGCATTTCAATCTATTCTATTGACTAATGTAAACATATTTCAGAACATCAATTTAGTGATAAACTACCTTAAATATTTGAGAAGAAAGCATCTGGCAGTCTTAATTCTCATGTATTAGTAGTCTAAAAAGATTATATATGTATATAAAAATGACCACAGGTGTTATCAAATGGCCTTCCTGGCTATCCTTGTACTCTCTAGAAGATAGCATGGCCCCTTGCAAAGGGAACAAGCATGTGGACTTGGCAGTCCACTGTGAGCCCAGGAATCTATTCTACATTACTTACTCAGCCTTTGCAGTTCCTTAGTTATGAGAGAAAGCATACCATATACAAATAGCTAAAGATAAAAGTAAAATAAATTTGGCTTGATGTAGAATATAACTATGGTATTTCTTTAATTCTCATAGTCAGATTTATGATTCATGCTTGAATTTATAAACAAAATATGCCAGAAATCACTTTATTTCTGTAGAATATTTTAAAACAGTTTATGAGATAATTGACATCTACAAAATTACAATTTTTAAAATAAAAAGAGTATGTTTGTGGGACGTGTGATAGCTTTATAAAAGTTGGTTCTGACAAATGCCTCTGTTCTTTATAATAATGATAACCTAATGCCTAAATAATGCACTGATCTCTAATAATAGGCTTACAAAGAATACTTTTATTTTTGAATGATGTATTGACAATGCAGTTTGTCTCAAGTTGAAGTGCATATTTGTGGAACAGCAGATGTACATTTTCAAAAGACTTGCAAAACAAAGACTAGCTTTTTTTCTTCCCCCCCCCCCCCCACCCCCTTTGGAAAGTGAATGTGGACGCAGACTTCAGCATTAGGAGGAAATGAATGATTGATATCTAATAATCAAAACCATTTGTAGTACTGGAGATTGTTACCTCCTACTACACAGGCCTTAAATCTCTGTCTCTTTGATCATTGCCTCTGAACAGACCCATATTCCTGGTGCCTGTCCAGCGATATCAGGAATTCATCAACACTCTCCAGTTTCAGGTTACGGACTACTGCGTCAGAGTTTGTGCTACAAGCATTTTACAGGATGCTGAGAGCCACCACTGGGATGACTACAAAGCTTTTTATGAGGTGTGAAGTTAAGTTTACTATCCCTCCTTTTTACACAAATATGTTTTACTGCCTACCTGTTTTCTGGCTAATTAGAAACATGAGCTCAGCATTACTAACACACGAAGGCTGTTACGATAATATTTTTTAAATATTGAATTTGTACTTAGGAAAAACACTGTTTTAAAAAACCTGAAATAATTAGACATCAGAACTCTCCTTCTGGCTTAGAAATAAAAATAGTAGCTTCATTTGAGTTACAGTGTCTGAGCGCTATATAATAAGTTGAAATATAATGGGATGCAATGAAAACTGGAAGAGATAACAATGCCAAAATGCCACAACCTTGTACTTTTCCCCAAAGGGAACAGTTGTAGATATCCTTGATTTTTTTTTCTTGTTATGTATTTCCATCTGTGTTTGATGAATATATTTTATTAAGCAGTTTTATTCTTTATACTTATTTTTTTCCTTCTCAAAGTATGTTCTTATGAGTATGTTTTAAGACCCATCTGATCATTTATAGCTTACCTATTTTCATTTAGCCCATGTTTTAAAATCCCAAGTTTCTACTGAATTCTTCCTAATGATTCCCAGTACAACCAAACCTAGGTTCAATTAAAATTATTCAGCATCAGGCTTCATTAGTTTCCCTTCCCCTAAATTCCATTGATTATGCATAAGCCACAATATTTGAAATTTTTTGAAGTTGATTCCAGGGCAGGATGAAACATTTATAATATCTTAATAATAAAAAATGAGATAAATCAGGGTTTTAAAATAATTTATCAGTCAAGCCCGGCTTCATTAGCTTTTCCTATTTACCCTTTCCTCTGGATTGAAGCTTATGATTTTTGATTTGCTTGATGGTTCTAATCACTATGGAGTATTGAGAAAAACAGAGTGGAGTTTTATTCAATAGAGTCACTCTTATCACCTTCATGACACTGAAGGTTCCTGTGGCTCCATTTATGCCTGAGATATTATTGTAATAAATGTTGCCACAACAGAGAAAAGCAAATAATAAGAAGCTCTTTAAAGGGACTTCCCACTTTTTCTAAGGACATTTCATCTCTCCTTTAGAGTCCTTTCCCAGGTAGTTTTTCTTTTTTGCAAGAGCATCCATACAGACTTTTCCAAACCTGCCATACTTCACACAGCAGTGAGCAGAATGAAAACGAGAAGGTGCTATAGTGCAGCTGGTAGCCTGAGAAAGTATTGTCTTCTCTCCTGGAAGCATTGAAGCTTCCTTATTCGCAGAGGTTGAAAATGAATCCATCTCATGTTTCAAACTATTTCAATATGTCACTGTACTAATGAGCAATTTTATATGATGTTTTCATTGAAAAACAGGTATTATCTCACTATTTGCCCAACATAGAGGTATTATGTTTCCTCTTATGCAAATTGGGAACTAGAAGAAGCATACAGTAAAAATAATAAGTGAATGCATTTCAAACCTGTTATTGAAGTTACCAACCATTTAAAAAACACACAACAAATTACCATGTAACATGCAGCTCTTAGATCTTATGACAATGCTTTAACTTCAAAGACAGAAATAACAAGATAGTTACCCTGTGATTACATGGTACTGTAGCTTCCATATACTTACATGGTCAGTAGTTACAGTTTAATTGCAGAGTGGTTGTTATTTCTGCTCAGAAAAATAAAGTGACACTGCTTTTCTATTTACCAAAAATAAGAACCTAAAAATAGCACAGATTTTTAAACTGTTTTGACAATCGAGTACCTGACATGGTTTTATCCCCCTTCTCCTCCTTGCATGGTTTACTGCACCCCCTTCTCCTCCTCTCCCCATTATTCCATCTGATTTGTGAAACAGGACTAGTTTTTGGCAAGGCTGCTTTGGGAGGAAAGGAGATGAAATCTGCCAGACTCAAGGCAAAGAGGAGGATAGAGATCGCAGGGGAACCTACTGCCATGTGCAAGCGTGTAGTAAAGAAAGAGTGAAGTAATTTACAAGATATGGAACAATATTTGCTCATGTTTTGTGAAATCAAGTGAGCCCTAGACACATTATTTCCATTTTCTAAGCTGTCAGGTTGAGAGAGTCGAAGAGTTGGGTATCTCTCTGATGAGGTGCTGGTCAGATGGCACAGTGGGTGTTCAGATTACATGTTTAAAACTGAGCATTTAGTATAGTTGACATCTGCTCAATTTTAGCAACTTGTGTTTTCCAACAGTCAAAGAATAAAGAATTGTCTGCTCTAAGATAATATTGAGTGGCTTATATAATAAAGCCCAGCTGCTTGTTTCCTGATATATAATCTAAATAAAAGCTCACATCTGTTTACATTGTAGTGGGCCTACAAAAATAACAGATGTTTACTAGCAGAATACTTTTGAAATGACAACAAATAGAGAAACAGGTCAGAAAAATAAATGAATCACATTTAGTTTAATGAAAACCCTTGCATACACTGAAGTTATACACATTTTGAAGAGACTTGTGTGAATGATGACCAGTTTGGAATGTAAAGTTGACATTTATGTTTTAAAAAGTCTTAAAAATAAGTGATTTTTTACTTTTAGGAGAAGAAAACTGCGTACCTGAAGTTATTTTAATTTTCTTATTTATTGCTTAAAGGTAGCTATTAAGGAATTTTTTTATATTTTAAAAAAATAGAAAAATCGTGTTGGCCACATTATTATAAACATCCATCTATCTATTGCCACGAAAAATATTAGTGTAAATTATTCAGATATCAGCTGGGGTCAGTTTTGCTTTAATTAACATACTATACCATAAGTATAAGAAAATCTAGCTTTAAAACTTTGTTCTTACTTTAGAAATTTTAAAACGCATTCTTTATTGCAGAACACAACAAAGAAAGCATAAGGAACTATAATTTTGTTACTTCTGCATTAATTTTGTAATTTTTTTCTTAATAGTTTTGATACACATCTAGTCAGAAAGTCAGAAGCCAGTGGTCAAAGTCGTCCCCCCCCCGCGCCCCCCCCAGTTTGAACTTGATTCTTTGACATTTGATGCCCATTTCCCACCTAAGGATTCTACTCATTTATAAACTCCATTTGAAAGTCAGTAGATAATAACTACACATTATTGTTAGGCAGTGATTAGAAAAAATTTTAGTAATCAAAGAAATTACCAGAAGAATAATATGTAAGGAAAACACTAATAGTAGCATATGCATAAGAAGCTATCCTCTGTTGCTATACGAGAACAGATTTTTTTAGATGACATTTGTTTGAGAATATAAGTAGTGGGTAAGACAAATTTTAAGTCAATGAGGATTGCTTAGAGATAAAATGGGAAGTTTTACTAGCTTAACTTTTGATATAGTAACATAATCAGTATAATGTTTGAAGAATGCATTCTACTCTTTTTCTATTTCAAATAATCTTTTGATCTGTTTTGAAGAAAATGAGGTCAAACTACTAGCAAACCTCCCTAAGAGCAAGTTAACTAATTAATGCTTGTAAATCACTTGAGGCTACCTTCTCATTTCTGCCTGTTCCCCTTGGCCTTGGCCACTGTTGGGTCTCCCTCTCTGGTCAGGGAAAATTTGTCACACAAGAGATCTATAAGGGGATAGAAGCGAATGAGACTCTGGCCCCTTGGAAGTATAAAGTGCTGTAAAAATACTAAGAAATAATGAGATCTGCCTAGGCTTTACAAAAAAAAAAGTAAAATCAGACTGTTATAGTATTTGTTTCTAGTATTGTTATTAAAACACCATGAATAAAGGAGCCTAATGTAATAATCTTCAGTAGTTACCCATCCCCTTGGTTTTATGCATGTTGATAAGTATACAGTATGTAAGTTAATTTTTGCTCTTGTCATTTCATTATAACGTGAAATCTGAAACATTTGTAAAATGATCTCAGTGATGCTATTCCTTAATTTAAATAATTAAATTTTAATTGTAGAAGAATCAGCCCACTATCTTAAACTAGCATGACATGTTTAGCAACTGTAAAGCCTATTGTTTAAAAGCAAATTTTAAACTGCAGGCCAGGAGTAGGTAAATCAAGGATATGCTAGGTGAAATGCTTGCAGGCTGGATTTTCATTAGAATATCTAGTCTTGTGATTGAAATAAAACACATGTTCCTTTGTCAGTAAGGATGTTTTACATCTTGTCAAAAATCTTTCTTGGTCATCTAGTGTGTCAAGCTCTCCAGCTATTTCCTTTCAGCCTGAACTAATTAGGTTCATAGAAAGCAAACTGACATTTTGGAAGATGTGATTCCATTGTTTAACGTGTGGTGTTTTTGCCAGGGGGAAAGATGCTCCTTCTCACTCCAGATGTGGCATTATTTCTTCTGGGCTCTTCATCATGATCTCTGGACCATTCTACCCCCCAAGTTAGCCCAGGAGATTCTAACAGAAGTTCTGGAGAAATCTTTGGGTCTACTGGCCTCCAGATATGCTCGGGCCTGTCCCAGTTACAAGAGAACTCCGCAGATAAGGTACCTGACACTGGGAAAACCATTGCCTTTCAAGAAAACCTTTTCCCCATTTAATACAAAGTAGAATGTAATTGTGAATCTCAGGACATGACTCCTTGTATACTTGACATGTTCCTAACATCTGAAAGGAAATCATATTCAATTATCTTGAGATATTTAAGAGGAAATATGGAACTTGAGTCAAATCATTTTGCTCTTTTTTCTTCTTAAAATCATGTATAGAAACCACTTGTTTCTAAAAAAAAAATGATTGAAGATATATCTCGATATATATCTTTATTTTTTAACCTTCATATATATAAAAAATAAGGTGAGAATATTAAGGTACTAATGTGGAGAAAAAAAGCAGTGTTGTGATAGAGCAGTGGATTTGACTGAGGTTCTAAGCCACCAGGGGATTCTAGTTTCTTAGGGTTTTTATTTTTTAAAGCCTTTAAGTAGTGTAATGAATCTTCATTAAGGAAACTCCTTTGTCGTTTTTCTCCTTAACATATTCTAATTACTTCTTTCCTTTTTTCCTTTATTTTATTTCTTCCTTTTCATTATGTATTACTAAAAGCCAGTTCAACAGTAAGTGAAATCACAGAATATAGGAGACACAGTCACTGGGTATTAAATTAAAGACTGAATTATAGTCCAATTCCACAAGTTATCTAGGCAATGAATATTACAAAAATGTGCTTACATGACAACAAGTCTATATGAACAGAAGGCTTTGTTTTATAAATATTCTGACTAATGTGATAAAGACCTGCCTTTTAATTATAGGTATAGGTATATACAGATATATTTTAAGAGGAACCTGCAGACCTCAGAGGCTTTTTCTTTTATTTGGCAGTAGGAATCATTTCCTGATCATGTTCTTGTAAAGCAGGCTGCATTTGAAGGGCATTTAGGTCCTGCTACAGTGTTTCATAAATATGGTATTTTGCACATGCTGTTTTGAATTACTGACCAAGCTTTTTTTTTTTTTTTTAATGAACTCCAAAGAATAGATGGAAAATTCCTTTTGAGAGCAAAGAATACCTTCATTCTTTTTCCTTATGTAGAATATATCACTTTTGACTATGAGGTGGCAAGTCATTATAAGATGTTTACTATTAACTCATGAAATAGGTAGTATATTTAATTAAGTAATTGTACTATAGAGACTTTTGGTTTTTATTTTCTGGGCGGTTACATAATAATGCCACTCAGAACTAGAGTTATTTCTTTTAACTTTTCTACATAAAATAAATATATTTATTTGTATGTTTAATCCTAAACTACCATTCATTTGGAAATCAAATGTGTGTGTATGTGTGCATATATTTTAGATTTGAAATTATTTAATCAGCAAGTAGAGTAAATGGATGCAAATACAATTAAACCTTCCTAAAGGTTTTTATTGATGCGTTTAGTATTCCAGTAGCCTCCAACTGTCAAATACCACAACCATATATAAGATTTATATATAATATGTGATATATTATTAATATACTAGAGGCCCTGGTGCACGAAATTCGTGCCCAGGTAGGGTCCCTAGGCCTGGCCCGCGAGCAGGGCCTATCGGGGCCTTCCGGCTGCCAGCCGGGGCCTTCCTTCATTCTGCGCCACCCCCTGTTGGTCAGCTCACGTCATAGCGAGTGGTCAAACTCCTGTTAGGTGGAACTCCCGAGGGGACAATTTGCATATTAGCCTTTTATTATATAGGATGTATATTTCTTCAACACTGAGTATAAAAGAAAAATGAAGAAATTAAATGAGGTCTGTAAAATTTAATTGTACACCAAAATAATCTTTAAACAGATCTTTGTGTCCCTATTAAAACTCAACAAAGATAGAAACAAAGAAATGAATTTATGAATAAGATAAATAATATAGCATATTTGCCAAAAATTTATGTATTATTGGAAATTTCTGACACTACATTAGTGCTTCTGGTGTCATTTCTTTCTCATCTCCCACTTGCTTGGGAAACATGTGACCCACCCGTGTAACTTTCTTTTGACAACTTGTACTTGGATGAGGAGAATTGTTCTGCTATCAAATTTTTTCGTAATATATCTATATCTATCTATCTATCTATCTATCTATCTATCTATCTATCTGTAATATATATATGTAACAGCAAATTTTCTTTTAACCTGACTTTTCTTTTACTGAATGTAATTTCAAGGAAAGTCTCCTGAACTTCTTGAATAGTATCCTGATAATGAAAAATAAAAACGTATTTTTTTAAAAGCACCCCTAAAACTCTTTAGACCTCACAATCCCTAAAGATAATGGTATTATGGAAACTCAGAACCTAGTTTTGATGCCTTCTGTCTTTCATCTCTGAAGCTCTGATATCTAACCAAATATTTATATTCTTATATATGTTTAATACAAGAAATATAAAAAGTAGTGTATATAACAAGTAGAAAGGTACTTTTGTTTAACGTAATTTTCTTCTTTTTCTTTCTAATAGACTTGATGTCACAACAATTTTAATATGCACTGAAAACATGTTATGGTCAGTTTGCACATCTGTACAGAAACTTTTGAATCCTCATGAATATATAGATGATAAAATTTTTAAAATTTATACCCATTGCAATAATCTGTTGACAACATTAGTCATTTTGACTTCACCATTAACTGACTTATATCAGTAAGTATCAAATGTATTTTCTTTTTAGCTATTGCAAGATAGAAAATAATGGGATTTAACAGTTATTCTCATTCTTCTTACTGAATTGTATAAGTAGTAAGTAGAAATTTTTTGAAGTACGTTTTTTATATTGTGAATTGGGCTGTTGTACAAAACTAACATTAACCAACAGGGGTTTCCTCATTCTCAAAGCAAGTTAGTTTGAATACTATGTTATGTCTCTATTGGTAAATTTCATTCAGTTGATAAAGCTCCAAAACAGGACCATTTTAAGCTTCACTCTTTGAGTTATTTAAATGATCAAATTGTATTAATGGATTGGTTATTTCAGTCATAGCTTGAAACTCTATGAAAAAATAAAATTATATCTAATGGCTTTTAAAAAATATTTTTAGTTTTTAATTTTATATAGATTGGTTTGCTCTAATAAAAAATTAACATTAAAAATGGTTCTAAAATATGCCCGAATCTGGAAGAGACTTCATAGTTCCACACCGTCAGTTAATCTACCATAGATTTTCATTTTTAGTATTAGGCTCTAGTGTCTGAGCTAGTAATGGCAAGTGGAAATAGGACTAAGCAGTTACATTTTTTAAATGTTGATGTAGTTTACTTAGCTAAATAAATAACATTTAGGGAAATTAAAATTTCTGAACTACTTTTCTGGTTTATTTTATTCAAATTAGTAATAGAGAAAAGGTTGGAGTAGATTTTCTAATATAGTAATATAATTTTATTTAAACTCTCCTCCAATGTAGTCACTTTATCTTGAAAAACTAGGTAATTTCATATTCTTATTTCTTGGATAGTAAAAATTAGACATACAGTATTTCTATTTCTTAGGATAAACTAGGTAAAGTATTGCTTTCTTAACACTCAGATAAGGGCAATATATGAATCTTGATTTTCAGGAAATTTTGAGTTTTTTTTGTTAGAATTTCTGAGTAAATAACAACTTTGATTTCAATTTCCCATAATTTTCACCTGCTGTTTGACTTTCAACTAACCCACTGCTTATAGAATGTTCCTTTTGGCATTGAAAATTAATTTTAGAAATGGAGAATTCTTTCCGAAAGGGTGAGAAACAGTGAGATAAACTGTTAGACATTTGGGATTAAATATATAATGGTTCATAATCATAAAAAGCTCAAGGTCTGAAATCCATAGTAAATTCCTAGTAAACTAAACTGATTTACCACAGATGAAAAAATTGTTGTGTTCTTAGTTAAATGGTCCATTTCATCTAAGGGGAAGGCCCTGTGAAAATCAGGAACAAAGTTGACAAATTTCATGGATTGGTCATGGTAAGCAATACTGAATTTCATGGTTAGTCACAGATGAATAGAAAAATTTTAATCCCCAATGCATTGGTAAAACAAATAAATTATTATCAAAGATTGCATATTTTAATAATATAATATACATTTATTATTGTTAACTATAGCCTTTCAATACATTTTTAAACAACTATGCAACTACTCAAACCCCTGTGATTTGTGCATTAGATATTTCACTGTAACCTCATTCAACAAATTTAAATTGCTAATTTCAACCAGGATTATAGAACATTTTACACCATGTACTGCCTCTGGTTTTTCCTTATAAAACAGATAGCTATATTGCTTTGAAGTATGAACAAAAATCTAGATATACTTTAATTCCTTTTTAATCTCACTTTATAAATTTTTCTCAAATTTTATACATTCATGTCAGTTTAAATTTTATGTTTGTCTTCCAAGAGTATTAATCCAATCTTTGAAATATGTTTTGCTTTTGTCTTGGCAAATAAATCTACAGGGCAGCATGTTCTCACCAATTACGAAAAAAATGTACAGACATTGCAAGAACCCTATTGACTTACTTAACTTCCCTTCATAGACAGGATATGAAGTTGTTACAAGTATTTTAGAAAAAACTGTATTTCCACCTCACATTAAAAAATTAAACTGTATGCTTTGAGGAAGTGGTGAAAAGTAACAATAAGATGCTGATAGTATTGACTTTTTTCATAAACTATACCTAACGTTTGTCACTCTATGTAATATGCCTTTTTAGAAGGTGACTGCCTTTATTCCAAGCAGTTCTGACAGATAAACTGAATGTATTTTCCTCTCTGAGCTTAGTGTAGGACCACTAAATCCCAGGGCAGGAATATATGATTTTAAAATCTTTTCAGGAAGAATGAAACCTGTTTGCAAAAACGTGTGTTCTTTTTTACTCTCCTTAGTAGATTTCTTTTAGAATGTTGTAAAAGGCGTACTTCAGGTTTGCCCTCTAGGGAAAGAGACCTGCTGAAACATAAAATATTCACCAGGCATTTTCCAAAGTGCTTATCACTTGTAGTTCTTTCATAAAGGCGTTAAACTACATGTTCAGAAGTGTAGTCAATGTGCATTCATACACACACTCAAGACAATGGTTTCATATCATATTGTGCCTTCATAGAATGCTAGTTTTAATTTGTATATAAAAATTAACTCAGAATTTTATAATTTAGTTTCACCTCAACTAATGTTGTTGCCTCCCTCGCCCCTGTGATTAGCACAAGGAATACAATGCTGCACAAGAGGAAATAACCTGTCCTTAATAATTTCGGGAAGTCTGATAAAAGTTTTAATGATAAAAAAATATTTTGATGTGTCATATAAAATCTCTTATAAGTGGAAACTTTTTAAAGGTTTACTGTCCTCAATGTTTTAACATTTAATAACATGAAAGAATATACAATGTACCAAGCAAAGGCCGAAGTCATTACAAATAGGTCAGAATGGAGATCATTAAGCCAAAAGCAGCAGACCTGTCTTGGAGTTCACTTGGTGTCACTCATGTGGCTTTTGAATGACTAAATTACAAGGTATTTCAATGTTGTGTCTCTAGTTTCAAACTCATGCTAGATCTTTAGAAGTTATGTTTTTCTTAGGCTATTATTTATTTATTTATAAATATATTTTTATTGATTTCAGAGAGGAAGGGAAAGGGAGAGAGAGATAGAAACATCAATGATGAGAGAGAATCATAGATCAGCTGCCTTCTGCAACACCCACACTGGGGATCGAGCTCACAACCCAGGCATGTGCCTTGACAGGGAATCAAATTGTGACCTTCTGGTTCACAGGTCAACGGTCAACCCCTGAGCCATGCCGGCTGGGCTGTTATTTATTTATTATTGTTTTTTAATAAATCTTTATTGTTCAGATTATTACAGATGTTCCTCTTCCCTCCCCCCACCCCCATAGCTCCCCTCCACCCAGTCCCCACCCCACCCCATGCCCTTACCCTCCCCCCCCACTGTCCTCATCCATAGGTCTAAGATTTTTGTCCAGTCTCTTCCCGCACTCCCCACACCTCCTTCCCCCGAGAATTGTCGGTCCACTCCCTTTCTATGCCCCTGATTCTATTATATTCACCAGTTTATTCTGTTCATCAGATTTTTTATTCACTTGATTTTTAGATTCACTTGTTGATAGATATGTATTTGTTGTCACTTTGTTGTTCATAATTTCTTATCTTTACCTTTTTCTTCTTAAAGGATACCCTTCAACATTTCATATAATACTGGTTTGGTGGTGATGAACTCCTTTAGCTTTTTCTTGTCTGTGAAGCTCTTTATCTGACCTTCAATTCTAAATGATAGCTTTGCTGGGTAGAGTAATCTTGGTTGTAGGTTCTTGCTACTCATCACTTTGAGTATTTCTTGCCACTCCTTTCTGGCCTGCATTGTTTCTGCTGAGAAATCAGCTGACAGTCATATGGGTACACCCTTGTAGGTAACTAACTGTTTTTTTCTTGCTGCTTTTAAGATTCTCTCTTTGTCTTTTGCCCTTGGCATTTTAATTATGATGTGTCTTGGTATAGTCCTCTTTGGATTCCTCTTGTTTGGAGTTCTCTGCATTTCCTGGACTTGTAAGTCTATTTCTTTCACCAGGTAGGGGAAGTTTTCTGTCATTATTTCTTCTAATAGGTTTTCAATATCTTGCTCTCTCTCTTCTTCTGGCACCCCCATAATTTGGATGTTGGTATGCTTGAAGTTGTACCAGAAGCTCCTTACACTATCTTCATATTTTTGGATTCTTTTCTTTTTGCTCTTCCAGTTGGGTGTTTTTTGCTTCCTTGTATTTCAAATCTTTGACTTGATTCTTGGGATCTTCTAGTCTACTGTTGAATTTCTGTATATTATTCTTTATTTCAGTCAGTATATGCTTAATTTCTGACTGGTCCTTTTCCATTTTTTTGTCATTCTCACTAAGATCCTTAAAGGTCTCACTAAGTTCCTCGGAGGTTTCTAGAAGATTCTTGAGTAACCTTATAACTGTGGTTTTGAACTCTATATCCAGTAGTTTGCTTTCCTCCATTTCTTTCATTTGTGACATGTTTCTTTGTCTCTGCATTTTGGCTGCTTCCCTGTGTTGATAGAATGGCTTTGTGTGCTAGGTGTCCTATAGGGCCCAGTGGCTCAACCTCCCCAGTTACCTGAGGTGGACTCTCTTGGTGCATCCCTTTGTGGACTGTGTGCACAGTCTTGTTGTAGTTAAGCCTTGATTGTTGTTGGTATCACTGGGAGGAATTGACCTCCAGGCCAATTGGCTGTGAGGACCAGCTGTGTCTACAGTGGAAGAACTGCTGTGCTGGAGATACTCGTATGGGGAAGGACTTGCTTCAGTGAGACTTTGGTGCTCACTGAGTCTTCCCCTTGAGTGTGTCGCTTATGGATGTGAAGAGTTGTAATCTGGTATGGTCTCACACTGACCACTGAGTACACTGGCTCTTGGATCTCCAAGGAGGTGCAAAGTCAGCCACTGCCTGAGGCCACCCAGCAGGAGCTACAGAGATCAGCAGATTCCTCCTCTTTGTTTGGGGTTTAGAAGTGCCCAGATGAGGCCTAGCTGTGAAGCAAGGCCAGCTGCTGCTGCCGAGCCTTGGGCCTTCTTTTGGAGGCTTTGGAGCTCTCTGACCCAGCTGCAGTTTGTTAGGTTAGATTGCAAAAGGACAGGCCATTCATATGCAAAAGCCGCTGTGCACAGCTTGAGTGGTTGTAAACTGGGTGGGGCAGGGTCTCAGGGAATCCCCAGGGCAGAGCAAACAGCAATGGCTTCCAGTCAGCCCTGCACTCGAGAGGTCCCCGCGTCTTCAAGTCCCGCACCCCCATACAGGAACAATGATTGCTGCAAGCACCTCTGAGAGAAAGCTTCTCTCATGTTCTGGCCCAATGCCAGACAGTCCAGTTTCTCCCCGTATGAGTCTGGGTCCCCAGAGTCTCACCCGGAACTGGAATTCAGAGCAGTCGGGAGCTTGTATCTTCCTCCCGATTGAAAAGAACAACAGTGCACCCAGTTGCTAGCCTGTTCTGTGCGCCCCTCCGCACCTCCGCACCTCCTACCAGTCTCAATGCGCTTTTTTCTTTCCTTCTAGTTGTAGAACTTCCACTCAGCCAACTTTCCCATGGTTTTGGATGATCGATGTTTTGTCTTTTAGTTGTAGTTTTGATGTGGTTGTGAGAGGCAGCAAATACAGGTGTTTACCTATGCCGCCATCTTGGTTCCCCTGCTATTTATTTTTAAAAACTATTTCACAGTCCTTCACAAAACAAAATATATTGGTCTAAAATATTGTTTTTTATACCTCCAGAGTGTCTGTAAATCTTTGGAAAACAGGTAGTTCCTCAAAATGGGAAGCATAGAATATGCATAAGTAAAATGTTGAGCATATGGTCATAGGACCCAGCAATTTTACTATAGTTTTATACCTGAAAGAAATAAAAACATATGTTTACACAAAGATTTGTACACAAATGTTCACAGCAACATTTTTCATAATATAACAAAGTGGAGCAAACCCAAATGTCCATCAACTGATGAATGGATAAACAAAATGTGACATATCCATGTAGTAGAATATTATTCAGTAATAAAAAGAAATAGAATACTGATAGCCGAAACCGGTTTGGCTCAGTGGATAGAGCGTCGGCCTGCGGACTGAAGGGTCCCGGGTTCGATTCCGGTCAAGGGCATGTACATTGGTTGCGGGCACATCCCCGGTAGGGGGTGTGCAGGAGGCAGCTGGTCGATGTTTCTCTCTCATCGATGTTTCTAGCTCTGTATCCCTCTCCCTTCCTCTCTGTAAAAAATCAATAAAATATATTTAAAAAGAAAAAAAAGAGAGAGAGTACTTGTATTTGAGAAAATAGGATCTATAAAAAAAACAACAACAAACTAAGGTGTGTCATTTGTTAAAAAAAAAAGAAATAGAATACTGATAGATAGTACAACAGAGGTGAAATAAAAAACATGCTAAGTGAAGAAAACCAGACATAAGAGCACACAAATTTACTAAAAATGTCCAGAATAGGCAAATCCATAGAAACAGAAAGTAGATTAGTGGTTGCTCAGGGGAGAAAGGGAGAATGGTTAGTACCTGCTAATGGGTGCAGGGGTTTCTTTGTAGGCTAATCAAAATGTTCTAAAATTAGATAGAGGTGAAGGTTAAATATATTAGAATCCATTTCATTGTCCACTTAAAATGGGCAAATTTTGTGGTATGTGAATTATATCACTCAGTTGTTAAAAGTGAGTAAAGACTGAATGGAAATAAAAATAAAAAATACTTAAAATGTAGACAAAAAATGATGTCTGCAGGATGCAAAACAATCCAGAAAGTGAAGTTTCTTGTCTTTGCCATTTTGTTTCAGATTAAATGACTGACTCCCTTTGTTCCCATTCCCTCTAAACATTATTTAAGGGAATATTTCTATTTTAAAAAACCCACAACACTGAAATCAAACAGCTTTATGTGTGGTCCTAATAGGGTAAAAACACTGGTAAAAGGCTAGTGATTAACTTTTGAGAAAGCCTTTGTCCTGAATCTTTGAGTAGCTGGTTTCTGCTCTGTTCTCAGGGGTCAAGTCTTATTCTATCTTTCTACCATATGTTCTCTTCTCAACCTGCCCCTTGGCTGTGTACCACCAAGACTGCTCTTCACAGATGGCCCCAAATTCATCCTCCTTTCTGCTAAGCAAGGTCTGACAATACCTTTTATTCATATTTCTTTTTTTATTTAACCATTAATTACTACGGTTGACCTTTACTATGGTAGACTATAGGCCAAGCATTGTGCTAGTCATTTTCTAACTTTAAGTCATCATTTTCTAACCTCAAAGAGTTATTTTCATCATGAGAAACACAAGCCAAGGGGACAAGAGAAATATGGGGAACCATGTTTTACTTCAAGTGTATCTTTATTTCTCTCACTTAATGAAATTTAGGCAACTACTTACAGTCCCAGGGGTAACAGTGGTTTATGAAAGCAAAGCAGTGACTTAATATTATGTCTAAAATGGTAAAGTAAATTGAATTTGGCTATCTCTACGTATTCATGATTAGTTGCTTGTGATTTTAAGGCAATCAGAAAGGCTCACATGGCCTCAGTTATCTCAAGTATTCCAGGGCTTTCTCAATAGTTTAGTTTCAAACCAGTTCTACTTCTTTTTTATTTTTTAAATATATTTTATTGATTTTTTTACAGAGAGGAAGGGAGAGAGATAGAGAGTTAGAAACATCGATGAGAGAGAAACATCGATCAGCTGCCTCCTGCACGCCCCCTACTGGGGATGTGCCCACAACCAAGGTACATGCCCTTGACCGGAATCGAACCTGGGACCTTTCAGTCCTCAGGCCGACGCTCTATCCACTGAGCCAAACCGGTTTCGGCCAGTTCTACTTCTTGATATTTTTATTTACTGAGCACCTCTAATGGCTCAGGCACTGTGGTAGGCACAGATGACACAAGACATCTAACCTGACCCTTGGGCTGCCTTGTTTCCATCTTGGAGGTTTATTTCATTAACATTATACTGTATATTGAGACACAATTCTACTGGGAGGGCAGCCAAAAGCAGGGTGGCATAAGAGAAGCATAAAATCCAGCCAGCTCTTTAGTTTATCACTTGTTCTCACTTTTTATGTGCGTTGGATTTATTTCATTCTAGCAGCTGGCTGCATAAGCCCAAGGAATAAATCAATTTATTAATGCAAAAAGGGAAGGAAGATAGCATAATTGTAGATCTGAGGACCAGGAGGCTGAATCTGGGGTAGAGTGCTCAAGTGGTGAGGTGTGATGAGCCCAGAGGCTTTATAATATTAATGGGAGGGAAGGGGCCTGGGTTAGTTGATGTTGGGAAAAGGGCAAAGGCAAAGAATTTCCCCATATTCATTCTATTCCCTTAACAAAGCCATCTTTACAATATGCTAATTTGGGGATGTGAGTACATGTATTCTGCTTCAACCAATAGACAATTACTTATTTTAAAATGAGTATTTAAGTTTGCTGTGTCAAAATTCTTTTATGTCTGTTGAAAAAATATAATTCTGTAGCTCATACAATTGTATTTTACTCTTCACTATGAATTATTTAGAGTATCCTCTCTTTTAACTGCATACCAAAATATCATTAGAGGTTATCTAATAGCTAGCTCATCATTTCATTCTCCCATTGAGGCTTGTGGGCCAATTTTCACCGTTATACTCTCCAGAATAATGAAACTAATTTGGGATCTTGCTGTGGAATTAAATGCTCATACAGATCCCACCCCCTCTGAGACTATAAACATCTGCCATAACATTTCTTATAGCCAAATAATCTCACTATTACCAGTACAACTGAGAGACCATCAGTGAAGTAAAAGAGGTTAGGTACTGGCAGAAATGTTCTGGGAAGCCAATGGTTTGTAGTCTAAGAAAATTTGGCACTAATAACCATTCCATTATCATTAGATCCTCCATTATTTTTCTAAACTTGAGGATAAAACTGTAACTAGGCAAATGTTTAGACTTTTGGAATTTCACATCCGTTTTGAGATAGTCATAGACCATTAGGAGTATTTACAACTGTCATTATACCAATAACTAGAGGCCCGGTGCACAAAATTTGTGCATGGGGGGCATGGTCCCCTCAGCCCAGCCTGCACCCTCTCCAATCCGGGACCTCTTGGGGGATGTCCGACTGCCAGTTTAAACCACTGGCACCTAATTGCTCACTTGCCTGCCTGCCTGGTTGCCCCGAACTGCCCCCCCTGCTGGCCTAGTCGCCCCTAACTGCCCCCCCTGCCAGCCTGGTTGCCCTTATCTGCCCCCCCTGCTGGCCTCGTCGCCCCCCAACTGCCCTCCCCCCGCAGGCCTGGTCACCCCACACAGCCTGCTGTTCAGTCGTTTGGTCATCCCTCACTAACCCCCCAGCCAACCTGGTCATAGGCAGCCATCTTGTGAGGGCGTGAGGGTCACTTTGCATATTACCTCTTTATTATATAGGATACCTGAGTCCTTATTATATACAACATACTTGGCTAAGTCCATATATGCATTATCTGAATCATCACACTGAGGTGATTGTGATTATTATCCCCATTTTACAAATGAGAAAACTGAAGTGAAATAAATTTAAAAACAACATTACACATGTAATACATGTAATAAAAAGCACACTCATGATGCAAACCCAGGCTGTCTGGCTCCAGAGCTCCTACATGTGCCTATGTACTGCCTTTAAATGATCTTCAGTGGCTAGCTGAACATGACAGAGAGCACATTCTAGGAAAGGTATTTATTCTTAGAGAACTAGGGTGGCCCCAAGATAACTGGACACATGGGAATTCATGCAAAGAGCTCAAAGAGGTAGGCAAAGTATGCAGAGGCTATGATCCTACTGTCTCCAGTTCCTCCTGCTCTCTCACCAAGCCCCTTCTCTTTTGTCCTATGCTTCCCCCTAGTCTGTCACTTCCTTTGAGACTTCCTTTCTTTCCAGACCCCTTGCTGCATCTCCTCTCATTTTATATCAGGTCCCTCCTTTTTCTAGTCCTCTGGCTATTGCATGTTCCTGCTCTGCACCTCTCTTTCTTGGCCTCTCTACCCAAGACTCTGGAACACTGCTGGCAAAAAAGCACTCAGCTGTCCTTTTATATCTTTTGACAACATAAAATCCCATTTTGTCCAATCTCTAAAGAGCTACCTGTTCCATCACCTACTTTGGTCAAACCCCCTACTAGCCCCCATCCTACTATTTGTTAGCAGATGGCCTTGCCCCTGTACTTTTCTGAGAAAACCCAGACCATCATAAATGCATTTGAACTTCTCATCTCCATTCTTAATAATTATCTTGATCCCTACTCACCTCGATATCCTTTGACAGGTGATCAATGTACCTCCTTTCCCAACCAAAGCAAATATGTTCACCTAACCACATTTACAGCCTATTCCACAATGTCAGAATATTCTTTCTACTCTGGTTCTTCCGCCAGCCTCTCCTGCATTAAAATGTATCCCTTCTTGACTACTGTTTTTCCCTCCTAAAATATAGTTTGTGCTCATTGTCTCCACTTTGACACCTACCATTCACTCAATACATTAATCATTTAGACTTTTAATAGAATTGCATCACTGCAAATTGCCCTCATATTGCTATACAAACAACATGGGTCAGGTTATCCATGCACACCCAATCACTAACTCAAATTTTTGTTTCTCCATTTCCTTACTCTCTCTGCACCTTTTGACACTATTAGCCATTTGTCTTCTGTTGGCTTCCCTATTCTCACTGTCTCCTGGTTCTTTGCCTACTTCTCTGATTATACCTTCTTGGTTGCATTTGAGTGCTTCTTTTTCTCACCTCACCCTTTAAATATCAATGTGTTCTGGAGTTCTTTCCTTGACCATCTTTTCATTTTACACTCTTTCTTTGGGTGACTTCACCCATTCCCATGGCTTCACTGTCATGCTAATGATGTCCACATCAGTATCTTCAACCCAGATGTCTCTTGTATAGGTTAGATCAATAAATCCAAATTCCTGTTGTATGTCTCTTTTTGAATGTACTTCAACTGTATGCAGCTCCCTCAACATATCTATAACTTAAAATATCTGCAAGTCATCTTACAGATCTTTTCCCTCAATTCTTTTCTCTTCTGCTTTTCCCTCATGCCATCTCCAACCACATGTCATTAGGGGATGAATATTGTTAACCATATTAATTTAATTTACATTGACATTTGTCTCCTATTCACTATCCCTCTGTTTCTATCCTTAGGACCTTGCCCTCTTCTACCTGTCTACCACAGTATCATCTTCATTATCAACCTTGATCATCACTAATCTATTCTTCTCACTTGTACTCAAGTGACTTTTCTAAAATGTAAAATAGGTGGTGTCAGTCTCATGTCATAAACTCTTCAGTGAATCCTCATTGCTGATACAAAATCCAGACTCCCTAGAAAAGCATATTCTGGTATCCTGACTAGCTTCTGCTTATCTCTCTAGTTCACACTATGGAATGCATGGAGTGGATATGCGACTACCTGATTTTGAAACCTACTTAAGGAGTTCTGTTCTATTTTGAAAATTAGTGAGAAAAATGGCTTTCAAAGAGGAGATAATATGTTAAAAGTATAAAAAGTCTAAGTATATTTAATTAGAAAGTGTTTTACTTGACAAGACAAATAGGAGAGAGGTCAAATTTAGAAAATGCAAAGGTAGAAAAAGCAAGATGTGAAATGAAAAGACAGGGACTGGCATTCAAAATGAAATTCTGTTCTACATATTATCTAAAAGATGCTATTGCTCCTATACTTTAGAGAAAGAGAAATAGTACCACTTCAAACAATTCTATTTCTAAAGTGGTCCCATTGTCACTCTTAACTCCATGTGGGCAAATACAGCCTCCTGTTACTATAAATTTTTTATTAAACAGACTATCTACTAAAGATTTTATGTAGCAAATTCTTTCGCCTTACCTCAAGATTTATTGTTGAATTTGGGCCAATCTAGAAAAATGTTAATGTCAATTCTCCAAAGATAGTTGGAGACCCGGGAGTCTGGCCAAATTGTTCACATTTTGAAGTAATAATCAAATATTTTACACTTAAATTCTTATTTACAAGCTCTCTGTGGGCCTTTAAGAAAATACAAAATTAATTATAAATTTTCATTAATTATTTAGTTTTTGTAAATCTCTTTAAAGAGTAAAAAGAAGAACCTTTATACTAAACATTTTTACATTAATGAAGCAAATGTGACAAAATATTGCCATTTATTGGATCCAAGTTGAGGAGGGAGAGATAAGTGGTATTCATTGTACTATTATTCTTTATACATTTATTTTTGACAAATTTTATAATGTGAGTTTTTAAAAAATTAAATGATAATGGTATTGCCATAACCTTCCCAAGTGTAAGGATTGTTATATAGAGGCCTGTGACTCACCTACTGCCATAAATCCCAAGTGGATGGTATGGATGCATTGTCCATTCTAGCACAATACGAAAAAATCATTACCATGGAATACTACGTAAAAATAAAAACTGTCAATGGTCTCCATAGTTAATGCTTCCTGTATACACTGAAATAATTATTTTTATTTCCCTAGGGCCTTTCAGCATGACATAGATGATTCTGCTTCAGATTCCTTAAAACCACTTTTTAAGCAACCATTACATTGGCTTTCTTGCATATCACATTTCCACCCTTCTTCACTCAGGTGAGAACCTCTAAATGCTATCCTAGTTATAAGTCTATATTTTTAAACTTTAATGGAAACTTTTATCCACAGAGATAAATGCATCTTACAAAAAGAACTTACAAATTTTTATAATACACAGGTAAGTAAAGAGTATTGTTTATCTTTTTTTTTTTTTTTAGCTCAAGTATCCAAGGTACAGGCCTCCCAGTTATTCTACTAACTTACAGCTTTACTGATATAGAAGGAAAATGTGATTTTTTGAAGTTTAATTCTATTATAGCTAATCTCCTAGTCATTTAAAAATTCATCCTTCTTGACCCATGACTGGGGATTTGGCAGTTCTCCAAGTAATTATCAAAAAAAGACAGCAAAACTGATTAATTCATGTAACTAACTCAGAGCCTTAGTAAAAGTAGAGGAGGAGTAATGTTTAAAATTATTGATAGGGTAACTCACTTTTATCATTTTATTAGCAGTATTTAAATATAAGTCATTTAAAGCATGAAATGTACTTCCAGAGTAATCTCATGACATTTTGTGGCATCATGTAGAAAATTAGTTTGATTCTTTGCTAAATATATCATTAGAAAGTATCTTTCCTAGGTATCTGTGAGTAACTATACTATGTGTCGCTAAAGGACATATTGTTAATCCCCATACATTCTTGATTCATCTAGGACCGTGGTCGGCAAACTGTGGCTTACGAGCCACATGCGGCTCTTTGGCCCCTTGAGTGTGGCTCTTCCACAAAATACCACGGCCTGGGCGAGTCTATTTTAAAGAAGTGGTGTTAGAAGAAGTTTAAGTTTAAAAAATTTGGCTCTCAAAAGAAATTTCAATCGTTGTACTGTTGATATTTGGCTCTGTTGACTAATGAGTTTGCCGACCACTGATCTAGGAAATACACTATCAGTGATTTCATCATCTAAATTGACTTACTGTATCTTTCTCTTGAGGAACAGGAGTCCTACCCATAAATAGAGGATTGTGAGAATCTTATACACAAAGTCATTATGGACATAGCAGACATATATGATTTACCTGTTACATGCCTATCCTCATATAGTTAACAGGGACGCCAAAATCAATGAGACACAGACTTTACCTTCAAAGACCCCAATGTATTGTTGTTACTTCACTTAAATATAAAACTTTTTCAACATCTCTGATTAACTCCTTATGATTGATTCTTAGAAATGGAATGCCCTCAGTACTCTGTCCACTTGAATATAAATACAAACTTATGTCATTGAGAATTAAGTAGCCAATATTTTAATATTCATTATTGGAAAAGTAACAAATTAAACAACTGGATCTTTTACAGTATCAGTTAAGCAAACAACCTGGTCATTTTGATGAATTCCCATACTTCTAAACATGTTTGTTCTCCATGTTATTTTCACATTTGCTTTAATCCATTTGTATTATCTGCTTTTATCTTAATCTATAAGACTTCCACCTCTAGGCTTGCTCTCTGCAGTCCAGCTAGAGGCCTGGGAAGTCAGCATAGAAATGGGTTTTCTACCTTTCAAGTAGCTACTTCTTATAATTAAGTTCTTTCTCTTTTCTATACCTAAAGCCAGCATAAATGTAGTAAGACCTTTCTTTTTGCTCTGTGTAGCAACCAATCTCCAGTATTATCCTAACAGAAAGATTAAAACATGGGGTGGCTAGTCAGATCATAGTAGAAATGTAATTTGATACAAGCTTCTGGAGGACATTTTAGTAAGCTGTATCAAAAACCTTAAGAATATTTATGCCCCTTTATTCAGCAAGTCCATTTCCAGGAATCAATCCAATCATAAAGAATTAACCAGAACTGTTGACAAAACTATATTTGTAAGGATGTTCAAGGAAGCATTATTTGTGAACGAATAAAATGGAAATAAATATCCCGCACTATGGAATTAGATAAATCAATTATGAGATAGCCATACGATTGACTAATGTGGAGTCATTAAAAAGATTGATTTAAAAAAATGTTACATGACAAATCATTGTGATTTATAGTTAAGGGCAAACTGCAGGTTAGTAATTATGACATCATCAAATCTGTCCCAGTTTTTAGAGTGAACTGAATAATAGACTTGCAACAGGCTTCATGTATATTACCTCTCTCAAACCTCACATGGGTCTGTGAGGTAAGCACTCACGTGCTTCTTTGGTGGAGATTGAGGTAATAAGAAGAGAACAAAGCTGGGAGCAGACTCTGAAACTAGGTTTGTCCCCTTTCAAAGCCCAAGCTCCTGACAACTACCCATCCACCTTTCAAAGGGAGAGCAGTTCAAGGGGATGTGAACAGGTGTGCATGGAAAATCTAAGATTGTTAGTTTTCCATTATGTACAGTCTTTTTTTATGGTTCAACTTTACTACATCTTCTAATAGCACCTTTTGCTTTTCCTACACTGAGTTTTCATAGCTGTAATTTTATGTATATTTGTATGATCATTTAAATTATATATGTATTCTTCTCTAAATCCCATAAAAATAGAGACTGGTTTTTGCTTACCATTCTGTCTCCATGGCCTACCACATAGAAATTGCCCAATAAATATTAGTTGAGGAATGAATGAATGAAGGAATAAATGTGTTCAAAGCAGTATTTTATTAGATACTAGAGGTCCAATGCACAACATTCGTGCAAGGGTAGGCCTTTGCAGCCCCAGCTGCTGGGGCCATCGCAGCCCCACCCCCACCCGCACTCACCTTGGCCTGGTGCTGCCCGCATCCACTGCCACACACCCCCCCCCCCCCCCCGGTTCCCCGGTTCTGCAGAGCCCCCTGATCAATCACCCATAGAGGCTGGCCTGGGCCTCCCTTTTTGGGCAATCGCAAAGCCCCCCCATCAACCACCCTCCCACCCCACCCCCGGCCAGTGGTCTGGGCCTCCCTCTGTGGGGCAATCAGGGGGCGATGGCGGCCCCCCAACCAATTGCATCGCATCCCCCTTGGCTGGCCTGGCGCCAGTGCGTGCCATAGTGTGGTCATCCCGGCAGTCGTTCTGCTGTTAGGCCGTTGGTCAATTTGCATATTATGCTTTTATTATAGATTACCATATTAATTGGTACATTTAGCTATTTTCACACATTTGATCTGAGTGGTAAAGCTCAGTCATGGGAAGCATGGTCTTATTGAGGAGGTGGCTTCTAGTATCCTGAAGAGAGAACATCTGGGAGGAGGATGAAAAAAGAGCTTTGCTCTCCCAGCTGCTGCTGACAGCTGTTCCCCAGGACTGAGGAAGAGAGCTTAGAGAGCTTACAGTCTGATGAGGTGCCAAGCTTTGACATGGAGCCAACAGGCAGGGGAGAAGTAATGAGAGCTTTTTAACACCAAACCTCTTAAGTGGCTGTTCCTGACTGTGGATGGACAAGCAGCTGGATCTTTGAAAGGTTTTCAGAGAGAAAGTCACGTGCTTATAGAGCAGTTATTAAAAGAAGTGAATATGTCAAATGAACGAGGTACTGAATGCCCCTGGATATCCTAAGGTTTATATGTATTCATATCTTTTTTCTATTATGGTTTAGAGGTTTTATGTAAATAAGGACACAGCAAAGGAACCAGCAATGAGATAATAGAAGACAACTATAGGTTTTCCCGTGAAACAGATGTGGTTTGTAGATGCATAGTTTTGTAGTCTTGGAAAGTGAGTTAACCTCTGTGAGTTTTAGTTTTCATGTACTATATGAAATTTTATATTTTGGTGAGGAAGTTGAAACATAAATACAATACAATCTTGCTGATCTATTTGAAAACAGCAAGCGATATCATCATGTACTTCTTGCATCTTGAAACATCTTATTTCTTTAACTTCTAAAATACTCTCATGGCAAAGTCGTGAGGATTAAGTGAACTAATGTGCCTACATGGCACTCATCACATAGGTACTTACTAAACAATCAATCAGTATATTGTTTTAGTGAAGAGCTGCATGTTTCAGGAAGTTGCAGATTTTACCAATTATCTAAACATGTCTAAAGGACCCACTACAAATGTGATAAAGTGTAAAAAATATTGAACTGCTTTCTCATGGGCTCTCTGCACTTATCCCAAGTGTGATGCCAGGAGAGATCTTTCATATATATATATATATATATATATATATATATATATATATATGATTTCAGAGAGGAAGGGAGAGGTGGAAACATCAATGATGAGAGAGAATCACTGATGGGCTGCCTCCTACACATCCCCCAGCGGGGGTCAAGCCCGAAACCCAGGCATGTGCCCTTGATGGGAATCAAACCCAGGACCCTTCAGTCTGCAGGCTGATGCTCTAGCCACTAAGCCAAACCAGCTAGGGCAAGGAGAGATCTTTCTTGATCTCCCTGTAACAGGCTATTAATTACCAGTAGATAGGGACCAATAATAGTTAAAAGCTCTACCAAATAACTCTGCTCCTCACAAGGAGAGGCTGAGGTATTCATTAGTGTCCAGGGTCTCAGATGCTAGATTAGCCTTCAGACAGAGTTCAAAACTGATACCTGAAATGTAATATTATTTTAAAAATTAAAATTGGATTTTTAGAAATAGGATATGCTAACTTGTATAACATTAAAGTATGGAGCTAGGGCTATGACTTTTAAGTACTAATATCTTTGGGTGATTTGGGGGAAATGGGGTCATCTCAAGTGAAAAAGGTTAATTTGCTAAAACCAGGAAATACCCTAGGTCTCATAAGTTGAATGCCTACCCTCTAAGTTGTACACCAGATAGTGTAGATACAACCAACTCTGAAAAAAAAAAGAGACTCTTTGAGTGTCAGTCTACCTTATTAATAACCTTTTGCACTCGGATGTCGAGTGTGACTCGACACTGTTAGCATTAGAATACAGGAATCGAGAAAAAAGCAAGCGAGTGCAAAGGGTTAAACAAAGTATTTAAAATCAAGTCAGATCCTCTGTATAAACATTCAAGCGATTTTCTGTTTAATTTCTGTTTATTGAGTCATATTTAATTATAAAGCTCAGAGAGACTTGGCTATACCCATTATAGAGATTAAAATATATTCAAACATTTCCAATGCTATAACCACATATAATTTACACAATCTTGGTTAAAGTGATAAAATATTTTGGGTTTTCCCCCCATTAACTTTTTTCTTGGGTACTAAAGCTATTTTCTTGAAAAAAAGATGACAAATTTGCTTTAGAGATCTGTCTTTACTTATTTCCCTAGAAAGATTCTAAAGAATTAGTTTTGGAAAGCCAAGAGTAGTAATAGTAATTCCGGGGCTTCTCCTCCACTTTTATTTTCCCACTTTAGGGCTTTTACTCTTAGTTTATCTTTAGTTATGCCCTTGCCTTTGTTCTCTGAATCATGTAACTTATGGTCTCTGGTATAAATTTGGCCCAGTAATCCCTGACAGGAACCATCTGGTTGAAATCAGTCCCTAGATACCTTGAATAATATGTCTCCAATTTGGGAATAAGCCTTGAGACCACAAACTTGATTTTGGGTCAAAAGCATGGTATCTT
The DNA here is from genome assembly GCF_027574615.1 of Eptesicus fuscus. Classification (NCBI taxonomy): domain Eukaryota; kingdom Metazoa; phylum Chordata; class Mammalia; order Chiroptera; family Vespertilionidae; genus Eptesicus; species Eptesicus fuscus. The sequence goes on from NC_072476.1 coordinate 59,880,154, forward strand.
CAATCAGAAGATGAAATAGAGCCAAACATCCTCAATGCTGGAAAATACAACTGACCCATCAAATAACAACCAGGTTGAATGGACAGAAACCTGGAGTAGTGGAATGAGCATAGGTTTTAAAGTCAGAAAGACCTGGGTTCAAAGTCCAGCAGCCACATTTATTAGCCAAATGAACTTGAACTCGTTTCTCAAAAATCCTGAAACAAGGATTAAGTAAGATGAATACTAAGTGTCTCCACTCATGTGGATTTCCCCAAGAAACGGACACTGACACACGGATTTAAGAGACAGTAATTTATCTTCTAAGTGGAGAAAACACTGGAAGGGGAGTGAGTAAATGAGACAAAGGGAGAGAGGAAAGGAAGATTAGTATAATCAAGCCAACTACCAAGGAGTAACCAGAACTTAAACCTTCTGGGGAAATTCTTGAAACCAGTGGGAAATTCACATCTCAGAGTCATCCCACCAAAGGAGCAAGGATGCTGAGATACTTATACAGCAATTTTCATATGTTTTTGGTTGAGAGTTTCCCTGGGGTGTTAATTTGCTGGTTCTTCCAGCCTGTTTTCCTGGAAGGTAGAGAAATACAGGTTCTTATAGTCAGAAGTCAGGCCAGTGTCTGTAGTAGTCAAGGCAAGAGAATGTGGGGAAATTGACCTCTGCTTTGGTCTCTCCCTTGCACCATGGAAATCCACCCATTCCCCATGTTGAGTTCATTCAGTCCTATCATTGATTCTTCTCAGTGATGGCTGGTCAAAATTTCTTTTAAAAAATTATTACGGTAGAGTTAGTGGGACAAGCTAGAGTATCCCCTGCTGCAATAATTTCAGGATTTGAAAGTGATATTCATTATTACAATCCTCTACCTCTTATTTCAACTTCCCTTTACCATCGGCTAATTTGCGTTGTTGCCCAGTGGAGTCACTGAGACCTTACCTATCAGAATGTAGTTACTTCAGTCACCTAGTTATGGTGATTACCAGTCATGAAAGCAAAAGGGAGAATCCCTTGAATTACAGACATACTCCTTCCTAATCACCTTATGATAGCTTGTCATGATAATTAGGGTTAATCTAGCTTCTCATGATAATTAAGGTTAATCACCCTTGCCCATATAGTAACTCCTTTCTTTGCCCCCATAGACTGCTGGCATGGGAAGCCAACAATGCCTGAATGGCAACTATAACTTAAGTGTAGTGGAATCATTAATGTTCCCCTGATAGAGGACCACCACAGAACCAGGACCTCCACTCCTGCAATACCCACAGGGCTTACACACATTCCCCAAGTGGATCAGCAGGAGCACTGGTGAGAGTTGCCCCTTCTATTTTCACGTGTTGGCTCCCTGGCAGTTTATCTATTGGGAACATAATATCACATAATGACTTATGGTTCAAAGTAAATATCAAATCCGAAAGCAGAGTGCCCTAATACCACAGGATGCCATCCCCAAGCTGTGCATTTCAGAGTGCATTCCAAGGTTCTACTAGTTTGGCAGCTTCTGTGTGATACATATATATGGTAGGATCAATGAATCCCATGGTCATGTGATCTGAGCAGTAAGGCTTCTCATCTTGCAGTGAGAACTCAGGCTAGTGTGCACTAAGAGAACTAAGATTTTTAAAACCTTTCTATTGCAGTATGAATACATATTTTTAAATTGCAGAAATTACAAGTAAAGTAAACACACCTGAAGACAGCTAAGATTTTCCTTGATGCTTCTATAAAAGTAATTTGTTAGTTTCATAAACCAATAATGATTGAATCTCATTATTATATCACTGCTTACTACCTGGATTTAAAAAATTCTTTAGGTCAATTCATTCCCTAGAAATGTTGTACTTATTAGAGTATAAGTCTAATATAACCCAGTCATAAATTCATCCTGTCTCCCAATACAAGATTTATACATTTCAGTGGATTTATACATTTTTGTCCTCTTCTTTGTATTATAGTAAAATTCAGCATGTACACATTTGATACATATATAAATATATATAAAATTCCTCTTTCTGTCATTTTTTGGTGAGGCTAATCTCACTTTCACAGCTCCACCAGCTCAAAGGATGAGGGAACATATGCTTCTCCATATGCCCAACACAGACTCCTCAACGCATTTATTACTCAGAGCTTGGAGATTGAGGAATCTTTGTAATATTTTATTTTTTCTCATAGTGAGTCATTTTACTGTACATTTCAAAAATCTGTGATAAGTTGAAAGATCCCAGAATTAAGGTACTTTTCAACAAACAGCTTCCCATCTGCCAAATGAGAGGTTTTATTTATAACCAGGTATTCAAATACAGTGGAATGAAATTACACTCAAATTATTTTGCTTTATTACATGTTTAAAGGGCTGAGCATAAACACAAACCCCTCTAATCTATTCTTCACACTGCAGTCAGATCAGGAAACTCATCTGCCTTAAACTCTTCAGTGGGTCCCAAATGCCCACAAATGAGGCCCTCTATGATCTAGCTCCAATCTCTGTCTTCAGATGGTCTCTCAAAGACCCCCTACACCCTTTCTACACTTCATTAAACTGGATCTTTCAATTCATTAAATGTATTCTTAAGTCAGCACTCAACTCAAATAAAATGTGTAGGAAATGTTCAAAAACTAAGTCCATTTTAATACATCACTTACAACCAACATCTACTGAACCCCAAGCAAGTTTCCAGAAGTTAGCACTTGGGATTTAGTAGAGAAATAGGGACAGTGATTGTAAGGATCTGCTTCAGTGTTTCTGTCTGAAGGACTCTCCTAGTGGATCCTTCCCTTAGTACCATATTTGAACTATTGCAAGAGGCAGACCCATTGGGGAACACCCCGGTAATTCAGAGCACCAGAACTGGTGGACTTGGTTCCTCTGCATCAGAGTTAAGTAAATAACTCCCCGCTGCTCTCTTCCCCGCCCACCCAGAGCAGGCGTTTCCATAGCTAACATTGCCCCACCAATTGTCCAAGGAGTTTCCCGGTTTCCAGTGGTGTTTACCGAATCTCACATGGGACGTGCGAGTTGGCCCAAAGTTCAGATACAGGCTGAAGGATTTTGCGCATCATAAGGTTGTGTAATGATCCAAATGCCAAGCCAAGCCAAAGAGTAGGTGCTCTGAAACTTCTTCATTTTTATCTTTGGGTCCTCTCACTGTCGCTTAAACCAGCTTTTTGGCAAAGCATCAAAAAAAGTTGCTTTGCCATTTATGAGCCTTCTTTTCAATCAGCTAGGTTCACTAGTAGATTTGGAGCTAGAAAACAAATTCTTGTGTCCTCACAAGACTTGAATCTGGTAGAGAGAAAAGTTTTACTTGATTAAATAATAAAGAGTTAAAATGTGTATATTTGTCATAAGTGCTATAATTCACAGTGAGATAGACCACTGTGGAGAGAAATGTTTAGTGAAGACTTTACAGAGAAAGCAACATTTCTGCTGTAGATTGAAAGATGGGTAGAGTTAAGTAAAGGATTATTGCAGGGCTGGCAGCCACAGTGGACCCGAATGGGCACAAAGGCTCAGAGTCAGGAAAGGTGATGCCAGGTGGGTCTATCTTTACAAACTTGCACCAGAAAGCACCTCTTATCACAGTGGTTCTCAAATCTTAGCATACATCAGAATCTCCTGCAGAGGGTTGGTTAAAGCACACATTTCTGGAACCCATCTCCAGAATTCAGATGGGACGAGGCCTGGGAATTTGCATTTTTACAGTTTCACAGGTAATGCTCACACTGCTGGTCCAGTTCCCAGGCACATAAACTAATGGTTTAGACTATGTTGATAACTGGATGGTTCACCATTCACCACTCTGTAAATTTCATGTTGAAATGATCCCATAAATTGTTTCTCTTAGCAATACCCTTTGTTCTATCTTTTTTCCACTGTGAAGTTAGGTCCTTTCACTCACATGCTCACATTGCCCAATCACACCTTTTCTTCCCAATGCCACCCTATTCCCACAGTCCTTATGGCTGCAACCAGATTGAGTTTGATCATTTCCTGCCTTTTCGTTGTTGTGGTTGTAAGCTGATTTTAGATGTTGTGACCTTTAGCCAATCTAAACTTTAAGATTTTAGAAGGAAAACATAAATTATGTTATCAGTTTTCAGTTTCTACTTTACTTTCTTATCTCCTGCAGATCCATTAATAAATGAACGTGGTGATATGGTAGGCCTGACTTTGATTTTCTGTCCAACACTGATGATAATTTCCCAAATAGAAGCTTATTTGCCTTGGAATTATTTCTCTTTGATGAAACAATTACCCAAGTTGGTAGCAGTGTTATTGTTAGAGTGGTTCTGATAATTGCATGCTGATTTAAGTCTTTACATATTAAATAATTAGATTATGGTTGACCCTTGACAGAAACTTTGAATTCCTTTAGTTTTATCAGCAATCACGACAAATTACAAAGCAGTCAAAACCCATGGGAACTTCTTGCCATGAATAATGAAAGGAGTTAATAGCACCTAGTAGGCACTCATATAGTTGGTATATGAACAAATAAATGCATTCTAAATAAATGCACAAATGATTTTTATTTGCTTCATGAAACTAAAACAGATATAATTCTGTGGAATATAGGCATGGTGATTTTGTATCAGTTTTAAATTTGGCAGGCTACCAAATGTTAATTTGCTTTTAGCTAGTTGAGATTAAATGTATTCCTTCCCTGAGCAACCCTAAAGTAAGCAAGCATGAAAGCATTTTCCGAGTAATCTTGGAGGAATTGACATTTAAGGGAGTTAGCATTACATCTGTACTTTAAGGCTATTAATTTCATAGATAAATTAACTTCATTACTCCATCTTTATCTTGCATTTGAAAGGACTCCATCAGCTGGACAACTGACAACTGAGGGTCAATTGAAACTGCTGTTCGCCCAGCCAGGTTGTAATTGGAACCTGCTTCTGGAAACTCTACTGCATCAGGATGGGTTTTTGCTGAAAATCTTGCTGAAGAGCTCAAGTGAGTATTTGTAATTATGAAAATGTCCTCAAAAAACCCAGTCATTGTTTGAGTTGAATGAAAATGTTTTTCATACTTGAATGTTGGCAGAGGGATGTAAACCAATTGCACTGTATCAACAGTCAGTGGGGTTAGCAGCAGGCAAAATATTGAATTGCTTTATCAACCTCTGGAAAGATTTTTTTCAGGGAGTCTAAATGAAAGAAAACAATATTTTTATATAATACTATTCTGTCAAAACTACCATTATATAGAAGTATATAAATGTATCAATATCTGGGGTTTAAAATGCCTAAGTAAATTATAGAACACAGTTATATGTTCAAAACAGAAGTCTCAATGAGACCTAAGAGAGAGAGGGAGAGAGAGAAATTACATTAGAACCACACTAGAAATTTCAGTGGTCTTGAAGAGTGCTTATCTATATATAAAAAGAACCAGGGTCGTAACATCCATAACAACTGGAGGCTCGACCGTTCGCCAGGCTGTGCACGCAGCAGGCGAACGGGCTGAACTGCTGACCTCTTGGAGAGAGAGGCGGGGCTGATCAGCAATGGCAGCAGCTGATGGCAAGGCCAGGAGAGAGAAGCAGGGTGATCAGACCCAGCTTCCCTCTCCCTCACCCACAGCCAAGCCTCTCTCTCTCTCCCAGAGGTCAGCAGTTCAGCTGCTCACCAGCAGCCTTGTGCAGCTGCTGATCAGCCCCGCCTCTATGATCAGGTCCCAAGATAGGCCTGGAGATGCTTACTGGCATAGAAACCGACCAATCAGAACCAAATCTGGGTGAATTGCAAGGAGCCAATGACTGCCTAGGAGGTGGAGTTTTTGACGCTCACTGGCATAGAAACCGACCAATCAGAACCAAATCTGGGTGAATTGTGAGGAGCCAATGGCTGCTTATGAGGCGGAGCTTTTGACTGGCATAGCAACCGACCAATCAGAACCAAATCTGGGTGAACTGTGAAGGCAGAACCTAAGGTGGGGGCTGAGGAGGGTTTTTAAGGGAAACAGCTATTTGGTGTAAGGTGTAAGAAAGTGATTCAATTTTTTAATGACCGGTTTGGCAGTATAGTGCATATGGCTGGCTATCAGTCCAGATATAGGCATTATGTGTTTTTGTCTGCGAAGAGCATCTCCTCCTGCTGAAAAAGGCTCCCCCCCCCCCCGCCCATTTAAGCAATCCTATCCTATATAATCTATCTATACTAATAAAAGGGTTATATGCTAATTAGACCAGGTCAACCAGCCATCTTCCAGACATCCGACGTCCTTACAGACAAAGCCATGGTGGTGGCAGCCAAGGCAGAGGCAGTTAGGGGTGATCAGGCTGGCAGGGTAGGGCAGTTGAGGGCAACCAGGCCGGCAGGGGAAGGCAATTAGGGGCAATCATGCAGGCAGGCAGAGGCAGTTAGGGGCGATCAGGCAGGCAGGCAGAAAGGTTAGGGGTGATCAGGCAGGCAGGGGGCAAGGTAGGGGCGATCAGGCTGGCAGGGGGGCAAGGTAGGGGTGATCAAGCCAGCAGGCAGAGGGGCTAGGGGCTATCTGGCAGGCTGGCAGGTGAGTGGTTAGGAGCCAGTCGTCCCTGATTGCAAGAGGGATGTCCCAGATTGGAGAGGGTGCAGGCCAGGCTGAGGAACCCCCTCCATGAACGAATTTCGTGCACCCAGCCTCTAGTGTAACTTATAAACAAGCAAGCTGTTGCTTAAGCCATATCCATTAGGGCATGGAGACATAATCATGGGAAAATTATGAATGGAAATTGAGGAGTAACCGAAGACCATATTTCTCTTAATTAGATTTTTTTCCCTCTGTAAGTACTATTTTAGAAAATGGTTAGTAATATTATGCCAATCTAACATTATATCCTACTGCTCTCCTGCTACACCTGTGAAGAGTTTTCTAACCATTTTCACATATCCCTACACATTTCTCCTTCTATATCACACGAGGCCAGATTGATTTTATCAATCACTAGTTTCACTTTCGGTTTCCCAAATCAAAATAGTTTTTTTCTCTAGTTCCCCAACACTAGGACCAAATCCATGTCCTTCAGCCATTCAGAAGTGATCCAACCCTAGTTTTCTAACCTTGTTTCCCACTATTTTCTTGTTCTCGTTCTCTCTCTCTCTCTCTCTCTCTCTCTCTCTCTCTCTCTCTCTTTCTCTCTCTCATACACACACACACACCCACCCACCCACACACACACACACTTCAGCCATTGTCCCAAAGACCCAGGCACATGTTCCCTGTACAAATGGCTCACCCATGTTTCCTAATTGACTCACCATAGATGACTTGGTTTCCACCAGTCTGCAAGGACCAGCTGATGTTCCAGACTTTTTAAGGCTACAGTTCACACTGATCTCTTCTTTGCACTTCACAGTATCCATTACCTTCGCTTCTTATTTGCTCTTAGCACATTCTGTCTTATATTCTTAGTCTACTTGTATATGAGTGAGGCAAATGTCACCAGGTACAGAAATGAGGTCTAACATTCCCCTGTCCAAATCACTCTAATCATTTCCGGGAATTTTTTGGTTTCGCAGATCTGCTCAGGACCAGTTTCCGATGTTTTTCTCTCCCACCCATCTTGATGTTTGCTTCCCAGAAGCCACTTAGGGGAGGTGCCTCACTGCTGAGCCCTTGTGAGGATATTGCTTCTCCCATGGTGCTCTCAAATCCTTAAAATTTGTGGTGTCTGTGTCACCACAGCATCTCAAGCTTCACTGTTTTTCACGCACAAGTTTGGAAATGACCTGAATCAGACCTTATTCCCTTTGAACCCCAAGCAATACTGTTTGGGGCTTACATCTCCCAGGTTCACTTGGAAGCCATCTCTTTGGCTTCAGCTGTAATTCCACTCTTTCAAAGGGAAGACAGGTGCTTCCCCAAGTAGCCAACATTTATTGTTGACTTGTTTAGGTGTCAGGCACTGTGCTAAGCACTTTACATTTGTTATCTAATTTGATTCTTATCATTCCTATATAATAAAAGGGTAATATGCAAATTGTCCCCTCGACCGGAGTTCCACCAGAGTTCGACCAGGGTGCGGGGCCAGCCCACCAACCACCTGGGTCCCTCCCCTGGTCGTCCCTGCCCTTGATTCCCACCCCCATTGGAGGTGGGGATGGCCGGCCAACCTCCCGAATCCTTCCTCCCTCCCTCCTCCCTCCCCCCCGCAGCCTGCCCGGCCTGATTAGCCCCAATCAGGGCAGGCCGGCTGGCCCCCACCCAAGCACAAATTCGTGCACTGGGCCTCTAGTAACCTTATAAAGTATATACTATTGTTAAAAATAATGGCATTAGAGATTAAGATAATGTTACTTGCCCAGAGACACAGACAGCTGATAGATAAATGGTGGATAGACCTGGATTTTGAACCAAGCCAGCGCTTTCTGCCCCCTGCCCTTCCTATACAAATACTTACACATATTAAATCCTGGAGTGGGTGAGGAGTATCAGGAATAACTGCAATCTGTCTGCTCTCAGGTTGGATCAACCAGGACACTCTGATACATGTGTATTTAACTGGTCTTTCCAGGTGGAAAGTCAGGTCCACGCAGAGATTTTTATATTCTTCCTCAAACTAGAACAGTGCTTTTTATAGGGAAAGTCCAGTCAGTGATCAGTTAGGACATAAACTATGAAACAAGGTGGCTACGTGACATGGATAGTCTCTGACACCGCTGGAGAGTTACTCTAAGAGAATTGTTGAGACTCGTGGGCCTGGTCCCAGAAGAAAAATGGCCTCCTATTGATAGAGTTATATAGAATGGCCTAGAAAATCAATTGAGATCAAACCTTTACATTATACTGATATAGCCACTAAGTAGAGGAAGAATGATTGTAGTTATGAATATTTAACCATGTTTTCCTACAAATAAATTCCACATTTACTTATCAAAAGTATTAGATCCACTTTCTGGTATGTATGAGAGACTTCAGTTGTCAAAGGTACCATATAATACCACCTTCAGTTTGGTTCTTAGAGGGTACACATGTGTATTTACCCAATCTGCTCAAATACCCATCATTTTTAACAAATTCTATTGGGTGTTTGATTAGGGTTACATAGCTGCTCTGGTATTGTCTTGTATTGAATTCATTAGCTACTTTAAATACTAAAAGGATGAAGTGACAGAATTTGCTAATCAATTGATTGACTGACTTATTAAGTTCTAGTGGAAGCCTTGTCACTTTAAGTTAGAAACAATATACTCATGGAATCCTGTTAACCAGACAAAGATGGAAATTATTATGTAATAAAAATGAGTTTGTGAAAATTTTCAGAAATTTTCTTTCATTTGTTTAGAAGTCTCAGAGTATTTCAGAACACCATTTGGTAATTTAGAAGTTTAATCATATTTTTAGGAAAGCAAAATTTTAGAATAAAATATGCTGAATTTGGTGCTTCAAGCAACCTAATTATCAGCTTTCTTTTTTTATGGGAGAGTTTTTCTTTATAAATAGTGTCTTTTCAGTCTAAGTGATAAAATTTAACTTTGTGTTAAATTGGTTCATGAATAAGAATAAAGAGATTTAAGCAGATTTTTATTATACATATTTTAAAACAAGGTCCTCTTCATTCACTAAACAGTTATTAAATTCTGTTAGGTACAAAAATTTTTTGATAGACAACCATACAATAAAGATGAAAACATGGGTTTTATCTTTTAGTTAAAGTGATATCTGTAGCTTTTGGAATGGCTCTATGAAAGTGATTTATCAGAATTTCTATTTATTTTAAAAGAAAGAGCAGAACATTTATGGAAAGACTATCTTGTAATATGAGGTGCAACTTCACTGAGGATCAGAAAATTGCCAAATTAAATAAATGAATTGTGAAATTTTAATTTATAATATATGCTTCATAGGCTGCAGCTCCTAGGAAGTAGAATCATGTTTTTGCCATGGATAATAATTCCATGTGTAAATGCAGTATTTTGAGGGAACGCTTACACTGCTAAAACTTGATAAAAATAAACTGATTTCACGTGGTAGGTGGTTTATAACATTCGTTGGCTACAGTTCAGTTGGCATGAGAAGGTAAATGTTGGTTTCATTTTTAAATTGGGCCCCCTTAAATTTAAAGAGAAAATCTCTTAACTACAAATGTTTATAGAAGACTTTAAAATTGTAAGACACTATTGTGGATTACTGACTTTAAAAACCCAGGGCAATTGTTTTGGTAATTGCCTCACTGAGGCCACATGGCTTAAGCAGTTTCTTACATGTGGCATCAAAGGAACAAATATTTGGCAAATTTCCCAATTGTTAGCAGGTGGCCTTTTCCTGTTAGTGACATTTGAATGAAGTGTGACTAACATTCTTTCCTTTGCCCATGGCCCCAAGAATGATTTCCAGTGAAAACTTCTTGGCTTCTTGTAATGTGCAGTTGTAATATAATAACAACAAACTAGCAAATACATAATATTTAACATGTTCCAGACATTGTTTCTAAGTGCCTTAAATGTGTTCACTCACTGAATCCTCACAATTCTGTGTAGTAGGTACAGTGGTCATTTCCATTTCACAGATGAGGAATCTGAGACACATAGAACTTAAGTCAGTTAACTAAGTCACATAGCTCTTAAGTGGCACAGAAAGATGCAAACCAGACCGCTGGCTTCCAGAGACTTCTTTCACCCACCACACCATGCAGCATGCAGGTAGAGCCACAGAACATTTACCAAATCGCACGTTGCGCAATTCATGGGAGGTATCAGGAACCTCTAAAATGGATCATTTTGATGGTACATTTTGTACTTTCAAACTTATAACAAAATGCCTAAAAATAATCAAGAAACAGAGCAGCAGAAAATTCTTGCTAAAGGGCTGCTATCCCTACCAAGCGGTGATTGATGTAAAATGAATAAATCAATTCAAATTCTCTTATGCTATAGTTAATATTTTCCTGATCGTTTGAGTCGTGAGAGGCATGTTATGAATGAAGCTTGGGATTCTTGACTTTCAAGTACGCACAAACAGACCACCTGGGGGAGCTGGTTAAAATGAAAGGTTCTGACCCAATAGGTGGGCCTGAGATTCTGCATTGCTAACAAGCTCCCGGGTTGTGCTGCTCCTGCTGCTGTTGGTCCCTGGACCCCCTTTTGAGTAGCAAGGTCATCAAACAAAGTATCTGTTTCTATAAAAGGCAAAAGAATTGAGTATGTGTTTTGTCCTTCCAGTGTATTATAGACTTTTAGAGACACAATTTACTTAAGACTATTTCTAAATCATTTTATCAGGAAATTCACAGCAGTCAGAAAGCACAGTCTTATTCAAATACAGATCTGATTATGTCATTCCCCTGCTGAAAACCTTTTGAGGCTGCCCACTACTGATCCAATAAGGACCCTAATCCTTGAGGTAGGAGCAATGCCCGCGGTGCCCTGGCCTTGGGCGATGTGTTCACCATATTGTGTCCTGTTGCCCCAGCTTAGCATGCTCCAGCTCAAGCACATGGTGGTCTAGGTTGTGCATTCTAGATGTACCAGTTAATAATGCGGATTTTTTCCAATAGATGGAGTTACACATATGTTGATATATATGTGATTTGATATGTATGCTATTTTGTTGTATTAACAGCAAGCTTCAAAACTTCATATGTCAAATTTGCTGAAAGTGTTAACATCATAGATATTTTTACGCTTAAAAATGTCGAATTTCATGCCAAAAAAAAGAGCATTTGCGGGAAGTTTTGATTCATTACTTTATTTTGAAGAAAAAGTTATCGTGTACTTCGGGAAGCTTATGGTGAACATGCTCCATCTCAAGATACTTGTGAACGCTGGTTTAAACACTTTAAAAGTGATGATTTTGATTTGAAAGACAAAGAATGTCCAGGTCAACTGAAAAAAAGTTTGAAGACCAACAATTACAAGCATTATTGGATGAAGATGCGTGTCAAACTCAAAAACAACTTGCAGAAAGATTAAACGTTGCTCAGCAAACAATTTCTGATCATTTACAAGCAATGGGAAAGATTTTAAAGGAAGGAAAATGGGTGCCACATCAACTGAACGAAAGACAAATGGAAAACTGAAAAGTCATCAGTAAAATGTTGCTTCAACGGCACGAAAGAAAGTCTTTTTTGCAATGAATTGTGACTAGTGATGAAAAGTGGATTTATTTTGAGAATCCCAAATGCACAAAATCCTGGGTTGATCCAGGTAAACCATCAACATCGACTGCAAGACCAAATCGCTTCGGAAAGAAGACAATGCTCTGTGTTTGGTGGGATCAGGAAGATGCGGTGTATTATGAGCTTCTAAAACCAGGTGAAACCGTTAATACTGATTGCTACCGACAACAAATAATCAATTTGAACCATAAAATGACCAGAGTGTGCCAGAAAGCACGGCAAAGTAATTTTGCTTCGTGATAATGCACCATCACACACTTCAAAACCAGTTAAAGACACATTAAAAGATCTTGCCTGGGAAGTATTAACCCACCCGCTGTATTCACCAGACCTTGCTCCTTCAGATTACCACTTGTTCTGATGGATGGCACACGCACTTTCTGAGCAGCACTTCAAAACGTATGAAGAAGAGGAAAATTGGGTCTCTGAATGGTTTGCCTCAAAACAAGAAAAGTTCTATTGGGACGGTATCCACAAATTACCTGAAAGATGGGGGAAATGTGTAGCTAGTGATGGACATTACTTTGAATAACGCACTTTTGATGTTTCTCTTGAAATTATCGTGTTTTCTTTGATTACAAAATCCGCCATTATTAACTGGTACACCTATCTTTATATCAGCAATGTCACTCAGAAATGTCTTGAGGAAAAAGGCAGCTACTCGAGCACCAATGAGCATTCAATTGTCCCACATATGTGCCAAATTCTTCCCATGTGCAGAACATTTGAAATGTTGTGTAAGGGCATCTAGAATCTTCTCACCCACCATATTTTGGAGTAGCATGTCTCAAGACCCATCAGCTGTATTCTATCTGAACTTTATTTATGGACACTGAAATTTGAATTCACATGGTTTTTGCATGTCTCAAAGCATATTATATTTCAAATGTATTTTCACCATTTAAGAACCATTCTTAGCTGTGGACCATAAAAAAAGCAGGTGGCAGGCTTGATTTGTCGACTGGGCTGTAGTTGCCAACCCTTGTTCTAGAGAATTGTGCAGCACCCAGGCTCCCAGGTGGTTTTCTCACTTCTCTGCAGTGTGGTCACTTGGAAAGGAGGCCTGCACACACCCCAGCATGGAGCTTTCGCTTCTCTCCCAAGGCCTGGGCAGGCATTCCACTAGACAGACAGGCTTGGTCTCTTCCTACAGAAGGGATTTCTCTTTGAAATAGCCTTGCCTCAAAACTCACCTCTTACTCTTTAGGGCTGCAGCTGCAGAATTTGGACCAATTAGTCCACCCATGCTTAGTGGTCATCAGGCATTGTCTGCAGTACCATGGTCTTTCTTGGCACAAAGTGTTTACAGGGTTATTGCCCACTTAAGAGTCAACACAGAGAAAAGTGATAACGATATTCAGTAGAAATGAGGCCATACCTTGCTTAAACAAACTAGGTATGTCTGACTTGGAGAAGAAAAGACTAGAGGAGGCAAGATAGCTGTCTTCAAATATTTAGTTTTCTTGTAAAAAAAACAAACAAAAGAACAAAATAGGCTGTCCAACTCAGCAAATGGACGTGCTTAGGAACAAGTTAGAAGGAGATGGATTTTGGCGGTCGGTCAGAAAACCTGAATTCTCACCCCCATGTTAAATAAGTAAGTCATTTACAACACTCTGTTTCTTTTCTTTTGGTGGTTTTTTTGTTGTTGTTGTTGTTGACAGTATTACAGATGTCCTCCATTTCCCCTCTTCCCCTGACTCCCCTTCACCCAGCCCCTGTCTCACCCCATGTTCATGGGTTATGAATATATTTTTTTTATGTTCTTTGGTTAATCTCTTCTCATCCCTCCCTCTGCCATCTACCAATCTGTAACATGTATCCATGCCTCTGGACCTATTTTCTTCATCAGTTTATTTTGTTCATTAGATTTCACATATGAGTGAGATCATGTGATATTTGTCTTTCTCTGACTGGTTTATTTTGCTTAGCATAATAATCTCCAGGTCCATCCATGGTGTCTTAAAGGGTAAGTGCTCCTTTTTTATAGCCAGATAGTATTCCATTGTGTAATTGTATCGCTTTTTAATCCACTCATCTACTGATGGGCACTTGGTCTGTTTCCAGATCTTAGCTATTGTAAATAATGCTGCTATGAATAAAGAAGTGCATATACGTATTCTTTCTAATCAGTTTCAGAATTCTTATGATATATTTCAGGATTCTTATGATATACTAGAGGCCCAGTGCACGAAATTCATGCACTCAGGGGGGATGTCCCTCAGCCCGATTGCAAGGAACCCCACTGATGCACGATCAGGGCCAGAGAGGGACATGGGAGGTTGGCCAGCTGGGGAGGGACAGTGGAAGGGTTCCAGGGTGTGTCTGGCCCATCTTGCTCAGTCTCGATCAGCTGGACCCCATCAGCAAGCTCACCTACCAGTTGGAGCATCTGCCCCCTGGTGGTCAGTGGACGTCATAGCAACTGGTCGACCAGTTGACTGTCTGCCCCCCCCCGGTGGTCAGTGCTCATCATAGCGAGCGGTTGAGTGGCCTTAGCTTATCATTAGCATATAACACTTTGATTGGTTGAACGACCGACCGGACAGCCAGACACTTAGCATATTAGGCTTTTATTATATAGGATTCCCAGAAGTGAGATCACTGGGTCAAACAGCAGTTCCATTTTTAAGAGGAAACTCCATACTGTTTTCCACAGTGGCTGTACCAGTCTGCATTCCCACCAGCAATGTATGAGGGTTCCCTTTTCTCTATATCCTTGTCAGCATTGTTTGTTGATTTATTGACGATAGCCATTCTGGCAGGTGTGAGGTGATACCTCATTGTAGATAGCCAATAGACATATGAAAAAATTTGCTTCTTTTCTTTATCCACTAAAAAGACTAGCCTATATTTTGATAGTCCTTTCTGATAAGAGCGATGTTTGCTAACTTGAGCTGTCTAGCAGAGGGACTGGCTACCTTGAATGTCAGTGGCTATCCCAGCACTGTAAGATTTCAAAAAGAAGCTAGGCCACTATTTCACAGGTGCTAGAGGAATTTCATTTACTCACTCAACAAACATTTATTCATTTATTGACCAGACACTTACTGACCTCTCTGTAAGGCATCTGCCTGCCCATCATATACAGTAATCTCATTATGTTTCTTAACCAGATAGACCTTGGTAGAAATCTGTGGGTTTAGGAGGCAAAGTTTTTAAACAACTGCTTTGGCTGTGCTTTGTTATTCTTGCCAGTGCACACTGCTAAAGCAAAATCCCTCTTTGCTCCACAAATAATTCAGTTGAATTAAAATAAAATCCAACATTGGTGACCTGATTAGCAATCATTTATTTTCCAGTGACTCTCTTAAGTAGAATACCCTTTGTGTTCCCACCTTGCTTCCTTACCATTAGAACTGCTCACCTAAAGGGCTTGTAGTTAATTGGAGTCCATTTGCAAACATGAGAGCCATGAATCCTAGGTTCAATTTTATAGTAGTCCTGCCAGATGCAATACTAGGAAAGGGTTTCATGGTCAAAAATACTGTAGAAACACTGCTTACTATATGTTAAAATTCTTCTTGGAGGTTTACAGGGCACGAGTAACTAAAGGCTCTGAGAAATACTGCAGAAAAAAAACCCACATTTAATATTGTTGAAGCCAGCATTTCCAAAACATAAGTACTATTCATTAACATCCCATGAAATGCACTTTGAAAATCTCACCTTATAAAAACTGTGGAGGAAAACTCTAGTAGATATAAGCAGATACAGCCAAAACTGTTTCAAAAAGGTCTGCCTAGGTACATTTATAAATATGTAAATAATACAAAATAATTTTTAAGCATACAGAATTCTGTATAGATGAGTTTATCAGTTTTCAAGGAATTGGAATCAATTGCCCAAGTATAAACTTTTACTGAAGGTAGCTATTTTCTTGATGATTGAGAGTGCTTTTCTACTTTATTGTGTCAGGCTCTTTAAGACTCAGTTTCTTCATCTGTTAAAAAAAATGGAGATGACATTCGCCTCATCGAGTTTTTGTGAGGTTCAAGACAAATTGAAAAATGTATGTAAAATACTTTGTTTAGTGCTTGTACCATTGTGGGTATTCAATAAAGACCTGTGTCCCATCTCACTATAATCATAGCGCTGAATTGAGACAGTGGGTATTCAAGAGAAATCTGATGTTTAGTGTCTATTTGGGTACTGAAGAAAACAGCATAGAATAAGTTGTTAGTGCTGCACTTCAATTTGTAGATGAGCACTTTAGGATAAAACTTGGGAAAGAGGAGCCCTAAAAAGAATGATTATTTTGTCTTTATGTTTAAGACCCATTACGTGGGATTTTCTTTTTTAAAATTTCAAAATTTGCCAAAATAAGAATAGTTTTAGGGAAAAAGGTAATAATGGAGTAATGTTTAATTGAAAACAAGTAAATGGTAGGTCTTTATATCGATTGTTCGGTTTTTATAAAAAAAAACTACAACATTTTCAAAACTATTTTTCAAGACAGGTTTCAATTTTTTGTTAATTTCTTGAATGGACTAGTGCTTCCCTAAAGCGATTTTCATATGATACTCCACCCCCTTTTCCTCAGGTATTAATTTATTGGTCTAGTGTTTTAGGTTTGGAGTCCTTGTATTATATGCTATACTTACTATTCTTGCACTTTCTCTCTCATACCTGTCTAACGTGAGTCTCTGACTCCCTTTGGTTAGGGATGCCTGTTAGTGCCTGGTTAATTCAGCATCCCTAAGCTCATGGCACACTCTTCCACAGCATCGCTGCCAAATCCATTTCAGTGACTCAGCAGGAGCTTGTCATTAACAGCATTCTCATAGGAAGAAAACATTAAGCAGTCTTGGAAAGCAAAGTGCTAGCACACCATGTATGGTAAATCTTTGGTGGCAATAAACAGAGTCTCCTGGTGGGTTGTGGTGGAGTTCCTTGCCCGACACCACCCTTCCTTTGAAGCACTAACAAGTTCATTTTTCAAAAGGAGTTTAAAATAATGACTGCAGTGAAAGGGCCTCCAGTGTTATTGAAAAGACAATCTGTTTCCAAATCTTGCATTTGTTTATATAATGTATAAACCATTTGGTAGATAAAGGAGAAAGCAGAAGGAATTCAAAATAGCAGCTTTATTATTGGTTAACCCTGGGTCAGAGAATATGGCTTTAAATATGTGGCTTGTCAACACTGCTCTCCAGTCTAAGCTCATCCCTCCACCCCTCCAGCTGCCCTAACTTCCCCCTCTCCTCCCACTAAACCACCAGCAGAGCCGAAATAGATATTAGGAAAGCAAGAACAAGAAATTTCCTCTACATAAAGTCTATGGTGCTATTTCTTAGTTTGCAGATAACATTGAGTTCTAGATCATGAAAATCAAATGACAGGAATAAAATCATCAGGAGGAAACAAAGTGATGAGCTTCTAAATGAGCAAGAAAAAGAAATGTACTCATTACAAAATAATCTAGATTATATTTATTTAAGATATTTAAGTATAAGAGATAAGATATGAGTCATCTTTAATTAAATAAATGGTTTACATTATGATACTGAGCATATGATACTAATTATCCAAACAAAATATAAATTATGATTTCACTTTTCCAGTCCAACCTATAGATACAAAAGTATAGGAATTTCTTTTTAATATATTTTTTATTGATTTTAGAGAGGAAGGGAGAGGGAGAAAGAGACAGAAACATCAGTGATGAGAGAGAATGATTGATCAGCTGCCTCCTGTGCCCCCCACGCTGGGGTTAGAGCCCACACCTGGGCATGTGTCCCGACCAGGAATCAAACCATGATCTCCTGGTTCTTAGGTTGCCACTCAACCACTGAGTCACACTGACTGCGCTGAAACTCTTTATTTATTTTTTGTAATTTATTTGTATTGCTGAAAGTATTATATATGTTCCCCTCTTCTCTCCCATTGACCCCCATTTCCCCCCAGGCCTTCCCACATTGTTGTCTGTGCCCATGGGTTATGCATATGTGCATATAAGTTCTTGATTACTGATTTTTGAGGAAGTTATAATAAAACCAAAGGAAGGCCTTAAAGGGCAATTAAGATAGCTGTAACTTTGTGTGAATTCCTAAAATAGTTTTATTGAGAAATCAGTTGATAAACTTCTTAATTCTGAAATGATAGGGCCTACAGGTTTGAAAAACAAATTTAAATTTACTTGTATAATTGGTAGCATAATTCTGAGAACACTATAAATGTGAATTTTCCATGAATTTTATGTTCTGAATAAAGGGTATAGTAGTATTCAGAACACAAATTCCAAAAAGAGATACAAAGATTTAACTAGTTTTAAATAGATTTTAGATAACAAATGGGTATATATACAATAATTATGTTTGTCATTTAAGTTATACATACCTATATTCATTTATGTATATTTGTATATAATATTAATAAATATTATACCAAATATAGTGAATATCACTTATGAGTAGAATTTTAGTTTCCTTAATAGGTTTTTTTATGATTTCTAGAATGAATGTGTATTACTTTTAAATGAAATAAAAGAATCAAAATGTTTTCTTAAAGAGAAAAAAACATTTTTGACATAAAAGGAAACTAGGGATGCTCATCAAAGGACTAGTGATGTCATTGTGGTCCTTCTCACAATTTTTCTTCCACATACACTCATGAGTATCTCAGAAACAATACTGAGTTAGATGAGCCATTGCTCTCAAAGAATGTGGCATTTCTCTTACTATTAATCAAATGCACTTTTACAGCATTATTCCAGGATAAGTTATAAAAAGGTAATCACATTCGCAGATACTTATCTTACTGTCATTTCTATTATTTCCAAGAACACACCTTTCAAGAACAAGGTCCTGATACAGAAAATACTATGAAGCAAGTATCCAGCTTGGTGGAAGCCATCTTTAAAATACTATACTATTGCAGTTTTTCTCCACAAATATTTGGGAATGTTTTTGTGAGCTACATGGAAGAAGAACAATTATGGGACTTTTTATATAACATTCCAGGTATGAGAAATCTATAATTTTAAAAGAAGCATTCTAATGATACCTAAATGTATATTTAAAGGTGTTTTAAAAGTTGTAATGATATCAGTTTTGCTGTATCTGTTATTTGTAAAATGTTATCATTGTTTTTGGTTTGTTTTCAGTATAAAGGCTTCTTTTGCAAGTCATTAGCTATTAGTTCCTATCAAAATTAAGTATTCTTGAGACAAGGTGAGGGGAGGGGAGAGGAAAAATTATGTGATGCAGATTATTAGGAAGTGTTCTCTCATAAAAATTTAATTTAATATCTGTCAGAGATTATGTTTTGCTATTTAACATATAAGACCCTAGTAAGATGTGAAAAAATATCTTGTGGCTTTAGGGTGCATTTATTCAATGAACCGATGGATAAAACTAATGGTCAATTTTCTTCAAATGTAAAAGGCACTTATTATGATGACAATGGTGCCTCTCTCTACAAGGCATCCTATCATTCTTTTGGGGACAATATATTTTCTCATTTGTAGTGTTATGCCTGTAGCTAGAGCAGATGGTAAAAACCAGTTTACATACCTGAAGAGGAAGTGCTCATGGATTGCCCCATGTTCAGGGCCAGGTATAAAGATTCTCACATTGTTTTCTTGACTTTAAATCTCCAAACTTAATATCTTGGTAAAACAAAGGATGATAACTTAGACAGTGGTTATCACGTTAGTCCATTAATCAATTACATCATTTACATTTCTCTTTTCTTAGCATATCAGTTATACTACTTTCTTTTTACTTTATAAAGTGGTTGCCCTAGAGTTTGCAACATATATAGAGAAAGTTTGAAACTAATCCAAGTCTACTTGCAAATAACACTATAACAATTATACCTTATAATAATAAAATAATTCTAATGTCTCCCTCCCATTTCTTGTATCATTGTTATTCATTTCACTTATATATAAACATACAGAAGTATAAACATATGCAAATATAATCAATGTATGAGTTAATACATTGTTGGTAATTATTATTTTGAACAAACTTGTCTGTTAGATCAATTATGAATAAGAAAAGTTTTAATTTTACCTTCACTTATTCCTTCTTCAGTGTTCTTTATGTAAAGTTGAGTTTCGACCTATATTATTTTCTTTCTCTCTAAAGAACTTCTTTTAACATTTCTTGCAAGGCTAGTCTACTGGCAACAAATCCCCTCAATTGTTGTTTGTCTCATTTACTTTCGAAGGATCATTTTGCAGGATATAGAATTCTAGATTGATTTTTTTTCTTTCAACACTTTAAATATTTCACTTCACTCTCTTCTTAGTTGCATGGTTTCTAAGAAGTCAAATGCAATTCTTATGTTTGTTCCTCTAAATGTAAGATATCTTTTTCCCTATGGTTTCTTTCAGGAGTTTTTATTTATCTTTGATTTTTCTATAGTTTGAAAATAATATGTCTAGACATAGTTTTTAAAGTATTTATCCTGCTTGGAGTTCTCTTAACTTCCTGTGATTTGTGTTTGACATTAATTTGGGAAAATTTTTGTTCATTATTGTTTTAAAAATTTATTCTGTGTGTTTTTTTTTTCTCTCTTTATTCTATTTCCATTATACATATGTTACAACTTTTGCAGTTTTCCCATAGTCCTTGGATATTCTGTTCTGGTTTCTTTTCTTTTCTTTTCTTTTTGTTCTCCTTGCTGTTCAGTTTTGGAGGTTTCTATTGACATATCCTTAAGCTCAGAGTTTCTTTCATCAGCTATGTTCAGATTACTAATAAGCCCATGAAAGGCTTTCTTCATTGTTGTTACAGTGTTTTTGATCTCTAGTATTATTTTGGGAGGAGAGGTAGTTCTTAAGACTTTCATCTCTCTATTTATATTGCCCCTTTGTTCTTTTATGCTGTCTATTTTATCCATTAGCACATTTAACGTATCAATCATAGGTGTTTAAGTTCCCTGTTCTGATCATTCTAACATCTTGTTATGTCTGTTTCTGATGCTTGCTTTTTCTTTTCAAATTGTGTGGGTGTTTTGTTTTGTTTTTTGTTTTGGGGAGATATTTTTTTGTTTGTATATCTTTTAATTTCTTTCTGGAAAGCTGGACTTAATATACTGGGTAAAAGGGACTACTCTAAATAGATCTTCAATAATGTGATGGAGATGTGAGGGGGGAGGGTAAGTTATCCATAGTCCGAAGATTAGGTATCAGTTTTTTAGTGAGTCTGTGCCTCTGGATGGTATACTTCATAAATGTTTCTCAATTTTTTTCTTCCCCCTTAGACAATAGAGTGTGGCTGGAGTGGGCTAGAGTTGGGCATTTTCTTCCATCCAGGTTAGGCTCTGATAATCCCATTGGGCTAGGCTCTGTTTTAGTAGTTTCTCCTGAGAGCATGCCTTAAGAAGAAGAGTGCTCTGGTCTATTTCAAAATGTTTCTTTCCCCATCCCCATGCTGGAAGCACTAGGGACATTTATTGTGGGAAACTAGTGGAGGTAAAACTCACAAAAGTGTGGCAGCTCCCCCTGCCCGACAGGGTCTTTCTGGAGTTTTAACTCTTAGATTTGTCTAACCGAACCTCCAGCAATTCATTACACTCCATATTTTCCTATCTTACCACTGCTTTTCATGATGGTTTCTGCTTCTGAGTCCTCAATCCAGTCAGACATGACTTCCTGTATTTGCCTGTCTCTCCAGTTTTCCTCGTGTCTTCACCTTTTACCAATTCAAGAAGAGTTGTTGATTTTTTTTATCTGTTCAGCTTTTTATTTGTTGTTAGGACATAATGGTGACTTTCAAGCTCTTTTTATGCAATCAGAAATGAGACCTTGCCACTTATTCTCTTTCCTCTATTCCCTCATCTCCCATTTCTCCTTTTTCTTTACCTGTATCTTATTTCTACCATAGGCATCTGTGGCTATTGTTTAATCCTCCCTATAGTATCTCATTATCAAGGTGTTGCAGAACCCTGAATCAAGAGAAAACTGGGCAGCCCCAACACTGTAACATTGTAAGAAAACTTTTATCTTAGGTAACAGTTTTTTTACTACCTACCAGTTATTTTACACAAATTAATTTCTATAAACTTTGAGATAGAGCTATTATTTTTCTCTATTATTTTAAATATTTTAATTTAACTTTAAAAGGAATAAACATACCCCTTTAACAATAAGAAATAGGGTAAGTTCTGACTTTCTAGAATTTTTAGATACCTGAGATTATTTTAATCCATGACTCCAAAGAGTTGAACCAAAATGAATATTAATTATTAATATAGAAAGAAGGCTTCTTTATGTCTTTCAATGAATTAAAGTCTCGAAACATCATTAAAAAGATAGACACTATATCTTCCACCATTCTCATAAAGAACGATAGCTTACCTAATGATGATTGTGCCATGTTAAAAAAATAAATTCTAAATATTTTATATTACCCAGATCTTCACCATAGTTGTTTTAACAATAGCTTGAGTCACTTGAGAAATATCACCTTGAAATTTGAGAGAGAAAAAAGATATAGGTGCTTTTCTATATTAATTCAAGTGATGGCCCCAGGATTTTGAAGTTATATTTTTAAAATATTTTATTGCATTTATCACACAATAATATATCATAGTGAATAATACAAATAATCTATATATATATAAAAAGGCTAATATGCAAAGTGTCCCCTCAGGAGTTCGACCGGGAGACCAGGAGTTCGATCTCTCACTATGACGTGTGCTGACCACCAGGGGACAGCACGGAATGAAGGAAGGCGCTGGCCAGCAGCTAGAAGGCCCCAATCGGCCCTGATCACCAGCCAGGCCTAGGGACCCTACCTGTGCACGAATTTCGTGCACCGGGCCTCTAGTAAGAAATAAGTCAGGGTAGCAGAAAGAAGGAAGAAAGAAAGGCAGAGGTAGAGGGAAAAAGAGAGGGAAGTAAGGCCAAAAATTTAAAAGAAGAAGTAATGGAAGAGGAAAATCATCATTAACATTGAAAAGTATATATTTTAATTTTTATGTGTGTATGTAGATATGTATTTTTAATAAAATTACATGTCATACTCTAATCTGCTTTTATTTTTATACTAAACAATACATGGCTTTATTGTGTAGATAGATTTACCTTGGCTAATTAAATAAATTACCAATTATTGGACATTTAGATTTTTTCCAATTTTTATATCCTTTCTATAACCATAATTAATTTCTGAGAATAAAGTTATAGAGAAGGAGTAAATGAATTAACAGGTAAGTGAAGGTTAGAGCTTTTGATATTATTGCCAAATTGTCATCTAAGAAGGTCATTTATATTTGCAACAGTCGAGTTCCAAACTACAAGTAAATATAGTTTTTCAGTTATTTTAATTTCTATTCGCTTTATTATCAAGAAACTTTTTTATGATTTCTAGATTAAAAGATGCTCTCCTTTCCTATATTTATATTAGATCATTGAGAAACTGAATTCCCAATTGAATAAGGCACAAAATATTGCCATATTCTGCTAACTATAATATGCTATCTGGTTTTAAAGTCTCAACATGCATGGAGTCCGAGCAAGAGGTCATCCGATGCTTGAGACTGGCACTGACTGACGCTGTCAAGGACATTGTACAGCAGATCATATCTGTGATGAGCTCTGGGAGAAACTGCGAGACAAACTTAAACAAGCATGGTGTTCCTGAACGTCTGCGTGAGAGCATTCCAAAAGAATGGAACTATATTCCAAAAGAAACAAAAAGGAGAGAATCAAGTAAAGGTATATTTGTTTATCTGTAAGAACACATCCCTAGAGAATCAATTTTCTAGGATATGAGGTCAAGTAAAATGCTAAAAATAATGAGATTTGTAAATGATATTAGTCTTATTTTTACCATGTATATTTGGGACCTGTTATTTTCTTTTCTCTGAATCATATGATCAAGGAAACTAGAAATGAAAATGACTCAAATGATCATTTTCTTTATTTAACTACCAATTCTGAAATTTCTGTAACATTTTGTATCCATGCAGTATTCACAGACTAGTCACATGATTTTGACTAATTTCCTTTAAATCGACCGAATATTCCAAAATTCATACTCTCAAGAGGATTGCTATGATATTTAGCTTAGTTATTCTTTCCTTGAAGTTTTTCCCCTCAACCACCAATTATAACTATCTTTCCTCTTGTCAATACACTTATATATGTGGCTTTTAAGTAAAAGATAGCACCCCATTTAGTAACCACATATTTTTCTGACAGGGTATTTTTTCTCTAATACCAAAGGTTCTGAATTTAGTGCATTGTTCCTATTCAAGGCAGTGCATCTACCAAGTGTACTTAAGAACCATCAGTTACTTACATTATTAATTGACTTTATTAATCAAGTCCTCTCTTTTTTAAATGGTGTATTCCTACCTAGATGTTTCTACTTTATAAGAAATTCTCAAGATTCCTTTGAATATATATTATGTATCTATCTGTATTCATGAATCTTCTTTAGGATTTTTAAAAATATAACTTTCCTTTTTATATTCATTTCTTGACAATTATTTAAGACCTTTATTACAGGTGCTTGCAGTTTGTTGACGTTTTTGAAAAAAAATCAAGTTGTAAACTTTTATTATAAATTAAAAATAAGGTCCTTAAAATTTTCAACTTCATTAGACAAGAAACAATTTTAAAACCTTTAAAGGTGTATTGAGAAAAAGCAGGCTTTAAAAAACACACGTTTGTCATTACCAAAAAAAGACAGCTTTAGGTAAAAATAAAAACCTCATGCTACAATAAATAATGCTGATAGTTCTAATTATCTGGTCAATGGGCAAAAAGCAAGCACTTATGGTCTTCAGCTCCAGTCTTTTGTTCATTTCTTGAACAAATGAAAAGCAATATATTCATCTTTTAAAAAGAATATTTTTTCACTAGCTCTAAAGTAACTGTCAACAGTAAAATATTCCAGCTGAACCCACTCAAGTCAATTGAAGAGGCTAGCCTTTCATTCTTCTTCATGAAGATCCTAAATAATGTGGCTCTTATCCAACAACCTTGCATTAGAAACAAATCAATTATCTATCTGTGACCTTTCATAGTAATGTTTTAATTCTGTCTAAGCCCTATTAAACTGCCTTTGAATCTAGTAAAGCCATTTAATTGAAAATGGAAAATGTCACCTTTTCATTACTTAAGTTCTGCCTTGTCTGAGTTCTTGCCATCACTCTTCATTCTAGCTTTTGGGTATTTCATAGATTTTGAACAATTCAGGAGACATGACCTATCACTAACATAGCACATCATAGGAGTGCCACCATTTTGCTTGTGGCTTTCTAGTCATTCTATTCATGAACTATTTTGCTTTCTAAAAGCATTTTGAAATTCTTCCATAACAAATTAACAACCTCTGGTTCCAAAAAATACTTACATTGTAGATCCTAGTAAGTGTGGTTTTCCTTACTAAATGATCTTTGTAAAATGATCACTAAGAGTAAAAGTACAGCACTTCTCCAATAGATAGCCATGAAGGGGTGCCAAGTCACATAATTATATAAAAGACTTTATGCAGCATTTTGTGTGTTCCTGGTGGATATGACAATAGGAGAACACCACTGTTCTTCTTTTCTGCCCTCTTTTAGACTGAGAGTGCTCAACCTCTCTTTTCATTATCATATACAAGAAGGATAGTATTTTACATGCCAGACATTGTCACTTATTCTTTCAGTAGATATTTACTAGGTGAATTACTACTACTACTACTAGGCACTGGGGTGGAGGCCAGAGATAAAGTTTAAATAAGATATCTCCTCTTGGTGCTTGAAAACTTGTACTACTATTTTCAAATAGGTACAAACATCTTGGGGGATGTACAAGACAATTCCTTGTTGTGTGAGCCAGTCATGTGTTGGGGACAATATTGTTGGATAGTGGTAGACAGGGTAACTCACTCTTTCATTAGCTTTTAGCATACAGTAATGAATTAAGAATGTCCTTTGCATTTCAGAATCTAGTTTTAACAAAATGAGTCATCACAAAACAAACCAGTGGCTTTAACATATTCCTGTAAACCAACAAATCAAATGCAGTTTAAAATTAATGCTGAGAAAGCAAGGAAGAGCAAACAAGGCCAAAGTGAAAAAGCTCACACATTTCTATTGTTCACTTGATCTTAGCCAAAAGGCCGAGAAGCGATCATTTCTATTCTTAACATGAGCTCTTTCTCAGCCATAGTATAAGGAAAAACAATAATTATCAGATCAGATTTAGGGGGGAAAAAAACAATAAAAAAGGAAATGTGTGGAAAAACCATTTGAAATATTACATTGATGTTAAATATGAGACCTTCCTGAGTGAATATTGTGCCTTGAGATGTTAACTAGTAATAGTTTGAAGTTGTCTTGATTAGCAAAAGATTTCAAAACCAAGCATTCAAAACATGAAGACAAACCTCTAATAGTTTCCAGCAATGTTTTAAGTCAAATGTATTTAATCCAATACTTTGCATATTTTGTTGAAGTAAAGATAAATGTTTAGAGAGCTTTTTTGAAGATTGTGACTTATTAAAAGACAAATACTCACTAGCATAAGGGAACATTTGCTTGTCCTAACACAATGGAAACGACTGAACATGGAAAACACTCTGGTGACAAACTAAAATGCACATCTTTATTTCTTTGTCAGCAAATACCACTGCCTAGAAAACACCGAAGCTATAAAGAAATAAATATTACAATAAATTATACAAAGTAGGAGATTTATGGAAGAGTTGAATGAAAGTTCAGCTGTTTCTTATATAGATCAGCTTAGGTACTTGCTCCCTTATTTCAAGAGGCAAATCCACAAAGAACTAGTTTTATTTCTTTGTCAACAATTAAATGAAAAATATACTGAAGAACATATTTCCTTAGCAGTAAATTACTTTTTAAGTAAAAAGAATGCTTTATGGGAACTGTTGGAGTAACTGCTTTAACTGAAACTGGATTCTGGAGAGAATACAGGTAGCACCGCAAGAAGAGTGTATGCATTGTTCACATGCAGATAGTCGAGAAAGAAATCGATGGCAAAAATATACAACATACTCTCTGAAGTCATTAAGTGAGTTTATTTTATTAAAAAATGGAAATATTCGTTTTATAAAAACCACCATCACTTATACAAATTTTATACTGCACACTTAAGAACTTAGAAATAGAATTTTCTAACACAATTAAAACATCCTAATAAAGAGGGAATATGCTAATTGACCTTCATGCTCTCACAAAGATGGTGGTGCCCACAGCCAATAAGGCGGGAATATGCTAATTGACTGCCACGCCCTCAAAGATGGCAGCGCCCACAGCCACAAGATGGCGGCACCCAGTCCCCTCAGCTCTGCGTGCCTGCCTTCAGTGTCCCCCAGCCTCCCAGCCGCCCAGGGCCGGCCCGAGGCACAGGCAAGCCTCAGATGGCAGCTGACCAGCCACCCAGGGCTGCCTGAGGCTCAGGTAACTAGGGCCGGCCAAGGCTTGAGCTGTCGGCAGTGGCAGCAGCAGAGGTGTGATGGGGGCATCGCCTTCCCCTGATTGCCAGGTTGCCTCCCGCCCCTGAGGGCTCCCGGACTATGAGAGGGGGCAGGCCTGGCTGAGGGACCCCCCCCCCTCCAGTGCATTAATTTTCATGCACCAGGCCTCTAGTTTCACATAAGAGTTTAAGTGATTTTTGAGCATTTTGCTTAAAAATACAAAACCAAAATATTTTTCAATTTGTTTGCAAGAACTAATTGACATCCTGAATGATGAATAATTATGAGTCACATTTCAACAACAGCCTACGCCTATTTGGTGGCTGTGATTGAAAAGCAAGTGCCAGGTGGCTCTATGTATATTCAGGTAGTGGTTTTCCCCCTGTGACAGCCATTGAAACCAAGTATGGAAGCAAACCAAACTTTGAATCACTTTTCATAGAGTGTTAAGCCTAGATTTAAAAAATAAGAAAGCATATTAAATCATATTATCCTTACTCAATAAATTATTGTTGACATTTTATACTATTAGTAAAATTTTTTAATTAATTTTAAGACATTATTTTGTCTTTATCTCATTCATTGCAAATTTTCCCTTTGCATATTTTACAATACACAAAATATATTATTGTCAGGAATATATGCATTGGAAAAAAGAAATGACAAATACATAACTATAGATGTTACATTGCATTTATTCTAAGACAATTTTTTTTCGCACTTTATCAGCTTCAAAATCAGGATGGCTCTTACAATATGTTACATATATGTGGCTAAGATAGAAGTCAGGTTATTTAAATAAAGACAGAAAAATAAGTGTGTGGCATTCTTAAAAGATCCCTCCTTGGTGTGTTGTTAACATCATCATAGACTAAGAGCTCCTGTGACTTGTAGAATGGATTTATTAATTTGTTATCAGCCTAAAGGTTCTGGTACTGGAATTTACCTTAAGCTTTAATGAAGTAGTTGGGGATTTGAGTACCTGGAGTGCTCAGATTTTATAAAATATAAGAAGTGCAGGTGTGAAGAGGACTGTAATCTTTACCTGAAATCTACTTAGATGGTCAAATGTTTACTTGGTGTCTGTAGTTAAACCCTCTCTAGGATAAGCAGAATGTAAGATACTAGAGGCTCAAAGCACGAAATTTGTGCAAGGGCCTTGGCCCCGGCTCCCACCCACTACACAGCTGCCAGGGGGGCCTCTGCTGCCTCTTCCACGGCCCCGCCCACTGTGGCTTTGTCTGGAAAGAAGGACATCCAGAAGGATGTTCAGTCTAATTAGCATATTACGCTTTCATTATATAGATAATCTTTTAACTAAAATAAATGACAGTAGAATGGGGAATATGAGACACAGACAGGTAAAGAAGCATAAAATTTAAAATAATTTAAGAACACAGAGAAGAGGGGTCACAAAGGAGTCTCTTAATTTGTTTTATGTTTTAACCCTCATATAAGCATATACGTATATTTGAATGAAAAGAAAATATTTATTGAGAAACTATTTTTTACCAAGTATCTAAGTAGGTACTTTCACATTTATTAATTTACTTAAAACAGCAGTTTTATGAGATCATTCAAATATATGTTGGACCTAGTTTACAAAGTTAAAGAAAAACATGCTCTAGTTAATTTTTTAAATGATTCTGAATTTTTGAGACTAGACATATGTTTTCCAAGAGCTTACACTTTATAGAGCAGATTGACTTCTTTAAATCAAAGTAGAAAATATCTTGAAAATTTTATTATTTTTGTTAAGTAAAAACAATAAATGTTTTACTGAAAGACTCAAAGCTATGTTCTTTTGACTTCTCACTTAGTACCAAGGTTCAAATTAATTTATGTAGATAGTGGATTAAAACACTGTGCCCAGCTTTGTGGGATACTCAGGAAGCAATGAATTTTCCCCATGCTCTTGAGGAACTTTTAGTCTAACTCATGATAACATAAGTAACAATGTAATGTAAATAATAATAGATGATAATAAAAAATATGGTACACCATGGCACATTATGGATCTAATTCCCATTATAATCATATGAGTAATAAATATGTTCAAATAAATTCATAGGAGGAGAGGACTTTGAAACAAGAGTTGAAGAATGTGGGTGACTTATGAAAAGAAAGGGCATTCCATGTGAGATTGATGAGATATTCAGAAGCCTAAAGAGGGCCAAGACAGTTTGTGAGGAAAACAATGAATTTGGTTTTAGTTACACTGAGTTAATGATGACTAGGGCAGAGAAATTGGATACCCAACAGGGAACTAAAGTTTTAGGATTGCTACCCTGGAGAAAGGCCAAGATTGAAGATTCTGGAGTCATCTAGAAAATGATTCTCAGCCAGGGAAGCTTTTGCCCCCAGGAGACATTTGGCAATGCTTGGTCATCACAACTGAGGTAGGTGCTACTGGCATCTAGTGGATAGAGGCCAGAGATCCTGTTAAAACATCCAACAGTGTCAGGACAGCTCCTCCTTATCCAGCCCAAAATGTCAATAGTGCCCAAGTGGAGAAGCTCTGATATAAAGAGGGAGCATCAGTTAAGTCCTTCAGAGAAATAACACTAAGCAAAGGAGAGTGTGCAGAATCATCGGTTAATGAGCCACGGACTTCTTAGCAAATACCCACCTTTAAGAGGTGTTAGTAGAACGAGTAACTAGCATGAGTCTCAAAGAAGCAGAGTAATAGAGGTAACCATGAAAGTTTGTTGACTCATTTACTCAACAAATATTTATTGAACAACTGGTATAAATGAGGTACTACTAGTAAGTGATGGGGATACAGCAGTGGCTTCATGGAGCTTAAATTCTAGTGGAGGGTGACAGATAATGAACAAATAAAGGAAATAATAATTAGGTGATACTAAGTGCTATAATAAAAACAACAAATTGGTGTCTAATGAGAAGGAGGGACTTGGGCTGGGATAGGAAGGGCATGAAGGGTCTGCTTTAGATGGGATGGTGAGGTGGTAACATTTAGGCGATGAACTAAAGGAAGTGGAGCCAATCTTGACAAGAGATTAAATGATTCTGACATGGAGGCCAAGGGAGCAGGAGAAAGGCTTGTGGGCATGAAGAGCACAGAGTCCAGCAGCAGTGCTCTGCATTGGCTACATTTGTTAGTTGAGGACATCTGGGCCCTTTAAGCCCACAGTCTTAATAGATAAAAATAAAACTAATAATTCTGAATTTTCTAATCTTCATTTATAGGAGAGAAAACTAAGTTTGACATTTGGGTAATTTCAGGCAGTACTGCAGGGGACCCCAGTAGAGTTCTGTCGGAATATGTCAAGCACTTGTTCTTCTCAACAATTTTCTCCACAAAGATTAGACATCCCCACACAACACTCAAAACAGCTCAGTGATGGAACGCAAATGCTAATATTAATCACACCTTTTCTTTCTTTTCTTCCCCAGGCTTCACAAGGCTTGCTGCTCAGGCAGTATCTATTGTAATCAGCAAGTTACCTACGGTGATTGCATGTTTGCCTCCCCCAATTAAATACTTCTTTTTTCTGTCTGAGAGAAAAATGTCAGAAAACTTTGTTGACTTGAAGAAAGCTAGCCTGCTTGTCTGGAACTTGATTGTAATTATATGTCGGATATTTGAGGATGGAAACACTGTGGAACTTTTAACAGGTGCTTCCCTTGACAGATGGAGTAAAGAGAAACTCAGTTTAATCTGTATGTGTTTGAAAGGCATCATGGGAGAGCAGACAAGTAGCCCTAATCAAATGACCCAAAAGGTCATACAGAGCATTGAGCAACAAAAACCCAACTGGATTAAAGGCCAATTGCTGAAAGCCAGGAAATTGAGCACCAAATGGTAAAGCAATGTTTTTGTTGTTTGTTTTTTTCACTAAATTTTCATCAAATACATTCACAATAACAAATTATCAATAAACAGCAACAACAAAATTGTCAGACAGGCAGCAATGGTAACTTCATGGGAATTTGATGAATATAAAAAAAAAGATAAATATTCCATTGAAAACTGGATTGTAAGACATTCCTTGTCTTATTAAAATTTGAGACCCATTGATACACTGGAACATTATACCTGTTCAGTCACCATCTTAAGGTTTCTGATTAAAAGGGTGGTAGTTAAACCAGGAGAATTTGGTTTCACTCCTTTTCAGTGTGCAAACAGGTATCTAGTGGATGGCTTGGAGCATTTTGCAAATGGATTGGGCATGGAGATTAAATTAAGAAGGAATTAATGGATATAAAAGGCTTTTTATTGCTTTCTGTGTACCTGATTGTCAAAAAGGTACACATTTTTCATCTGGTAATGTAAGAATCCCAGAGGGCAACTGGGGCATATCACACTGGAGCTATAAACACACCCAGCTGTTTCTGTATGAAAATGTCAGCCTTCTCATAGGTTTGTCACCAAGAGCTAAATGATTTGTGGTATTGCTGACATTTTTAAGGGTCCCTGCTGAATTTAAATATGTACATAGAGTCCTCCCTTCTTCAGTATAGAATTGCATGATATGGATAAAGGAATCACGGCTCATATGGCCTGCAGATCACTAAGTCAGCCCCACCTTTTTTTTTTTTTTTTTTACAGCACTCACACACACACTGTCCCCCATTCTTTTAAAATATACTCATGTTGCCAGCAGATACAATTATAACTTTCTTCCTGAAACGACTACAAGTTGCTAATTTTCCTAGTACATGGTAGTGATAAAGAGCTCAGGCTTTGGAATCTGATGGACAAATACAAATCCCTTGTACTAGTAAGTGGGCCGTCTTGTGCAAATTATGGAATCTTTCTCAAAGCCTGATTTTAAGGGATGATACCAACCTGACAGAGTTGTTTTGAGAAGTTCAATAACATCCATAAAGTTCTTAGCATCAAACTTAAAACTTGGCCCTGGCTGGATGGCTCGGTTGGTTGGAGCATTGTCCTGTACACCAAAAGGTTCAGGTTCAATTCCTGGTCCAGGGTGTGTGGGAGGCAACCTATTGATGTTTCTCTCTCTTCCTCTCCCTCTAAGAAAAAAAAAAAAAAAAAGTGAAACAAAACTAGTAAGCATTTGTTATTTATAAACTACTAAAATACATTGACCTCACTGGTTACTTTTATAACAAATTACTCTTTACTGGTTTATATTAATCTGTAAAACATTATACTAGTATTAATCCAAATAGGGAAATGTCAATAATCATGATTTTTCCTGGCTTTGTCATACTGATTTCTAGAAATTTAGTTCTAGGATGTTCTGTGGGTAAAAATAACAATAGCAGTCAGGCAAAAGCTTAGTAACATTGACAATGACCTTCTGAATCTTTACATTTGCATTTGATACCGGTTTACAGGCTTTTATCCAATGATTTAAAGATTAAGGCCAGATGCCATTCTCCATTGCAGTGGTTATGAAAGGAAGAGACTAAGAAGAGTAAAAATAGTGGATCTGATTATAGTTCCGAAGTTAAATTGATGGTACTGCTGATTTAGGAGGCCCTATAGCAATAAGATCAGTTTAAAGTGTGTCTCAGTCATATACAAGGGGGCCACATACAGGAATCCATAAGTAAAATTGTTTCTTTAAAAGTCTATTTTAGTTTAAGCATTTTACAAACAACACCAACACATGTGGTATCTCCTTTGTAGGGAGTTGTCTAGCTAATATTTGGCTGTTTAGCTATCTGTTGCAACATACAACCAAAATGACTAGTGGCTGACTTTTAAAAATGTTTGACAGCCCTCAAAGATTCTGCATATATATATATTACATAATCATGTAATTAGCACAATGTTGTGTCTTTCTCAATTTCTCCAGTAACATCAATATTTTGAAAAAACAAATTTTAAAGTTCTTTATTATTATTACTTTAAAGTTATTTAAAGTTACATTTATTTTAAAAAGGGTTCAATCTGGCTTATTCATTGACTTTAGGTAATTTCTTACAGGATTTGAGAGCTATAGAAATGTTTCTTCTTTGATTTGAAGTTGAGTATCTGGTATACAAGTAAACTTTCAGAGCTACATAGTTCTCATAAATCAATGATCATTTGTGTCATAGATCTATACCAGGAGGAAAATGTATTTTAAACAATGATGTCTGTGTATAGGTGGAAAGTTGCCTTGGCTTTACCATAATTTTTTTTTTTAAGTATGAGAATGGAAGCATTTAAACTAAATAGTTCTTCTGTTAAGATCAATGAAATCTTAATTTTCCATGAAGCTTTTCTTGGAACTACACAATATCGTTTAGCTCGATTTCTTTCACTTGCATCCAGATTTAACTTTGATTTTATGGAAATTGTGCAAATAACCACAGTGGAAAGGCGGCAGCTGTAAGCGTTGCTTGTCTTGCATCCTGCCTGAAAGCATTACTATTCATTAAAATAACCTTCACTTTGTAGTAACACGCAAGCTGTAAACAGTCAACTTAGATTCTGGAGAACACACAGCTCCAAAAGTAAAGAAATGTCTGTCTTTGCAAAGTAATTTGTCGAGTTGAAGATTATTGTTTTTCATCATGGTGACCCTGACTTGGCTGGCTGGGTGCATATACAGATTAAGATTAATGCAGTTATTCCTTGGCTAAGGTCTGCCTCTTTCAGGGCACATTCTCCCTAATGACATGATTGATATGCAGTCCCAAATCCAGAGAGGAACTCATTAATCACAGCATTGACTGAATCCAATCATGTGCTTCACCTGCACAGTGATGGACAGGAAAGGATACAATTCCGGGGCTGACACCGAGGCACTCTTTTGTCAGAGGACCTCAACTTTTTCAATGTCAGCCTGTGCAAAACCTGATGAGGAATTTTGCTCGCATCCTATAGGCAGCTTCAGAACATTGACAAACTTCTTTTACTGAAACAAGGTCTTTTTGTTTGTTTAAAGACTTACTCTAGCTAATGAAAATCTCTAAGAGTAGGGTTTGCAAGGCTGATATGAACATCAAGTTTTTGGTGTGTGTTTTTTTTAAGAAGGATGTTTTGCAGCTACATGTGGAAGCAATATAAAAGTTAATGTCCAGCAGCTGGGTATCATTTGGTTCAGTCTTCAGGTCAGCGGCACTGACTCTTAGCAGAACTAATTTTATAATCATGGCAAAATCTCAGTAATGAACTGCAGTATATAGCTGATTACACCACATTA
Organism: Eptesicus fuscus; assembly: GCF_027574615.1. NCBI lineage: Eukaryota > Metazoa > Chordata > Mammalia > Chiroptera > Vespertilionidae > Eptesicus > Eptesicus fuscus. The sequence continues at coordinate 59,914,777 of NC_072476.1, forward strand.
AATTTCGTTTAGTCTGGGAAACAGAGGAAAACTATGCGTTTTCTTTAGAATATTTAGATTGCAAAGCCTAACATGATCCAAATAGAAACTGCAATAAGAAAATTAGTGTGGAATATATATGATGTAAGTTGAATATCATGATTTATTTTGCACTTTTTGTTTGGGAACTTTTAAAAGAATTATGCCATCCATTATTACTATGTAAATAATGATTGAAATCAATAATAAGTATATGAGTTCTGATAATAGATCCTTTTTCCTAGAAGAATAATCAGGGTAGTGACTTTTACTAAATATCTGTTACCAAGAAGAAACAGGAGAGGGAGGCATATATTTTAAAAAGGCAACAAGTGTCCAAAGGCCAATTTAAAACACCCAGTGGTAAGCACAGGGCCAGGAAGCACCCAACCTATATTTAGCATAATAGACTCTCCCTTTGACACTTTAATTAGTCTCTAATGTGTTCTAAGACAGGTGTAAAGAGGAATGGACCAAAGACAGAATACCAAAGCTATTTCCAGCATCAAAGATACTTTTTTATCCTCAAAGAGAAAATACAAATTATTTCATACATGTTCTTAAAAAGAAATGTTTTGTTTTCATCCCATGATTATGGCAATTTCAACAATTGCAGTAATGGGAAAATGTTTTATAGGTAGGAGTGTAAATGCAATAAAGGAATGTTTTAAAAAGAAATGATTCCATTTTTTAAAAATGCTTTCAGGTGCTTAGTTCCAAGGCACTGTTTACAGGAGCAGCAGCGGTATGGGAAGGCTTACCTACTTGAGCAAAGTCTTTATGGGTGCTTTGATATGAGACTTGCATTGACTCTCCACACTCAACCTCTCTGATTATTTTCCATCTTTACAACTCTTCACCACTGATATGTCTATGCATTCTTTGTATTTAGTGCACTTATGACAATAGAGAAAAGCACAGCCTTAGAAGAAGGAGATATTGCTCTTGAACTGACTGAGCAGAAAATAAACATGATGGTCCTGGATATCTGCCACAAACCAGGTGGCAGCGAGTACCTGAGGCAAATTTATCACATCATGCGGCTCAATGAGGTAGGGAAACGGCCTTTTTACCGAGCAATTAGGTGTGTACTGGCCTGAGGCAGCGTCTGCTGGCAGCTAAGGGTTAGTCAAGGAGGCGATAATACTTCTTAAAGTCAATACCAAACTCAATATTGCATTATTAATAGAATATATTCAGCCCCGGCTGTTCTGCATTTGTACAGAAGCTTTACCGAAACAATGTAGGTTTTATTTATACGGTTTAAACAATAACACGGCTCATAAACTCAGTTCAGTTCTGAATCCTATAGACTAGAGGTGTAGTTTGGGAATTGTGTGTTTGTGACTGTTAAGCCGATGTTAAACTCTGGTATTTGTGAGGAATTTTCTGCAGAGAATTTTCTCTAGCTCTTCTCCTGTAGGCGTCATACTTGTGTCGGTGAAGTTGGAGACCTCTTACATAAAGAGAAAACTTTGGAAGAATATTGAGCCATCTTCAGGAGCAACTACTTAACCCAGGAAAATGCATTAATGCACAGACACTGGTTAGAACCAATGTCATGCTTGTCCACCTCTCAGCGGGGTTAAGCCTCTGACCTTGCATGCTTCAGGCTGTTTTAGTAAAAATGTGAAGAGCAGCATCTCAGTTACTTACTTAAATAATATACGTGTGCCCATCTAATCAGGTTTTTTATTTGATCATATATATATATATATATATATACACACACATACACATATATATACACATATATACATATATATGTGTATATATATATATGAATTAGAATATGACATCTAATGTGAATAGAATTATGTTTTTATCTGTAAACAGATGAATGTATTTTTTGGAATAGTAAAAATTGTATAATATGAATTATGTGAAGATACACTGTTTATCTCAATGAGATAAGCCTTCAAGACCCTACGTTTCTAAGGAACTGAAACAAAAATGTGGGGTGTTTGAGTCCGAGTTCATTGTCTGATGAAATCGAAGAATGAAGTCAGAGGACCAAAACGGTTAGCGGAGCTGAAGTATATTGAAAGAAGCCAGTCCTGGGAAAGGTGCAGCTGGGGTCCCAGGAACAGCCCAGTGTCCAGAGCTTCTTTCCACGTTACAGGCGTGTGTTAAAGTCTATTAGTCCATGTGTAGAGTCCCACATGGCCTTAAGCCACGTGGGCACAGGGGAGCGTGTCTCCTGAGGGGGGGGGGGGGGGGGGGAGGGAGGAGGGGGCGGAATCAAGTGCTTTTTAACCTAGGGGGTGGGTACAACCTTGCTAACTCCTGATTGGTCTTTTCAAAGAATTCTGCCATAGCAACATCTTTGGGATTGGTTTATATCCCTCACTGTCTTATGATTGGTTATCTGCAAGCTGCCTGTCTTAGCAACATCCATACATTTTAAAGTTTGTCTCCTCTATGCTTCTTTCCTCCCCGGCCCAGCTGGGTCGCCTTAGTAACCACGCCTAGTTGGATTCCCCTTCTACTTCCCTCCTCTCCCCCTCCCCCACCTCAGGGTCCTGTTCCTGTCCACATAGCTTCCCTCTGTCTCCTATGAATGAATTACATTCTATCGCAGCATTTTATAACTGAGTCATTTAAATATTCTTCCCATTATTATCTATCTGAAAGTTACTTCAAGCAAATCTTGTTTCCTGGCTTTTCAACAGCTTATCAACCAGTTAATAAACAGGTGATGTAATCCTGTATTCAAGGGTCACCTGAGAAGGAACTGCGGAATTTGTAGCTGTGCAAACATGGTCCTGTCCCCAACGGACTTAAAGCTCAGTATGAAATTGTTACAAAGAAGTGTAACCTATTCACTCTTGCTAATAATCGTTCACAGCTAGTTGTGGGTTCCTACCGGGGGAACTTGGGGGCTCTGTAACTCCGGACCGTGGCTAACCGAAAGACCTCCATTTATTGGCATGCCCACCTGGCCACCCAAACTGCTGACTGACTGAGGAACAGGTGTTGCTGTAGGATTCGCTCAGATCCCTGGTAAAATGGCGCTACAGTAACTCTGAGGTCAGCAGTGGCTGGTATGGATGGCCAAACTGAGAGGCTCGTCCTCTTTTTTAAAAGGTCTGTAACTCAAGAAAGATTAGTAATCACCAGTAAGTAAAATCTGCAAAAATTGAGTTGGATATTCAGGAAATTCAAAGGCTGTTTCCCTGCGACACCCATGGAACTCTGAGGCAGTTGTTCCGAACAGGTAAGCCTTGAGGTCTAATGTATTAAGACCCTTTCCTGAGGCACCAACACATTTTGATTAAGTTCAAAGTTGTGATGTTTCTTTCATTACAACCGAATATACTTACTGTTATGGCAAGGTCTATCAGATGGAGTAGGGGGCGGGGCGGGTCGAGCTAAGTACTTGGTGGTTTACAGCGCTCAGTGAGACTTGGTGCTGCTGGAAGGTAAGATGACTATGTAAGGTGAGGCTAGAATCAAAAAGTAGTGAGAATGTTTCCTTGTTACTACTAAAACAATGCAGGCATTAAACCCAAATAACAACACAAGCATGATTAAGTGACTAGTATAATACCTATGGGCTGCTTTTATACTGTGAGGTATCCTTATGTTGTAGATGAATTTGCATTGTGATGTTTGTTGATTTGACGAGTAGCACTGTGAATACAGCGTTTCACAATGAACACGATGGGTGTTCTCTATCCATGAAGTCATAGAGCAACAGGAAAAAAGCACAGTGGACTGAGACCAGAGATGTGGCTTCTACCACTCATCCCTGAGTGACCTTGGGCTTGTCCATGACCTTTCAGAGCTAACCACTGAATGTGTCGTGAGCTAGAGTTTCTCTAACTTTCCTGTGCCTGCCAGTCTCCCGGGAAATCGCAACAGTCAGATTCTGATTTGGTGGGATCTGAGGTTCTGTTCTAACCAGCTCCCGGATGAGGCTCATTAGGCTCACCTGTGCATCTGACTTAGCATAACAAGGGTTTTCTAGGTAACTTCTGAAGTCCTTTCCAACTCTGAAATTCTGAACCTACGGTAGTCTTAATCCTAATCTTGGAGAAAAAATTATATTGTGACATCCTAAAAATTAGGACAACGATTATTTATTGCATGACTTGCTTATTAATAGTAAACATTTGATAGTTTATCAGAAACTTTCATTTTTATTTGTTGTTTTCCAAAGAGTCCTATAAAATAGGATTGCTTATTTATTTAAGGATGGAAAATGTGGAATAATGCTTTAGATTGACTTTTTTTATTGTTGACCCTATTATAGATGTCTCCCATCTCCCCTCTTTGCCCACCTTCACCAGACCCCGCCCTCCCCTCCCTTTAGCCCTCGCCCATACTGTTGTCTGTGTCCATGGGCTTGAGTATATGTTCTTTGGCTAGTCTCTTCACCTTTTTGCATCCAGTCTGGCTCACCTCCCCCCCCTGAGACTGTCAGTCTGTACCATGTATCCATGCCTTTGGTAAATTGACTATTTTTGCTCAGGCTAATACTGGCAGTTAGGGGATTAGAATTACATATTTTGATTTTCTTTTGAATCTTGATATTTTTCAGGCCACAGCATGGAAATTGAGTTTAGGTGCATGCATTATAATCAATTCTACATAGAATGAGGCTGCTTGTCATGAAATATCAGAGTACTTAGCACTTCGCTGAGCATAGAGTAGATAGCAACGACACTTAATAAATAAATAAGCAATCTTGTCCTGTGAGTAATCATGCACCTGAGTTAAGTTTTGGTAACCAGGGATGTTAACACATGAACCAATGACAAGACAATGCCTATTAAAAAGCCTCTGATTTATCAAGCATACATTCCTTATGTGAGAATTTGCTAAAGGGTTTTCTAATCTATTCTATATATCAGGTGAACCTGTTTTTGATGGGTTTATTGCAAAACTGATTAGTACTCTGCTGTGTTTCTTCTGAAAATGTATTCTGTCCTGAGGCCAGTAATACACTGTAATCTGGCAAATGTGCTGAAGGAGTAGATTTGGATATTGATCGGTTTATTTTGAAAGAGAATATATGCTTCCCACCACAACGACTTGTAATTTTTTTTCCCTTGAAGGAGTATTTAAAAGAACAGCTGTTTTCTATGAATGGTTCAGAGGAAAAGCCATTACCCATCCGACCTTTAAAAACAACCTTGAGGAGTGTGGAAGATCAGCCTTCTGCCTTTAACCCTTTCCATGTGTACAAGGCGTTTAGTGAAAACATGCTAGATCAGGTATGTAATGGTAAATTTAATTTAAATGTGTGATTTCTTTACACTAATAAGAAAAGAAAATGGCTTGTGTTTGAATATTTACTCATAAGCCTTTTCTCTCTGAAGCAAAAGACCTTATATTTATTTGTATGGTCTGCAAAAATTGACTTTGAAAAGTTATTTTACCTTCTTCCTATTTGTCAAACTGATTCATATGTTTGGTCTGTAAAATTTAGCTTTTGACCAGGTCAGTTCACCCCGGGCAGAGGGAACATCTGTTTGGCTGTGTCTACAAAAAGACCGAAAAACCAGGCGTTTTGTAACAGTCTTCTCTCCTTTGCTTCCCCCAACCGCTACCCTGTAATACCTACACTCACATAACACCTTGGAATCTTTATCAATTTATCTAATTTATCAGGTAAATCATAAAATAGTTTACAATTAATTCTAACTAGAGCATTGAGCTATTTTAGGTAGCATGTGTAAATTAGCTTCTTTTTATATATAGCCCTACACACATTCCTGAATTTAAAATGAATTTGCTAATGATCCTAAAGTCGGGATGTTTGGAACAAAGTCAATGTGATAAACACCACACATTTGTTAATGTCGGATTATGCCATTGTTTAAGCTGAACATCGCAGTAGTTATATTAAAAACATCACCTTTATGCCAACATATTTGAAATCTGAAGTTGCTTTTGCTTTATTCATTCTTTTGGTGGCTTTTCTGAGAAGCCTCTTGACAGACTATTTGAACCAACAGGGCAGAAGAGAAGGATTGCTTGACCTAGAGCTCTGACGAAAATAAGAATTAAAACAATAGCCTAATTTGGGATGCAGATAATATTTTTACCATGCCTGTTACAGCCCTAGTCTACACTCATCAATACTGTAGTAGAATAAGACCTTCAAATGCTGACAACCCGGGGCAGAATTCTGCTGCTCTATGACAGGACTGGAGTGCTCCATTAATCAGCAGGTGACAGGGCAGAGTTCTTGTTGGATTTTAAACATCAGCCTGGACTCTTATCATCAAAACTATTTAGTTTAAGGAGTATAAACATCTGTGATACTTTAAAGCCTAATATATTGTATAAGTTTGAGCTTATTGGCTGCTTTCCTGTATTGTACATTAGATTACTCTAAGCCATAAATAATCATTGTGGCTGTTAAATTATCCTCACTTCATTTAAATAAATGGCATGTTTTATTCAGTTCTGAAACATGAGATTATCTTTCACAGTAATTTTTCTCCTTGTTTTGTTATGAAATTATCTATTAAATTAGAAAAAAAGAATCACTTATTTTATTTACATTTATAGGTCCTAGTATTTCCCCCTTTAAAGCATTTTCTTAACCAAGAAGATAGCATTAATATCACACTCTAATTAAGCTGTGTCTTATAATTTGTCATAGCACTTCCAATTTGTTTCCTTTTTTTAATCCATCGACTCTAGAGAGAGAGAGAGAGAGAGAGAGGAAGGGTGGGGGAGACAGAGAGAGAGAGAGAAACATCAATCTGTTGTTCCACTTATTTATGTACTCATTGGTTGATTCTTGCCCTAACCAGGGATTGAACCTGGAACCTTGATGTATTGGGACAATTCTTTAGCCAACAGAGCTACCCAGCCAGGGCCCCAAGTTTGTTTTCTTAATCAAACTTCTGAGTACTTAAAAAGACTATAAACTGATGTGTGAAAAAGTTACCAATTTTTTTTCTTTGCTTTGCAAAGAGTCACCCTCTCAGAGAAACTTGTTGGGCAAAAGCCATTAGCACTTAGAAGGAAAATGACTCAAGAAATTGATTTATGTTTTTATAAATAATGACTACATCTCCAAATGGATTTATAAATTAATTTCTGTCTTATTGGAATAAAAACCTTCTTCTGTGGACATGATTGATGTTATCTGTCTAAGTCCTTGTTCTGGACCCCCCTCCTCCTTAGTTAGTCTATCACAGCTGGAGCTTTAATTTACTGATCATATTAACTCTGATTAATAACTAACAATAGCATCTTCTCATTTATCAACAGTCAGCCATCACAAAATGGAACTGGAATTGGTCAAACTTGCTGCCAAATTATCTGGGACTGGATAAGATGACCTTCAGTGTACTGCTCAGAAACAGGTAAGATTGAGGATTTGAGGGATCTGGTTGGGGGTGAAGATACACACACACACACACACACACACACACACACATATATATATATATATTATACATGTTATTCTTTTTATATAGGTGTCTATAGGTATATATATCTGAAATTATATCAAACATTCTTTCTAAATGTTGTTTTTACGTAGTAAACATTTGCAAAAGGCAGTACTTATTTTCTGAAAATAAATTAGGTGATTTTAGTTTGAATTTTAAATATTTTGACTGTGTATATAATAGTCCAGTATTGTAAACACCAAAAGTTATTGACTTGCATGTCATTATAATGCTATGCCTTTGTTTACAACAACTTAATGAATGCATACAAAATGCCAAGCCAAATCAACTACTCTAACCAGGGGAAACATATAAGTAAAACTGTCATGATTGAATTTTTGCTGTTCAGCCAGTTATTTTGGCCCTGTCTTGCTAGTTGGCTCTCATTTATATATTACTTACACACACATGGGCATACATACACACACACCCCAGAACTACCCAATGAAATAATGTGTTTTCAGCCTAGAAATCTAAACATGTAATTTATTTTGCACAAAAGTATAAACATTTTTCTTTATATTTTGGGTCAATTAATATAGTTTTTAAAAATACTTTTAAAGTTTTCAGTGAAAAGTGTAAGGTATACATTTTAAAAATTGGATTTCTCTATTAAGTATCACATTTTCACGTAAGATATATATGTCTGAGGCATCTTTTATTGTTCTAGTATAATCTATTTGTTTATAGTTACATCTTTGTGACATAGAATGTATTTCTATATTTTAAAATATATATATTAAGTGTCATTTTTCCTGAAAGACAGTAATGACAATTGTCAAATCATCCTTCAGAAATCTGGGTGCCCAAAAGAAAATATCTTGAGAGAGACCAGTATTTCCCAGATGATTGTTACTGTTGTTGTTTTCTAAAGGCAATTTTATTGTCAATAACAGCTATAGCTTAGATGTGTGGTCACAGTGGTATTCCTAATATTTTACCCCTGAAAGAAGTTCACCCACCCATCATGGACAAAGCTGAACAATCCAGAACAATCCCCATCAAGGGCAGAGCCTTCTCCCATCGAGCTTATACCCCGGCAGGCAGTAGTCCAGAATGCACCCTGTTCATGCACTAGCCCCCAGAGGTGTTCCTGTCCTGTCCCAAAGTGGCTTAGAGAGGTTGGAGGCTGGAATGGTGGAAGAGAGGCCAGGTCTTGTGTTGAACCAATGGTTACATGATGTTTATTCAATGTTAAGTGTCTCTCTGGAAACAAATCAGGAAAGGTAAGTCGTTTGTTTCCTGCTATTTGGAGGGTTTGGGGGTTATGTATGTTAACTGCATTATATTTTACTAAGTTTCTTCAGCAGTGAATTGAGGCTTCCAATCCACTTAATGGTACTCTATTGGCAGTACATCCTTCAAAACTTACTGCATTTGCTCTGAATAACATTCAGTTTTGTGTGAATTTGTGTTTGCACCAAAATTGCATATTGTTATTTTTGTTTAACAAATTTAGATATATTTAAATTAGGTCAATAGCTATTAAAATCTATTTCCCTGAAATATTACATGCAGGAGTGAGTGGAAGAAAAGAACTCCCAAAAATTTAGCCAGAAGTAACAGTTCAAAAACAGTTCTCTTGGAAAAGGATCATGGATTTTTTTAATAGAAACAGCTAGAATCTCATCTTAATAAGAGTCTTAGATTTTTAAAGAATGGCATGCAAAGTATTCTGCTCCAAACTATCACACACCACAGCTACAATGAACATAATTGATCTACTTTGGAAGGATGAAAGACACGTGAGAGTCTTTAATCTCTTTAGCACTTTCCCATTTATTTTCAGAACATTATTTATAAGACCGATTAATACAGAAATGGTAAGAAAATTGTTTCCAGTGTTTTCTCTAAGAGACTCCCTGTTGAACTTATCTAAAAATGATTTTTAAAAAAATATTGCATTGATGCCCTGACCGGTTTGGCTCAATGGATAGAGCGTCGGCCTGAGGACTGAAAGGTCCCAGGTTCGATTCCGGTCAAGGGCATGTACCTTGGTTGCGGGCACATCCCCAGTAGGAGGTGTGCAGGAGGCAGCTGATCAATGTTGCTCTCTCATCGATGTTTCTAACTCTCTATCCCTCTCTCTTCCTCTCTGTAAAAAAAAAAAAAAAAAATCAATAAAATATATTTAAATATATATATTGCATTGAATTTTTGACAACATGGTTATCTGAAAATAGTTATTTGAAAGTAAAACTGCAAAAATTTGTATTTTTAGAATGAGAGTTACATGTGTCATCTTACATCCTCTGCTCACTATCAGGTCTCATCTCAAAACATTCCCCTCCAGTCCATGAGTTTGAAGGTCATTGCCTTCTTCCTGTTCAATGGATTCTCTAAGCTCTTTCCCATTTTTGCCGTCTTTATAATTGCAGTTCCCTCAGCTCTTCACATGGCCAGTGCCGCCTTGCCCCATGTTACCTCCTCAGAGAAGCCTTCCCTTAATCCTAACCCCCAGGGTAGAATATAAACTCCATAAGAATAGTACAGAGCCCATCTTATTGTGTGTCTTCAGTACCTATAACATCCCTGGGCATATAATAGGCTCTGAGTAATATTTGTTGAATTAATTAACAAATGAAGAATAAGAATGCAGAAAACAAGTCAGCTCCTGACAGATGAGCTCAGAATTGGCTTTCTCTAAATGTGATGTTTGATCAATAATTATGTAGGTACCAGTTGTATACCCTGGAATAATCTCAAGCAAAACATTATCTGCATGCATATTCATTCTCTTCATTTCCCAGATTTGGGTGAAAATCAGGTTAATTAAGCTCTGCATGGTTAAAATGCCTATTATTATTATGTAAAGTTTGGCTCAGATTCAAAGCACAAAACACTTGTCTTTATTTTTAATTAATTGATCCAATTCAAGCCATAACCTCTTCAGCCACAGTCTGTTCTTTACTCCTTGGTTCAGTTCTTTGGCATTTGAGTAATATAGGGTTAGTATTTGTTAAATGAAACTAAAAATGCAAGTTGAACATTTTAAGGTGGAGTTAGCTGACAAAAGTATTCAAGCAATTGTAAATTTGTGACTTGTTTTTTTCAAGACATTTGAGGAAATATGCAGTTGCTGAGACCTCAGGAAAAAAGATATATATTAATGATATATGTTTTTCAACTTAGAAAGTTTGCCATTGTTAAAAAAAAAAAAAAAGGCTTCTTAGAGGTTCAGAAAATTAACATATAAATCAGCTCCACACCTTTACCTTTAGTGCTACATAAGATTGTACATCGATCTTTTGAAATTATAAAGGAACTTTTCACAGTTTCGTACTATTAGTTTCTTGCTTGCTTTCTCACCCTCTTTCAAATCAGCCTTGTGGATGAGACGGTGATTGCATTTGCAGGAGCCTGCACCAAGAGGAACCTCTGTCTCCCTTCACTCGGGCAAATCTCCAGATTGCCATTTCCATATTGTTTTCTTTGTCACTGGAACAAATTTATGTTGTCCCTTTTCTTTTTACCTTATTTATTCCAGACTAATTCCCAAGAATTATGGTGTTGAAAATAATCGGTGAATACAATGGAATGCTATGCTTTTTAACCATCTAAATATACTGCATATGAGCTTGGCTTCGAGTTGAGCAAACATAATTAAACATGATGGCAGAAATAGCAGAAGGGGTGGTGGTGGCAGATTCCTGGCCATCACTTTGGGGCCTTTCCAGGGGACAGTAACCATACGTCAGAGAGGAAACAGAGGTTAGAAAAGAGGCATTAATCTGTAGAGTTGATTGTTTGCTTTTAATAGTAATAATTGTTAAGGTACCTTTATGTTCTATCAGGTTGTAGTGTGTGCGCCCTGTGGTGTGTAGAGAGTAGAAAAGACTGCCTCTGGCCTGTAACTGCCCGCACAGCACTCTCCAATGACGGTTGTCAGGCAGTGCTGCCATTAGCACTGTGTTGCTCAGAGCAGTGAATTCCTGATGTAGCAGAGGCTGCCAGTTATGCAGAGGTGGGTTTCAGAAAAAGGGGAAGCTGATTTTATGAATACACACCTCAGGACCATTACATATGCCATGACATTCACGCTTTAGCTCCTTAGAAAATCTTTTTCTTCCCACCTCCACCAAAAGGCCTCAGACTAGCGACTCTCCTCACATCACCATCTTCTCAAGCAGGAGCAGGCCTCCCCTCCCGTCCTGAAGTCTTAGCGCAGCGTGTGTTCTGCACAGAGATCATCAAAGGCTTATTTCAGATGTGTACATTTAACACTCTGATCCTCGGGATTCCCACAGGTTAGGGTGCTAGTACATGAACGAGACAAACACATGGATATGTATTGGTTTCTGTTGGACAACTTGTCTATGTTGTCCTTTATGCTGCATAAAGGACAACATAGACAAGTACTTTCACTCAAATCCCCTTTGACCCTCAGTTCAGCTAGGTAAGAGAGACAGATACCACAGGTTGCAAAACATTAAATGACATGCCCAAGGTCACTATCTCAAATGACATCTGGAACTCAAAATGAAGTCTCCTGACCATATCTGGAGCTTTATCTACCACACCATATTGCTAGTCAAGGCTTCCCCCCCCCTACTTTATTTAGATATAATTGACATGTTTCATAAAAGTTTGTGTTGATTTGACATACATATATTGCAAAATGATTACCACCATCTTGCTAACACCACCATCACATCACATAATTGCCATTTATTTTTGTGTTGAGAACACTTAAGATCTAGTCTTTTAGCAACTTTTAAATACAGATGATCCTCAACACACAATGATTTAACTTAGATTTTTTTTTCAACTTTGTGAGGTGGTGCAAAAGTGATATGCATTCAGTAGAAATCATACTTCAGATTTTGAATTTTGATCTTTTCCTGGGCTGGCGATATATGATATAATATTCCCTCACAATGCTTGAAGCAGCAGTGATCTGTAGCTCCCTCCCATCAGGCATATGATCACGAGGGTAAACAACCGATACTCATAGTATATTCATTGTGTCAGATGATTTTGTCCAATCTATATGATTCTATAGGCTAATATAAGTGTTCTGAGTACATTTTACGTGGCCTATGTTAAGCTATGGTGTTCAGTAGGTTTTCCACTTGCAATGGGTTTATCAGGATGTAACCCCATCATAAGTTGAGTAATGTCTCTATTTCATACAGTCTTATTAGCTATAATCACCATGCTGTACATCTTCATCTTAGAATTGGAAATTTGTACTTTTTTTTTTTATTAGCTGTATATTCACTATAAAAATACTGATCATGAGGACGGCAAACAGAGAGAGCACTTGCCATGGCTGGCTTGATTTAATGAATTACATGCACATGTTTAACTGTGAAACCTTACAATACCCTTATAAAATCAGTGCCATGTTACCATCCTTTTCCTGGTGAGGCAGAGAGTTCTAGGAGCTGCTGCTCAGCTTCGGGCTCGCATCCATGCTCTTAACCAGGTCTCTCTTCTGCTTCTCCAGAGCTTTGCTTACTGTATTCACTCAACAAGTATTTTGGAGCATTTACTTTGTGAAAGACATTTATTTAGTATAAAGTAACAATTTGCTGGAGAATGTCATATAACTCCAAGTGTCCTTGAGTGCTGCTTCACAAAATCCTAATTCATTTTTAATGTTTACTTTGGTTGTCACAACATCTGTCTCCTCTCTAACTCCCTGTATCTTCCTCAGGAACTGGCTTCCCACCACTACTTTATCAGGACAATAAAGCCATCTAAGGCAGGGTGGGGCAAAAGTAGGTCTACAGTTGTGAGTATGAGAAATAGAGTTTATTCTTGTATTATTATTTATTAATGATGGTATTATTTTCCATATGAACAACTGTTAGCCTACTTTTGCCCCACCCTGTATAAATCTCTTTCCTTCCCAAACCTCAGTTTTGTTTCTGTCATCTCCAGTCCTTTGTTTTTTGTATCTAAGTTTGAAGAAAGAGAGCTTTCTTCTAGTTGAAATTTGAGAGGTAAGTTGACTTTTTAGATTGTGGAGGGCCTGAGGGCTAAGAAGTTTGGACTTTACTAGATTTGAGGGAAACACCAAAGCCTTTGTACATAGGAGTGACAAGAACAGAGAGCTTCTTTAGGATATTAGTAACAGCTGGGGTAGAGAGACAGAATAACTAATAAGAGGGAAGGCTGGGTTAGAGGCTATGGCTAGAGACTGAGGAAGGGAAACCACATCTCAGTTATAAAAGATGTTCCCAAGGAAGCTTAGCAGCTCAGCTAAATCTATCCCTAATTTGCATAAGGGTTAGGTGTGATTCTTCCTCTTTGAAGACAGTGGCCCAGGTATTCTTTAGGTAGAAGGAGTGCCATGCTTACCATTTCTTCAAAGTACAAGAGTTGGTTCACATTCTCCAAGCCAGTGCTAAGATAGAGAGGTTGTTTGTTTGTTTGTTTGTTTTGGGGGGAGATAAATGATAAAGAGTAGGAAGGGATAATAGGCCAAAAATAAACAAACAAACAAACAAACAAAAAACAACACCCTTCAGACCAAGTTACAGATCCTTACTGTGAAAGGGGGTGGAGGATTGGGTAGGAAGAGTCTCAGATAGAAGGGTAGTTCTAAGAAAGTTTTGACAAGGCCAATGGGATGCCTTGAGCTAAAGTCACACACTGGAGGAGTCTCATGTCCTGCAGGACTGGGCTGGCACTAGCACCTCCAACATACTCAGACACTGACAGTGTGATCAGCTTGGGAGAAGCATGGCCTGAGTATTAATGTGATGGGGAAAGCAGAGGAATAACCGCTGGGGCCATTAGTCACCATGCTCTCTGCAGCAGATGTGCATGGTGCATTTCCATGGCTACCCTGGTGGGGATGCAGAGTGATTCTTAGATATGGAGAAATTTTATGTGCATGTATTATATAAGTTAACAGGAATGTGATTTAAATAAAGGTCTCTATTACTTCAGTGAGGTAGAAATCAGACAACCCAAATAAATATTTTAAATGCTATTGACAGAAATGCAAAATTGGCAACATTTTGATGAAAGGAAGGTATATTAATTTTCTCAATAGCAGCCACCGGAGAATTATTGGCTTGTCAAGTTAAACCAAAATTCACTTTGTAATGAATTTTCTTCTGCCTAATTATGCATTCATGTACTGGCACTTTGGGGTTCTTGCAATGGATCAAAAGCTATTAAAAATTTGCTCATATGGAGTACATTCCTTTTTCAATAACTATTCTTTAATTTTTCCTCCTGTCAAATCTTATTCAGACCCCAAAGCATCAGTGATTCTTTCTACAAAAGTTTTAGCAGGGGCTCCACCAAGAGTAGCTGTCATAGGCCCATTGATTCAGTTTGACTGAAGATGAAAAAGCCATTGATTGCTTTCAGGTTTATAGGTCATCATGGTGTATCTCAATTTGTTTATGTTCCCATATCAACATAAAGAGAGGAAATTATCTCTTTGGAGATATTTTTACTATGACAAAATTATAAAAGAAGTTAAAATGTCTATTAATTTTTAAAATCAAGATGTTTTTGTATTCAGATTATCTGTATGAATATAATTTTGAAATTTATTTTGTAATAATACACATGTATTATTTCAAATGGTACAGGAAGATAAGATATAAAATATAAAAGTTCCCCTCTTCAGCTCCCAAGTCACATAAATCCCACTCTAGGTGTAACCATTTGAACCATTTCTGTTTTTATTTATTTTGGTTGAAAAATACAAGGGATATGCTGTACCACTAATTTTTAAAAATTTATCAACCTAGCCCTAGCCAGTGTGGCTCAGTTGGTTGGAGTGTCATTCCTTACACAGAAAGGTTGCGGGTGCTATTCCTGGTCAGGATACATACCTAGGTTGTGAGTTCGATACCTCATGCAGGAAGGCAACCAATTGATGTTTCTCACATGGATGTTTCTTTCTCCCCCTTCTCTCCCCCTTTCTCTAAAATCAATAACCATTTCCTCAGGTGAGGATTTAAAAAGTTATCAACTTAATATTGATTCATTGCAATGAAAAATGCTAGTATAGAATTTAACTTACACTACCTCCTACTCTCCCCTCTCCTTCAAGCTCTGCTAGCAAAATTTTAATTTCACCACTTCTATTGGTCACCTTTATGTGATATATTATAACCCTTATTTTAATCAATTTGGGTTTTTAAATATTTTATTAAGTTTGTATAAAGTCAAATTCACTCTTCTTGGTGTATAGTTCTGAATTATGACAAATGCATAATGTTGTTTAACAATCCTCACAATCAAACTCACTCCAAAAGATTCCCTGTGCTGACCCTTTGTAGTCGGTCTAACTTTATAAAGAAACTGTATCTTCCTGTGTTTTACGCTGCCTGTGAGAAATCTGATGCTGGGCTGATTCTTTTTTCCCCTTGTCATCTCTCTGGATGCTTTTAAAAAATAACTTTTTTCCTCCTGGTCATTCTGAAATGAGGTTATTTCTGTGTGTGAGTCTTTGGTTTCTCTTGGTACTGAGTAGAGCTCTTCAATATTGTGATTTTCTTCAGATTTGGAGATTATTTTTCCTTATAGTATTGATTATTCTCTCTACCCCCATTCCCAGTTACATTTATATAGTTTCTGGAATTCCTATTAAAGACAGATGTTCTGATTTATTGTTTCCTCAAATATTGCAAAGGTTTCCTTTGCCTTGGTCCTCCATTCTCACACTCTCTATATCCTTCCCACCTCTTTTTCTGCAGCCAATTCACTCACTTCAACAGCTTTAAGGGATTATTCCAGGGATCAAAATCAAATGCCGTTAGGGGCTGGACAAGTGAATATGTAACTGCAAAGTATAATACAATAGGAAAAAGTGAGTACATACTTAGGTAAAAACATCCCAACTTCTATCTTTAAAAATGCTATGTTAGCAAGATAATGCATGTCTTCAGAATGGATTAGGCTCATCAATATGAACCTCTAAATCTATGCCCAAGTCATCCATAGCTCTAGTTCTAATTGTTTAATAAGACTCCAGATCACATACACTTGGATTTTTCACTGTAATAATATTTTAACATAATAACTCTCAATTTATATAGAAGCTCTAACACCGTAATTATCTTAATTAGAAACTGCCTCCTTTTTAGAGTTATGAGATTTCAATGTATGGCACTAACATTTTTCTAGCTTCAGCCTAGAAACCTTGAATTACTTTGCAGAGTTTCCATTTTTGGTCACTTATATACTGTTAGACACCAAACACCCTCTTAACATTTCTCCCAGCCATTAATTTTTATCTCCTAATGTCCACTCTCAAAATCCAGTGTCCTCATCCACTGATACCTAGACATCCTGCTTATCCTTAACTTTTAATCATTTATCTCTGCTGGATTAAGGGGTTTTTAGTTTTTAAATATTCCATTATTATGCAAACAAATAGAAATTAACACTAACATTTTAAAACACAGAAATGGTATGTTTACAATTGAATCCCACCATCCTGTTCCAGCTCTTCATTTCTCCTCCTTCTCTTCACATATACACAGCACACACCTCCTTTTTGCACAGTCACGATGTGGGGGTATCAATACCTACAATTGTGAGCTCTACATTTCTCACAAAACTAGGTTTGCCATTCATCCGTGGGAAGGCATAATTTTTATTCTCAGTGACAGCATTATGCCAAATTAATGCAGCACAATTTAGCTAGCCTTTCCTCTATTACTTCCAGATTTTTCTTTGTTTTGTTTTTTCATATCACACTCCATGAATGTGTAGATTACTTCCTGATGCTGATAGAATAAAGGTGGAACATAAAAAGACACAGGCAAACTTGTTTTACAAATTACCAAATAGTCCAAGGAGTAAAAGCTAGAGTGAAATATAGAGATTTGTAAATATCTTTTTTTTTTTTTTTTGCCACTCTTCTGCTTCAAAACTGCAATGTGAGTCCATTGCCTGTAGCACTAAATCCAAACTCACCTCCAATTTCAAGGCCTCCTTCTTCTCCCATTCACCAAATGCCTCCTTTATAACAGGCCCCTTTGCCCATTCTGGACCATAATAATCCATGGTTTGAAATCTTTCTCCACCAGTTTACCTAAGCCTCCTTTTTCTTAGCTGTATAAGAGGTCATAGCAGCACCTTTATTTTTGTGAGTGGACAGGTCAAAAAGGTTAACTCCCAGCAAATATTCAGCACAAGGTCTGGAATATAGAGAATGGTCTATAAATATTATACAGAAGCTTTTGCCTATTATTTAGTCCTCTCTTTTAGAATAGTTATAATGGTAAACATGAGGCCAGGGATAAAATAGGAAGACACAGCTCAAGCATCCTCATAATTGAAAAGTGGGAAAGGGAGGACAAAGGAGAAAAAGCAGAAATGAGAAAAAAAGACATCTAGGGCACTCTTTATCAGTTGTTGGCTGTGTGTGATGAATGGATTCAAGATGGAAGTTGAATTTATAAATGATGTCTGCTATTCCTGAGCCCAAGGTAGGGAAGGTGTGGTCAGCAGAGTCAATGTTTGACATTTAATCAATAAACATAAAAAGTCTGTTGTGAACCAAGTCCTATATTCAGTTCTGGATTTTGAGTTACTCAGAAATTATGATCTAGACATGGGATCTGAGAAGATGGTGCCAGCATTCATGATGAAACTTGATCATCCCTCAGACTGTCATCCCCCAAGTTGGCCTTCCAAGATTGTTCAGGTTCACCATCAAGGTCCTCTCCGGTCCTTTAGCTCTCAAAAAGCCCACCTTTTCCAAGTTCTCAGGGCATATATAGACCGTTACTCATGTTAATGTTCCGAATGTGTTATCTTGTGATGTTCACTAATGTTTTTTGGTTTTCTCCTCAGATAGACTCTCAGCACAAGGAGAGCAACCATCTCAGGCTCTTCTTGCTTGACACTTAACCCACAAAACATAGTGGTGAAAGCATAGGGCTGTACAGGTCATGCTTTTTGCCTCCCAGTCTAAATTTACTCTTTCAGAAGGATTATTACTTGCTTTTAGACCTTTCTGAGGTATGGAAAGGATCACTAAGACAAAGGGGCTTTGTTAATTCATTTACTAAAAACTTTATTAAACTATTTTAAATTACATCTAGTGCTCATTAGAATTTAAACAATACAAGCATTGTATAAAGTAAAAGTTACTAATCTCCTGCTCAGCTTCACCATGTACCTTTTGATTCCATCCACCTGAGGTCATAAAGCTGACCTTTTCTTTTCTCATTTAAAACTTCAAATATCCTTTGAGCATGAAGTCATCATTCTGAATAGAATTTTTAAATAAAAAATTATCAGGATAAATGTTGTGATTTTAAAAAGAACAGAGAAAAATAGAATATTCAAGTTTTCTATAAAATAAAAAATTGTCTAAAGTTACAAAGAGATACAGGATTTAGCCATTGACCTGGAAGCTGGTGGATCTTTTATTGTCAAACAATTGATATTCCAGGTTAATGAATTAAAACCTATTAATAGAGCCCTAGGATAAAAGAATTGGTCTGTCTTCAGAAAGGAGTCAGTAACCTGATTACGATTTTGTTGTTTACCTGTCTCATTTGCCCAGAAGGCTCTTTTCCTCAGGATCATGTCTTTGCTGTATGTGTTCATCTAACACAGCCCAAAGCAAGTCATAAACATCTACTTATCCATTTCAGCAAATCAGATCTGTAAAGAAAGATAGTTAGGACTGCCTGGAAAAAGAAATCTTTGTGTAAAGGACAGTCCAGACTCTTGTAATTTTATTATATAGAGACCACATTTGCTAGCAGATGAAAGTAAAGTATTATGTAACCCACAAAATACAGTGTTGCTTGTAA
This sequence comes from Eptesicus fuscus, assembly GCF_027574615.1. Taxonomy (NCBI): domain Eukaryota; kingdom Metazoa; phylum Chordata; class Mammalia; order Chiroptera; family Vespertilionidae; genus Eptesicus; species Eptesicus fuscus. The sequence goes on from NC_072476.1 coordinate 59,933,957, forward strand.
GAATACCTCCATCCCATTATTCAGTCCAGCAAGACTTTGAGTAAATAGGAGGCTCTGTGACTGTTCATTCATCCATCCCTCAAACATTCACTAGGCACAGCAGATAAAGAAATGAGCCAGACACAGCCCCTGCTGTCAAGAATACAGAATCTGGTAGAGGAGACAGACTAAAAAATCAGTGGTTATAGCTATCCTAGAGGGTCATGCTAGTTACCATAGAAGTACAATGGAAGATCACAGAGGAGGGAGAGCTAACTCCTCAGTGCAGGGACAGTCAGGGAACATACCCAGGAGATGGGGATACTTCAGCTGTGTGTTGGTTGAACATGACTCAGCCAGGTAGCCAAGGTGAGAGGTGGTCTAGACAGAGGGTTTGACACAACGTAAGAGAGATAGTATGTTGTATCCAGGTTATTTTGGCTAGAGTAATGATCTCTTCATTGCATTTTTCACTTTGAAATCAGTTCTATTTGCAGCATAGAGACCCAGTGAATGAATGTTAGGCTGCTTAGGACAAAGTTGGATGCTGAACTGAGTGAGGGGTAGTGGGAGGAGAAGGGGACCACTGTCCTATGTAGGCCTGTAAGTGGAAAATATTGAAAGAGCTACAGATTCTTCCTTTTGAATCCTTGGCCTCATCTGAGCCTGAAGGTTTTCAGGCATGTGTAAGCAATTGCAGGGATGTGAAATTCATAGACCAAATGGCCTTCTAGTCTGTCGCTAAAATTCTATTTGCCTTCTATGGCTCCGGATGGGATGTACCTTTATGAAAGCACTCTTGGTGCATGATTGATGGCTCTTCAGACAAGATGTGCTAGTTTAATACCAGTCTTGGTCAGGAATGAGAGGTTCACCTGATTTGTCCCACTCTTCATCTCTCAGTGTACTTGCAGCTTATTCTGGAGCTGCACAGTCTGTTCTTCACTTTCTCTCTGAATGTTACCTACAGAGGTGGGACTACAAGTGGTAACAGCACCTCCAAGTCAGTGAGTTCATGTTTGTTGCTCTGAACTGGCTGGTCTGAGATGGCCCCAAACTAAACTTATAGCCCCCCAAGGTTTCTGGAGAAGACAGTGTGTGGACTGATACCTTAAAGACTTGTTCATTTTTCCCATTTTTGCAAATAATCTAACAAGAATTTTAGGACTGAATTTTTATTTCAGCAAAAGTACATACATTTCAGCTATAGACGTTTGTTCCTAACAGCTCTGAGAATGTGGATTATATGTGTGATTTTAGTGCATTCGTTGGAAATAATGTTATTTTTCACAAAGTAGAAACATTCGTAATTTTGCTACAAGGAAGAATATTTGCGTCCTCTCACACATTTTATTTAATAATTTTACTTCTTTAAAAGCAAAACAGCACACAATTTGAAAATGAAATTTCCCCAAAGTGTTCAGTTTGCTAATATGTTTTTCATTTTCTTCATTATGCTATAGTGGAATGTTGCCATGCTTTGAAGTGTGCAGCTTAGCTCCCTGGAGGCAGCAGATGGTGTGACTAGCTGTCTTTTGGTACAGGATTTAGCATGAGATTGCATCTAGAGCTGGCTGAGACGGGGGCCCTGCCCTCAAAGAGCATTGACTTTTGTCCTAATTAAATCATTATAACATTTATATGAATTATTATTTTTACATATGAAAAACCCTGCAAAACTGGAAAGGTTTTGGTATTTTTTTAAAGCTCCCCCCTTTTTTAGTTTATGTAAGGAAATATTTTACCTAAAACAATTGTATTTGCAAGTGTTTTTTCAGCATATGTATGCCTCATTGCTAAACGACCAGCTGATCTCGTGGGTTGGACATGATTTTGTTGGCATTTCCACCCTAGTCTGTGATCCAGTCTTCAGCTTTGAAAGTCTGGCAATTTGGTTTCATATAGGAATGTTGACTCACAATAACCAAACTCGCAACAAACTTTTGCAAAATCAGAGTTTTATTTTACCAACTTATTGTGAAAAATGCAACTTCAAGCAGATTGGTCATTCTCTCTCATGAGGTGAATTGACATCATAGGTTAGGACGTTATGGCAACAAAGTTTGTTTAGGAAGTAGGAGTAGACCCTCCCTCATTAGGACCTGATTCACATGTTGCCAGTCATGGTGTCCTTGCTTCTGAACTGTGTTAATTTTTTATTCTTTCTGTGAATTTTTAGTCCTCTGCTGACTAGCCTCTTATATCATCTCTTTAAATAGAACAGTGCAGGGGAGGAAAATCTTTCCCTCTACCCCCCTAGATTAGAAAACTGGGTCTATGAAAGATATGGACAACAGGCAGATTGACAGGAGAAAAAGTAATACTTTTTAAAATATATATTTGTATTGATTTCAGAGAGGAAAGGAAAGGGAGAGAGAAGCAGAAACAATGATAAGAGAGAATCATTGAACAGCTGCCTCCTGCACACCCCACACTGGGGATTGAGCCCACAACCCGGGCATGTGCCCTGACCGTGAATCAAACCATGACCTCCTGGCTCATAGGTCGACGCTCAACCACTGAGCCATGCCAGCCAGGCAGTAATACTTTTAATATACATGTACAGGGACATTACAGGAAAAAAAATTAAACATCTCACAAAATAGTGAGATTTGAAAACTTACATACCATCTTAATGAGGCAAAGGGAGAATGGATGTAGTAGGCCTCTTAGGGGAGAGTAAATGATTTTTAGGAAAGATGAATGGGTCCTTGGAAGAATTATGGGAGGTGTAATGGTTTGTGACAAAGTTTGGACTGGTGTGGACATCTCATCTCCTCTCCTGTGATGACTCAGCTTCCCTGGTGGTTGAAACTCTCAAGGAGGGGATTTATGTAACCGCTGAGTTGTTTTTGGAGCATCTGTCTTTAGGCAGATAAAGGGAGTTCAGAGAAAACCTCTCTCTGCATTTGCTATTTTTCAAGTGCCTTCAGAACTAATTAATCAATATACCAAAGCAGCGTATTTGGGGGTGGCATGTCCTGAATTCCTCCCACAGCTAATAAGCACTAACTTGAAAATATAAAATAATTTTATCTTGAGGGCACACTCCAGAAGAGGAGTGTTTTTCCAGTAGTGCTGTGATCTATTAGCAATGTCTGCCACAGACATGAGAAAAAAATGGTGATGCATAATTAAGTGACTCACATTTGCTCATCCTGGCTCAAAGCCTACCTTAGTATATAAAATCAAATCACACTCTGATTCGCATTTAGGGACAGCATTCTGCAGTCTTGGAAATTATTTAAGAACATGCTTTTAAAGCTGGAAGAAATCTTAATTTTCTCATTTTATAGTTGAGAGAACATTTGTCTTAAGGGACTTACTGAAGTTACAGAGCTAGTAACTGAGCAATGATTCAAACCTAGCGTTTCTGACTCCTAGCGGTCTAGCTTATTTTCTTATAAACCACAGTAAAGATCTAAGAATCCCAAAGACTGACAATTTAATTCTCCAACATAATTTGAGAAATCTCTTTGCCCTGATAGGATTAAGATTTTGATTATTTTTGGTCAGCTAAATAAAAATGAGGATTAGCTATATAGACCAGCTATACCTGATCTGTGGTGCACATTAGAATTACTTGGGAAGAGAATTAAAAAGAAACAAAACCTACCGATGTTCAGGCTTCCAACTGACCAATTAAATAAAAATCTCTGGGGTGGAGTACAGTAGTTGGTACTTTTATAAAGTTTTCCATGTGATTTAATCCAGGATTGAAGTCACTGTTGCACAGAATGGACTGGTGATTGCCAGAAGGGGATTGGGTGAAAGAGGTGAAGGGGAGTATGGACATGGACAACAGTGTGGTGATTGCTGTGGAAAAGGGCATAGAGGGGATAAATGATGATGGAAACAATAAAATAAAATA